>NC_067399.1:548597491-548902491 GCF_016432865.1 Antechinus flavipes | reverse complement strand
TCGTGGGGACTAGAGTAAGAGAGGTGAAAATATGAGTTTCTGGTCAGTAGTAAGTTAGAGATATGGAGTTCTTCTGAGCAAAAATATCAGCTAGTCCAATTATAAAATAAACAAATCTCTGGGTAATGCCCTTTCACAACTTTCCTCCTAAATGATTCTAGTTTGTTTTCCATTGTCTGTGTAGATGGCTTCCCTGTGAGTTGTCTAAAATACAAAACCCCTTAGAAAAGTTAATATAAAGGCAAGACAACAAATAAGAGGAAACAGCCTTCTCCTGGTTTAGGAAGTGATCTTTGGGCAAGGAAGGCATTAGGCTTTCAGCTCAGAGACTTAAGCTGAAAAATTGCATAAGAATGCTGTGTTCTATGGCTGCCTATGATAATGCACAGGACAGTCCAAGCTTGGATGTGGGAAAAGGCACCCTGCCGCAGTCCTATTCCTTCCAGGGTGGTCTCCCAACAGCACTAGGACTTTCCCCATTTGATTTTTGGTTATCATGTTTCTTTCCAGGCAGTGTAAAAACTGCACATAACACCCCAAACAGTGGATTTCTCCTGTCCCCAGACAACCCCTTGAAAATGAGCAGAAGGAAGGTTGGGACTGTTATCTTTCTGGACTTGGCACAAGGTCTCACCTGGAGTTTTAAAAGTTGTTTTGCAAGTTGGAAAAGCCAGTAATGTTTAATAAATAGAAACATGGATTGGGAGGTAGGAGGCCTTGTGATTAAGAGAACAAGTGGTCCAGGCAGATGCCTAATTGACACAGGGTGGATGGGACTTTGCCCTAGGGTTCTGATATGTGGGGAGGGGTGGAGTTCTTTCTCCCTGTGGCTATTACTGTCCTTGTACCTCAGCTGCAGGTTAGTATGCCCTTGTTCTCCTTGCTTTTTAAATAAATTGTTTTTTACTCAGGTGAAAAATATTCTAGTTACCCTCTATGTCCACGGTTCCCAAGGTTGTTATAGAGAATATGGAGACATGACCTCAGAAGTATAATCAGCACTTTTGACATCTGAGGAAAGCAACATCCTTTGGATAAGCAGTATGAAAGTACTTTCAAATCAGCTTTGTAATTCCTAATATTAAAATAGTGTAAAAAGGTGGTGTTTTTTAAATTTGTAAGTTTTTGATGAGACCTGTGATTTCATTGGTATGAGGAGCTTGCTGTGAAGAACTTCATCACTGCAGAGCAGAGTCTTCTGTGAAATATGTAGTCTTAGCGAGGTATCTGGATCATTGAAGTTTTCGTGATTTGACCATGTTTCCATAGTCAACATATGTCAGAGACAAAGCTGGAACCCGGGTTTTGCCTCTGAAGTTAGCAGCCTCAATTAAACTGAGACCTTTTGAAGACCTTAGATTAAAAAGTCTAAGAACTCCCTCCGCATACCGGGGCATCTCCAAGCATCTTAATCTATATCTTGTCCCTGGACCCAGATGGCTCTGGAGGGGAAAGTGAGGTGACCTTGCCAGCCCTCCCTCACTTAAACCCAATTCACTTGCATGTCATAGCATTACCTCCCTGATGTCATGAACATCTTCAAGAAGGAGGGACAAACAGCTCTCTAGCCACTTTAGCATCCTATCTCTCCTAGTGCAATCTAATATTCACATTTATTGCCATATCACATATTGACTCATGTTGAAATTACAATTCACTAAAATCCACGAAACATTTTATAAAAATTTTTAAGCATGCATCCTCCATGTTCTATTTATGAAACTGATTTTTTAAACACTTAACTGCAATTCTTCCTCTTCATATAAAAAAAAAAAGTTTGAAGACAAAATCAGTTGAGAAGGAAATTCATTAACATAGAAACTATAGCTTTTGTCTTCTAAATGTTGTTGTTCTGGGACAAAAACTCTATTATTCCAACCTAGACATGGTTTTCGACTTTCAATCTTCCTTCTAAATTATTTAAATTATGAACTGGCAATCATGCTTACATGAAGTTATTGACAGAACTAACTTAACTACTTGAGAAACAATCAAGTATATTTGGAGGCTACTTCTAAGTCTTTTTCAACATCTAAAAAACAAAGTGTCTGGTTCTTATGTAGTATTATTGTTTCCTTTCAACTTCAAAAAGTTACAAGAAACATTAGTGGCCATTTCACTTTATTTAGTTTTTCTTACTGTTGTGTGAATTAGTTTAAACAGACTACTGTTAAATGTGAATTAGTTAAAACAGATGTTTTTCTTATGGCCTGACATCCTTCATCACTAAGAAAATGGGATGTCTGATTTGCAAGGGGAGAGCAGAGAGATAAAAAGGAAAGATAATAATTTTATAGGATGGACACTGGGGAAGGGCTAGTCTGGGCAGGCTGCTAAACTGAGGAACTTTGGTTCATCAGTAAACAGGATACTGTGACACTAGTGAGAATACCGAGAGGTAAAAAGTGTATTGTGGCTTGAAAAGGTTCTGAGGATAATATTTACCCATTTCGAAAGTTTGCTTAGACTTATCCTGCCCTCTACAATTCTCCCATAGCCCAAATGAAAAGCAATGATCATTTTCAGAGGGGCCTTTGGGAACTGTGGTCAAGGCAAACCATTTTTCTACCATAGGAAACTTTTAAAAATGCCACTTTCTTGTTTTTGAAAGTTAACCGCCATTGTATCTTATTTTCCATCAGATATTTTGAGTCTTTATCATAATACATGTGACAATTTATCTCCAAACAATTACCTACAGATTAATAGAGAATGGATTTTATGGCATTTAAAGTGTGTGCATTTATTTTTAAAAATCACATTAAAAAGTGTTACCTTTTGGAAATGCCCTCCCCAACCTACATGTTATATATACCCTAGGTGACTGCCCACTTTCTCTATCTCTAATTCCTTCTCTGACTAGGACATTAAACTTCCTCCTTTGGGAGTGAGAATAGGAAGAACTCCACAGCCTTATTATTCTATTCTGGTTGAGCAGGAGTACAAGAGGGTCAAGAGTTGGTCTTTTCATTTTACTAAGAGCTATGGTCCCCTGGAGTTATTTTTGGGGAGAAGAATACAACCTTCATCTAAGGCTTCCTGACTCCATTTGTGAAAATTCTAATGTAGGCCTTTTTAAACTAGGGTCAGTGACTTGTTTTTAGTAACTGTATTTCAATATAATTGGTTTCCTCTGTAATTCTATACATTTTTCCTTTGGCACTTTAAAATATTAATCTGAAAAAAGGTCCATGGATTTCCAAAGAGGGCTATGACATAAAAAAATGATGAAGAAACTGTTCTAATTTCTTATTTGCTATATTGAGCTGATTGCATGATAAATTGCCCAAGGGAAGGTGAGAAGACTTCACTGAGATAGGTTACTGGCACCTGGTATTTTTCACAGCTAATAATATGCACAGCTGAGAGGGAATATCAAGAACTCTATTTTTGAATATCCAGTGGGAAATGGAAGAGTATGGAAATTGAGATTATGAGCCAGAGTGGGAGAAGATAAAAAAAAAAATTCTCACACCAAAGCCACAAGAGTGGGGAATGAACATTAAGGAACCCTAGCTTTAGTGGTCCTCTAGCCACTTTTTCCCAGGAATCCCCTTTGGTTGCAAAATAACTGGACTCTGAAAGGGCCATGATTGCAAGATACATGATAAGGACAGGCTGATAAGTAGCCAGAAGTAGGTATTCTCTGTTCCATAAAGCTTTCCTGTTCTCACCAGTTGTAGGTTTATTTACTTTTTCAAATTTCCCACATTATCTATATATTTCTCCTTTCTCAGCTGTTGCACTATACCTTGTAGTTATTTATGTTCATAGTGTTCCTCTTGAAAGGCAGCTGTGGTGCAGTCGATGGAAAAACAGTCTCAAAACTAGAAATCCGATAGTGCAGTGGACAGAGCACCAGCCCTGAAGTCAGGAGGACCTGGGCTCAATGTGGCCTCAGACACTTAACACTTCCTGGCTGTGTGACCCTGGGCAAGTCACTTAACCCCAATTGCCTCAGCAAAAAACAAAACAAAACAAACAAACAAAAAAAGCTTAGAAATCCCTGAGTTTAAATCCCACCTCTGACATATGGTATCTGTGTAATCCTGAGCCAGTCACTTCACCTCAGACCCCTAGAACCCAGCTTCTTAACTTGTGGTTAAGGACCTCATTTGGGATCTCATAACTGAATGGGAGGGGAATAAAATTATGACTTATTAACAGCAAATGTTTGATTTGTGCACATACATGACATGTATCTATATGCAACTATATACCCAGTCATGTAAAATTTTTTTGATTGTGAGTAGGAAAAGTTTAAGAAACCTTGTTCTAGACCAGAGGTGTCAAACAACAGATTGTGCTCAGCCACACTAGAGTGCATCTCTAACCACATTAAAATGTAATTGGGAAATATTGAACAAAAATAAACAAACACACAATAGGACATAGGAAATGTTAGCATAAGTCTTTTTTTTTTTTTTTTTTTTTGTCCTCCCCATTTGAGTTTGACAAACTTTAGGTAGCTCCCTAAGGCTAGATGTGGCAGAGAAGCTGTTGACCTGAATTGCTAGTTTTCTCATCTGGGAATTTCCTACCCCGATGAGATTTTTAGGTCCAGTTTCTAACTAACCTCTCATTTCTCCCAATGGGTTGTAACCATGTCTAGATGTTTTATCTTCCTCTCATGCTTGCTGTTAACACCTGTGGACACATGTTAGCACAACATGTTGCTGAATTGAATCTGGTAACTGATAAAACAACAGAAAGCCTAAAGGCTTTGTATATACAGTATATATCTATTTAAAAGAACGGGTATATTCACAGAACGCTGTTGGGTCCTTTGGCTTTGGAAGAGAGCTTTTTGAAGACTTGGCAACAACATGTGACCAGGAAACTATCTTGGCCAAACACCTCAGAGCTGTGGTCTTGTGGTATCAGCTCTTAGCTGAGAAAGTCCGCCATGCCTGATGCAAAGGGTGGGCGGGGCAGAAGAGAAGGGGAATTCTTATTTGGGAGAGGAAGGGGAGAGTGAACCATTCCTGGAGACACACCCTAAGTTTAGGCTATTTCTCTTCTGAATCTACATTTGCCTTCCTAATAACTCTTCTAGAGATTTCTTCATCATGCCCTGGAGCTGGGCAACTTCTCTTTGTAAACTGACTTGGCTTTTAGATTGTAAACTCGTTGAGAGCAGGGACTGTCTTTTTTTTTTTTTTGTATTTGTATTCCCAGTGCTCACCATTGTCCCTGGAACTTTGAGATCCATGATAAACATTTACTGACTGACAAGGATATATTAATTCAATTAAAAATATTTTTGGATCGCCTTCTTTGTTAATCCTGCTTTCTGGATTTTCAACTTTCCTCATGGAAGGATCTTGGAATGGCTTATTCATCTAACTGTTGTATCTCTCCATTAAAAAATAAAGTTTTTGGGGGGCAAAGACTGCTTTAATTTCTGTATATCTCTAGTGTCTAGTACAGTGTCTTATAGTCAGCATTTAATCTAAACTTTACCTGTGCTTTAGAAAATTAATGTGCTTGGAAAAATAGGCTACTATTGTGAGAATTGAAGGAGATATTTCTCTTATAATATAACAGTAAAACTTTTGGGAGAAATATATATAATATATATATCATATATAATAAATATGAGTTCTGCTAATCTCACAAATCTCACAGAATTAGAGGTTGTCAGGCTTCCTCATTTGTTTGTTTATTTATTTGTTTTTAGCAGATGAGACCTCTGAGGCACACCAAGGTAACATGACTTGCCCAGGTAATGAGGATGAGAGGCCACAAGTCTTCTGATTGCACAGCCCCATTTTTCCACTAGACTCTCCAATTGTCCCAGGCCAAGAAACTCTTTGCACTTTTCTCAGAGGTACTCGATGAGGGAGGGAAGAACAAGGGCCCAAGGGGACCCCAAGAATTCTTCCTTTTGGCCCAGTATGAGTTGAAATAGAGTTTGCTTTGGGGAGATCATCCTTGCACCACTGACTGGCAAGAGAGTCAGGGGAAAAAGTATTTCCAGGAAGCTCGGGACACTTGGGTGTCTCCCCGCCCAGGGGAGACAAAACTCTCTAGGGAGGAGGGTGGTTTGGTTAACTGCAGACCATAGAAAGAAGGCCTCTGATAAGCCGGCCAGAGCGATGTTGCCCCTTCAGAGCCCCGCTGGCAGACGGGGAATGAACCGGCTTCTAAAACCCAGCACAAATGGGCTTGCAGATAAGTTTATCTGGCCGAGGAGGCTGACCCGGAGCAGCGCTCGCACTGAATGTTATCCATTCACACATGCCTAATCTTAATAGAACACTAAGGCCAAGGGCTTTTAACTCTCTGTCTCTCCCCAACTGCCTGGGCAGAACGGAGCGCGGGAGGTCACTCACTCCTCGCCGGGACCGTGGGGAGCTCTGGTGGCCAAATAGTTTTGCTCCGAAAGATCAAACGAAATCCTGCGGCCCAGGTCCGGGGTAGTGCTCCTCGGGCACTTATTAACATATGTTGACACTGGTGAGAGAAGGCTGTTCAGGCAGTTATGCTGAGAAACGAAACATTTCCTAACTCTGAAGAGTAACCACAAGAACAGAAAAAAAAAAAGAAAAAAGAAAGAAAAAGAAAACAACTTTTGCAGCTGGTAGTCACGTTACTTAACCCTTAACTCTCTGTAGCTATTTTTTCTCTTTTTTGGGGGGGAAAGGAGGGAAGGGATTTCTTTGCCACTGAGGCAGAGAAATGAGGAAAGCTGGCTGACCAGGCCTTGAGTCTGTTTCTATGAAGTGATTGTCAGAGTTTTGGAAAATGCCTTCTCTAACTAATGGCCTTGTTTGTTCTAGGGACCTAGTTTCTCCTGTAGGTGCTTCTGTGCGGAAACAAGAAGTACCTACAAAATTATCAGGCAAAGCAAGATGGGGCCTGACCTACACACCTGGGCCCATAGCAGCTGCACCAGGGACATGGCAAGAGAATGAGAGAACCGCAATCCTCCCACCAGACACAGAAAGCTTTCCCCCCCTCCAAAGTCAAGCCTTTAGGCCCCTGGAATGGGGGGGGCCCTAAAATAGACTTTATTTTCATTGCACTGCATGTAGAAGCTCATCTCCAAGGCTTCATTGTGTATGGAAAGCTAATATTTCAGCTCAAATGTCACCTACCTTACCAAACCTTCCTGGACCGTGCCATTCTCTGAAGTACTTATTGCCTCTAGCACACATTTAGCCCTTACCTTATATTGCTTTGTACTAATTTTTTTCTTTTTTACTGTTTTAAACATTTCACTCAGGCTGTCTGATACCTTAAGGACAAAGACCATTTTGTCTGTTTCTTTGTTTCCCCTAGATTTCCTAACACAGAGCTAGCAATTAAATTTATTTTTAAATCTTTTTATTCTGAACTTAATCACTCCCCTAAAGGAGTGTCTCCATACACAGAGATACAAAAAATAGAATTGTATGTGAAACTGTGAATTTCCATTTCAAATTTCCTGCTCTCCAAAAAATTAATTTCATTTATTTTTAATTTATGGGATAAAACAAGCATTTCCATAACATATGAAACTTCAAATCTATTATATGCAACTTGTTATTCCATTTATATAATAAAATTATCATGTGAATTAATTTTTTCCCTCCTAGAAATGGCTATAATTAGATACACGTGTGTGTTTATACACATATACATATATGCAGATATATGTCATATATATGTGCATGCACATATGTATATGTTGCATGCATGTAAAGCTATTCTATATATAGTTCTATTTATCAATTCTTTCTCTGGATACAGAGAGCATCTTCATATTTCCTTTGTTTGTAGTTATTCTGGGCATTTATAACAGTTATACTGCTTGCTTTTAAAAAATAAACTGCACATAATTTTCCAAATTCTCCAGCTTGAGCTGCAACAATCCAATTTAACAAGTCTCTATCAAGGGACTCCTTCTGTATGTGGTATTATGCTAAGTACTGCTACTGCAAAGACAAAGTCCAGATAGTCCTTACCTTTAGTATTTGCACAGATAAGCAAACACAAGACAGCATGAGGAAGGAGAGAAAAATAAACAGCAAAGGAGAGCAACATAATTAGTGCTGAATTAATCAGTCCGCTTATGTGCTAGCATTGTGCTCAATAGTGGGTTCACAGAAGCAGAAATGAAATAGTGCCTGACTTCAAGCCGCCCATGGAGGGACAGTAAATGTTCATATATAACTGTACACAGCATATAGTTGGGGGGAGGCCGGGAGGAGGAGGCACTAGTAACTGGGAAATCAGAAAAGGCCTGAGGTAGGAAGCGGGTTTTGAGCTGAGCTTTAAAGGCAACTAAAGATTCTAAGAGTCCCTTCTTAGATGCAGAGGGAATGCATTCCAATAAAAATCCTTTTGAATGAAATAGAAAAATCCTCATCCTTAGTGAAAGCAGATTGATAAGAAAGAGAACTATTTCCCGATTTAAAGAGACCGGTACAAGATTAGGGGCCAGTATTCGGGGTTGCAGACTGATTCCCATGATAACCAAATCACCCAGGGCCTCCAGCCTCCAGGGTCCTTTGCTATCAGCAAAGTGATATCCCGTGTGAACATGCTTCCAGGGAGGTGGATTGTTGTTCCCTTTGTCCAGAAGTTATGATGAAGTCCTTTTTTGAAACTGTTTTGCTGCTGTCTGTCCTTGAGTAATCTCATGACCACACATCTGGTAAAGCTTGGGCAAAGCTAGAAATCTTATCAGAAACCTTATTCTCCACCCTCTTCCCCCTTTACCTCCCCCTTCCCTTATATACTCCAGATTTGGTTAGGAAAGGGTGGAGCCCAGTAGCACAATTTTCTCTAAGAGTAAAAGCTCAAATAGAAAAATGTTTTTGATTCAATATAATATTTATAAAACCACATTGGTTTTTATTGTCTTGTACTTTGTATCCCCCGAAGCACCTATACCAAACTATATCTAGAGATGAGCAAAATATTCTTTAAGTGAATGAATAAGTGAATGAAATATCAAAAAAGTAATTTATTGAATGTCGCCAGTATCTAAATACTGTTAGTAGTTAACAATAAAATTAGATTGTAGTTAATTAAAGATAAACCAATCAGAAAGAAATATATTAACCATTTCTTGACAGGTGATAGAATTAGAACATAGTTTTGTTTTGTTTTTTTTTTGACATGACCATTGGGTGAATTTTTTTGTTTGTTTAAATATGCATATTTTAAAATATTATTTTCTTCTTTCTTTTTTAATGGGAAGGGGGAAATGAGGGAGGTAAAGGAAAGTGAAGGTAGATTTTTGTTAAATAAAAAAATTAAATTAAGTTTAAAAAAAGATAATCCAAAAAGTCAGTAATAATTGACTTTTAAAAATGTGACCAGGGATCAATATAAGTCCCCTATAAAAGAAGCAAACTCTGACATTGAGGTAGGGGAAATGGAATAATGCTTCAGTGACTTGTGATTTTGTTAGAGTTGTCTGAGATTCAAAGATTTACCTATAGTCACCAGTTATTAAATGTCAGGGTCTGGGGTGAGAGTTTGAATTTAAGTTATTTTGATTTTAAGAGTAGCAGTCTAATAACTACCCCAGTCTCTACCAATGTAGTACAATGTGATTGATGGTGACCACTAGCATTTGCATAGTGCTTTAATATGCAAAATGCTTTACAAATATTATCTTATTTTAGCCTGGCAACAATCCTAGGGGGTAGGTGCTATTATTATCTCTATTTTACAGATTAAAAAAAAAAAAAAAACTAAAGCAGCAGGTAAGTAACTTGTGTAGGGACACACAGCTATTAAATATTTGAGGGGAAATTGAATATAGGTCTTCCTTACCAATTCTCTATCCACTGAAGCACCTAGATGCCATATATAAGAAGAAATGCTGATCATTTCTTTCTTTCTTTTTTTTTTCTAATGAAACTTAAGTAGAATATTCAACCAAGTCAGAATATATTAGTCCCCCTAATGAGAAGCAACAATATCCATAGAATACAAGGAAATTTTATAGTTCCTGGCAACTCTAATGAAAGCTTTTGAATGGGTCAAGGGTAGTAGACAAAAATCATAGAATAGTAGAAAAGGAACTGGCAATTAGAGACTTGGGTTCTAGTCTCAATTTTCCATTAATTTATTGAGCAATTTTGGGTTTATGTTTTACATTTTTACATGTTTTACATTATGTTTTACATCTACATTACAGGTTCTTAGTTTCCTATTTACAAGGTTGAATAAGTTGGCTTCTAATGTTCCTTTCTTTCAACTCTAACTTTCTATGAATGGATTTTGGGCTAGTCCAAAATGTGAAAAGAAAAAGGTACCCTAAAGAGGGGAAAGTGAAGAAATGCCATGAATTTAAGATTAGGACTTAAAGGAAAATCTCCCCTTGAACTCCAAGCTATATCAAATGCAATCATTTTTATAAAGCATTTTTGAAAACTTTAATGTGTTATATAAACATGAGCCTTTGTTATCATTTATTTTATCAGCACAAGGAAAAGTTATCTTTCCTTATCCTTCTGTCTGTTTTACTAACTATCCTTCATAATTAAGCTGGTGATCTTCTCTCAAAATTATATTGCATTTATTTTGTATTTTTCTATGGAATGGAGGACTGATCCGTAGAAGATTGCCACTGTTCATATGGGCTGCAGCAGATACAGCAGAGCTATCTGTGTTGCTTAGATAGAGTTCCCATTGCTCCTATTCATGACACAATTGTATGTGTACCAATTGTTTCTCCCAGGAGAAAGTAAGCTCCTTCGGAAAAGGGAAGGCTTTACTTTCACTTTGTATCCCCAATACCTGTTGCTTCATAAATGCTTGTTGAACTACAACAATGAATTGGATTGCTAGAATGCAAAATGTTATTTACGTGTGCAAGCATGCAAAGTTATCCCGGGTATGCATTCTTGAGAATATAGCCTGCAGAATCTTTTTGTTGATTTATGACGCTGAAAGGTATTGTACTGGGTGCTTCAGATAGAAAAATAAAAAGTGGCAATGTAATGCCGGAGAAACTGAGGCAGGAGAGATTAGAGAGTTTTTAATATTTTATTAATGGGAGAGTAAGATTGACTGGACAGGACTCTCGTCTCAGATTATCCAGTCAGACAGAGATAAGTATACTGGGACCAAGGAATCCATATTGGTCCCAGGGCTGGAGGACCCAAAGAATCCAGCGTCCAGCATACAGCTGCCAGCCGCCATTCTCCAGCCATGAATGGAAGAACCCCAACTTCTTAAATACCTTTTTTGGAGACAAAGAAGAGAAAGGGAGGGAAAGGTTTTTTTATCAGGGAGGGGAAGCCATAAAACCTAAAAATTCCAGAGACAAAGAAGTAAAGATATCATGGGTTGATCTTGGAATATTCTAAAGGAATATTGTAAATCCCTAAAAGAGTCAGGAGATCTACTCTTTTATCTTGCTAATTCATAACCCGAGAGCGAATAATCCTTAGTTTTACTGGGTCAGAGACAGAACAGTTAAGGTAACTGAGACAGGGAAACTGAGTCAGGACAGTTAAAGAGAACTGTGGCATAACATTCCACACTCTTTCTCCTAAATATTCGAATCTTCGAAACATCTTCCTTTTTGATACCCAGGAGGTTTTAGTACCATAATTTAGCTTATATTCAACTACATAGGGGGAATGGCATGAGAAGGCACAGAAATAATACGTACACAGATAAGAAGCAATAAAAGCAAAGAGGTACAGAGAAATCACTCTAGAAAAATATAAAGAGAAAGAAGACACTTTCAATAGAGAGGTCAGGGAAGGTATCACAGAGAAGGAGACTCCTGAGCTGAGCCGTGAAAGAAAAGAATTCTGGAAAGTAAAATAGAGAAAGGAGTGCATTCTGGGAATGGACTTCATAGAAGGGGAGAGGGCATAATGATTTCTGGAAACCATAGTCAGTTTTGAGTAGAAAATAGAATGCATAAACTCGTTTAGCTTAATATATGTTTTTTGAAGACAACTGTACATAAATTCTCAATTTGGGGTAAAGAATATTTTTGTTATTGCTATTCTTTATATATTAAAATGTTTATGTTTTTCCTATGGAAAAGGGAGTAAGTGAAGTTTTTTGATCAAGGCAGTGACATGATCAGACATATACTATAGGAAGTTAGGGAAGAAAGGGAGGGAGACCATTTAGGAAGTAATTATGAATTAGTTAGGAAGTAATAATAATAATAAAGAGGAAGAAACCAAAGATGACTACAAGCTTTTAAATGAATGACAAATGATTGTGCCATCCACAAAAACAGGGAAGTTTGGAGGAAGGGACATTTTACGTGAAAAGATGATGAGTTCAGATTCTCCCAGTAGTATTATACCTCAAAGAAGTCAATGCCTTCAACCTATCAATCATTTCCTATTTATCCTGTATATAACTTATAAAAAGGTAGTCCTTCCCCTCAGAAAGTCTGTAAACAAATGGGGAAGATAACATGCAAACAAATATACAGAGCAAATTATATACAGGATAAATAGGAAATAATAGGTTGAAGGCATTGGAATTAAGAAGGATAAGAAATTCTTCTAGTAAAAAATGGGATTTTAGTTGGGACTTAAATCTAGCAAAATCAGTAGGTGGAATTGAGAAGGAATAGCCAGAGGGGAATAGCCAGAGAAAATGTCCCGAGCTAAGAGATGGAGTGTCTTGTTTGTGGAATAACCAGAGGCTAGTGTCACTAGGTCAAAGTATACCTGTCAGGGAGCAAGGTGTAAGAAGATTTATCTTAGAAAGATAAGAGAGGGACTGTGTTTTGAAAGATTTTGTCAAATAGATAATTATGCATATCATCGATAAGAAAGTCTCTAGATGCATCAAAATAGTTATTAGGAGCACCTTTAGTAGTAAAAAAGAATTGTAAACAAAGCATATAGTCAATAATTAAGAAATAGCTAAACAAATTATGATACCTGAATGTAATAGAATATTATCATGCTACACAAAATGACAAATGTAATACAAAAAATCATGGAAAGATTTACATGAACTGATGCTAAGTGAAATAAGCAGAACCAACAATACAACAATGTAAATTATAATATATTCAAAAATGAATTCCACAAAATTATAAAGAGCAAGTATGACTCCAAAGGAAAGTTATAGAAAAGACATCACCCTGCTCCTTTGTAAAGGTGAGAGGCCACAAGTATTACATATATTTTCATACTTTTGCAATGTATTAATCAGCTTTACTGATTTCTCTCTCTCTCTTTTTTTTCTCTTTAAAAATATTGTACGAAATGACTCTATGGGGAGAATACTGGGGAAATTTTGATGATTTAAAAAAATCATTAAAGATTTTTTTTAAATGAAGTGTTAACACTTCTCTATGTTAGACATGTTGAGTTAAAGATGCTAGTGGAATGTATAATTAAAACATTTACTACATAACTGGAAATCTGGGATTAGAGTTCAAAGGAGAGATATTTAGAGTTACTAGTGCTGAGGTGGTAACTAAATCTTGATGAGATCATCAAAGAGAGCTCAGAACAGAGACTTGAAGGATATTCACATTTAGGGGATAGTAGGATGATAAATCAGTACAGGAGATAGAGAGGAAATGGTTATCAGAAAAGTAGGAAAAAGAGGAGAGAACAATGTTTCAGAAATGAAAAGAAGAGAATATCCAGAAGGAAGAGTTTGAATTTGAGAGGTTGAAGGAAAATCAATTCAGACTAAAACTGAGTAAAAGTTTTTGGCCTTCACAATTAAGAAATCATTGGCAGCCTCTCAGAGAGTAATTTCAATAGAGTTGAACGAGATAAAATGAGATCTTTCAAGACAGTTGTGAAAATCGAGTAAGGCTTCATCTATTTCAAAGTTTGAGTAGGCCTGAAGGACTTTAAGGTCAAGGGCATACTTAGTGTCTCCTCCCTGCAAAGTGTCTCCTCCCTGCTATCTTAAGGACATACTTAAAGTCTTCCTGCTATCCCCTCCCTGTTAGCCCCCTAAGGGCATACTTAAGTCCCCTTCTTGTTATCCTCCCTATTTCAGCCAAATATGGGCAACTATGTACTTGTTGGCCAAGTTCAATTTCTTGGATAGTTCCCGCGTTTAGAATGTAAGATCCTCAGCCAATAAGGATGAGGGTCGGTGGTGGGAGGGGGAATTTGCGTTAGGGATAAAAGCGCCGACCCTAGCCCCTACGGTACCTCCTCCCTTCGATTGTCTGCTCGATTGGCGGGTCGCCCGTTCTGAAGAACGTAAATAAACTTTGCTTTGCTTCTAGAGATCTATCCAGTTGTTTTATTAATGGTTTCTGACCCACACAGAGTGATGGAGTTCAAGGTAATATTTTTTAGAATTCAATTTTATTTTTTATTTCCAAATCCCTCTCTTCCATTCTTCACACCACTGAGAAGGCAAGAAAAATAAAATCCATTACAAATATATCTAGACATGTAAAACAAATTTCTACATTAGCCTGTAGAGGGCCAGAACTCTGAAACAGTATACTTAAGATACTGACAGCAGGGTGCTTATAGTTAAGCATGTAGTCAGTGTGATTGATGAGATAATGATTCTCTAGTTAAGCACATACTTAGTATGATATGATGTTGTAATGGCTCTCAAAAAAAAAAAAAAAACCCAAGAGGGGGCAAGAAAAAGAAACAGAAAAAACTGCTTTAGTCTATATTCTGAGTCTATCAATTTTCCATGTGAAGGTAAATAACATTTCATCATGAGTCTTTTTGGAATTGTTGATAGTAATTATGTTCATCAGAGTTACTAAGTCTTCAGAGTTTATTATCTTTACAATATTATTATTACTGTATAAAATAATATTCTGGTTCTGCTTGCTTTTTATCAGTTCATACAACTCTTCCCATATTTTACTGAAACCATCTCCTCATCATTTCTAAATATTCTCTCACATTCATATACCATAATTGGTTCAATCATTCCCCAAATAATGATTACTCTTTAATTTCTCTGCTACCACAAAAAGAGTTGCTCTAAATATTTTTTGTATATATAAGCCCTTTCTCTTTTTCTTTGATCTTTTTGGATTATGGACCTAGTAATAGTCTGACTGGATCAAAGGTTATACACAGTTTAATAGCTTTTAGGACATAGTTCCAAATTGTTTTCCAGAATGGTTAGACTAGTTAACAACTCTATCAACAATGTATTAGTGACCCTATTTTCTAGGCATCTTCTTTGTCATCTTCCTTTTTTTTTTGTCCTCTTAGCCAATCTGTTGGGTGTGAGGTAATACCAGAGTTGATTTAATTTGCATTTTTATTTAATGGGATTAATGAGTGAATAGATGGTAAAGAATCTAAATCTATGAATGAAGATTATTTTGTAATGGTTTTAACAGTTTAAGGGAGAGGAGATAAATCTATGCTCTATTGGAGTAAAAAAAAAAAAAAAAACACAAACAACCCCAATACATTTCTTAAGGATAGACTGAAAGAGCTCAACATGTTCTTCTTAGTGGAAGAAAGAGCTAGTAAATTGGGAGAGACTGAAAGTGATGGAGAAAGGAATGATTGAAGAGGTAAGCTTTAGAACAGGGTTCTTAACCTTGGTTCCATTGACAATAATTTTTGAATAAGTAACATCTCGCTTAAAAACTTTAGAATTGATTGTATGACATGGGAGACACTGGCACAGGACCATTCAGTATGGTGTGTTCTCATCAGAGAAGATGATATATGAGCAAAGCAGAATTGAATTAGCTCATAAAAAACTTGAGATGCACAAAGTTAGAAGCTATCCTAGTTCATAGGGACTATTTGTGTCTGACCTTTGGCAGAGAATTTGGAGCTCATATTGATCTGATCAGCCACAATCAGATGCTCTAAATTGACTTTAACATTTTGGTTCTCTTTGAGAATGAAGGATAATAACCAACAAATAAGGGTTCTGTGAACTTAGATGGAAAATTATATCTTTTTTTTTTTTTTACTAACTTTTGCTTTCTTTTGTAATCCTATGTATTTTATTTCATGAATTTAAAAACATTATTTTGAGGAAGCATTCATAGGTTCCATTAGACTGCTAAAGTCAGCCAAATAACATTTTCAAAGTACTATGTGCCACTCACTGTGCTAAGTCCTGCTCTCAAGGGCTCACAGACTAATGTGGGAGACATCATGCCAACAAATATTTAGAAACAAAATATAAACAGGATAAACTGGAAATAATTTTAGAGGAAGGCTGAGAATTTTATTTTAAGGAGGACTGAGAAAGGCTTTTTGAAGAAAGTGGGTCATTGGCTGAGACTTGATGGAAATCATGGAAGCTAAAAGTGGAGACAGGAGGGTGAGTTTTTCAGGAATAGTGAATGGGAGGAGCATGGGGTAACCCATAAAAGTACTCAGAATGGAGTATGGGGGGGAGTTGGAATATTATATAAGTCAAGATGACTAAAACCTGGTTTACTGGGAGGATAGACCTACACTTGACAATAATTGGGAAATTAGAAAGAGAGACAGGTTGAGGAAGATGAAGATAAAGAGTTCAGGTCTGGGTGTTCTGAATTTATGTCTACAGGACATCCAATTCAA
Source organism: Antechinus flavipes (assembly GCF_016432865.1). Classification (NCBI taxonomy): domain Eukaryota; kingdom Metazoa; phylum Chordata; class Mammalia; order Dasyuromorphia; family Dasyuridae; genus Antechinus; species Antechinus flavipes. Next base: position 548,886,019 of record NC_067399.1, on the reverse strand, counting down.
AATGGGTTTCTATCTCTTCCTCTCTCCTTCCCTCCCTCCCTCCCTCTCTCATTTTCTCTCTCTATCCCCTTCTCTAAAACAAATGTCAAACAAAATAGTTAAGATACTTTGCTTTAGAAGAAAAGAGAAGATAGGATCAAGGATATAAGTAAAGGAGTTAGCTTTGACAAAGAAAAGGGCCATCTAATCTTTTTCTACTGAACAGAAAGAAAAATAGTTTTTTGTTTGTTTTTAAAGTAGAGTGCTTTTGAGATACAAAGGAGAGAAGATGAGGAAGCTCACTGAAGATGTTTTTGGTCTTCTCAGTATAAAGTAAGTTCATCTCCTGAAAAATTATGGGATTGGTTTGGAATTGAAGCTTCGAGGAGAGAGAAAAAAAAATAACAACAGCTGCTATGGGGAGTTTGTTAAAAGAATCCACTAATGATGAATGAAAGACTGCTTTGCAGCAATGAGGTCTAATTGAATTTAATGTAAAGGGAGACAGTAGTTCATTCTGATGGCCAGAATGCTGATGAAGCATCAACATCTCTCCTTCTCTTCCTGCAATATTAATACGTATCTTCTGAAACTTAATGGTTCTTTGGGGTAATTTTCATGGCCCAGGCTCTAGCTACAAAGGTCTTGACAGGAATTGAAAGGGCAAATAAATAGTTTTGCATTTATTCATACCAAGTATCAGTAAGACTTAATGGATGTTTTAAACTTGGTGGAAAATGTACAGCCTACATAGTAAGCAGGAGAGGAATTTACCCTTCCCTGATCTAACTTGAAGTTGACCTTAGGTACCTTTCAGTGAAGGTGGGGTAGGCATGGGGAACCAAGAAAACAAGGTCTTGATAATCTGCCTGAGCAACTTGCTGTCAATAGGATGTTGCAATGGCCTTTCTAACAAAAAAAATAAAAATGTATTGGTTAGTCCCAAGCAATGTGTGTAGAGAAATGTCACAAAAGAGTGATAATCTCTTTCTGCTCCATCCCTATGTGCACACTCAATGCATGCACAAACATGGATTCCCCAAGAAGAGTCATAGCAGCAGCTAACAGTGTCATTTGAAGTTGGAACAGCAACTCAGTGGTAAAGAAGGGAAGATGACTAAGTGGAAAGGCAGTGGCAAGGGGATTGCAGGACCACCCCCAAGGGATCTATGAAAGACTAAGCTGAGAAGTGTCAAACAACAGGAAGTTAATGAAAGACAGAGCTGTGAACAGTGTTCTGACTAAATTTCCTATGTAGAGGGAGCCTTAGAGATCCTATCCCTTAATGTATTGCTTATGGGGCTCAGAATAAGTCAACTGCTTGATCCTAATCTATTATTCATTTTGTGATTCCCCTTGATTTAATTCATGATTCCTTTCTGGTTTGTGGGGAGAGAATGTACTGGATAGAGGCTTCATCTATAAATGCATAATTTTGATTAACAAAACAGCCTCCATTTACCCTGGGATAGCAAGAGCTTCCAGAGTTGAGTGGGAGTCATATTGAAATAACATAACTTTTCAGTGGACTCGTGTGTGTGTGTGTGTGTGTGTGTGTGTGTGTGTGTGTGTGTGTGTGTGTGTGAATTCCTCTGAGAGTTTTTCACATCTCAGGAAGTAGGATTTAATTCAAGATAGAGGAGTAAAGGTGTAAACTGCAGAAAGACAAAGGGACAAGGAATTCAAAGGTGTAGGCAATTTATAATTGAACTGATTTAACTATTAGTTCAAGACTTTGAAGGGAGAAAAGTAGATCAGAATTAAGGTGATGGCCTGGTAAAACAGGGAAGGCTGAGAGGTTGGAGGTCAGAGTAGAGCTGCAGGATGGATTTAGGTAAAATAAGTCAGTAAAAAGTAAAAAAGAAAAAGAGAGGTACAGAGAAAGATAAGAGAATCAATAATCAATAAAATCAAACAGGACTCTTGTCTACTACCCCCAATAACAATAGAGAATATATATATATAACATTTGAATAGGAGACAGCTAAGTGCTTCAGTGGATAAACTACTGCGCCTAGCATCAGGAGACCTGAGTTGGATTCCAGCCTCAGATACTTAATAGCTGCATGACCTTGGGCACTTAACTCTGCTTGTCTGAATCCACTTGAGAAGGAAACTGAGGAAATTTCTTGCCAAAAAAACCCCATGGACAGTATCATCCATGGGGTCACAAAGAGTTGGAGACAACTGGATAACTACAATAATAACAATAGCTTTTTCAAGGTGAAAAATACTTTTCATATATTATCTCATTTGATCTCACAACTCTCCTGTGATGTAGGTGCTTTTATTATACTCATTTTATAGTTGAGGAAAGTGAAACAGATAAAGGTGAAGTGACTTGATCAAGTAAATATTAGGGGAAGACTTCTTTTATACCTTTACTATTCTGGGGTCCAGTTGGCCAGAATTAAATCAGGACGACTGAAGATAGTCCTGCATGAAGTGGGAGGCCTAAGCCTCTTTTACGATAAGATCCTTTTTTAAGGAATCTCAGTTTGTCTGAGGCAACACCTATTCAGTGATTCAAGGCTAGGTGAGACTGAGGCAAAGAACAGCCTCTTTAACCTGTTCAAAAAAAGCCCTCAAACAACCTGAGGGAGAACTCAGGTTTTTTGGCCCAAACAGAAATAATTGTTATTTATATTCATTCTGAGGCAGTTGGAATCCAAGTAAGGCTTGGCCTGGGACCTAGTTTTGGCTCATCAATGACAGCCAGAATAATTTGGGTTTATTCAAGGCAATTCCAATGGACTTGTGATGGAAAAAGTTATTTGCAAACAGAGAGAGAATTATGAAGACTGAAAGTGGATCAAAGCTTAGTATTTTCACTTTTAGGGGTTTGTTATTGTTTGCTTGTAGTTTTTTTTTTTTCTTCCTCATTTTTCTTCCTCCTTTTTGATCTGTTTTTTCTAGTGCAACATGACAAATATAGAAATATATCTAGAGAAATTACAATTAACCTATATTGAATTGCTTGCTGTCTAGAGGAAGGGGAGGGAAAAGGGAGGAAGAAAAATTGGGGACACAAGGTTTTGCAGAAGCAAATGTTGAAAATTATGTTTGCTTTTGTTTGGAAAAATAAAACACTATTATAAAAATGATTCTGTTTAAGGCATAGTTCTCAAGGGAAAAAAATCTAATCCATGAACCCCAAGATATCTATTGAAGTATCAGTAATCAAAATTTATATTCCTTTGGGCAGAGCACTCACAAGAAAGAAGAAAGAGAAAGGAAGGAAATAAGGAAGGAAGGAAGGAAGAAAAGGAAGAAAGAAAGAAAGAAAGAAAGAAAGAAAGAAAGAAAGAAAGAAAGAAAGAAAGCAAGCTCCAGAGAAGAAAGTGAGGCTGATGACTTTGCAAAGCCCTCCCTCATTTAAATCCAATTCACTTTTTTGTCTGATGTCATCTCTCTGATCATCTTCAAGAAGGAAGGACAAATTACAATAACTATACAATAATAGTTATACAATATTACAATAATACAATACAATAAAATAATACAATAATATATAAGGTTTCTGAGCAGATCAGAAACAATTGCTATTTCTGTTCATCCTGAACCATTATAACCAAAACAAAGACCAAGTGAGGCTTGGGCTAGGACCAATTATTGGACAATCAATGAGAGCTAGAGTGAATTGAGTTTAAGGGCTAGTTAAGTAGCTCCAATTGAATCCCAATGGGTTTTATCAATTGCTGATAACTGCACAGTCCCTAAGTCACTTAAATTCAATCTACTTGCAAGTCAAGATACTGCCCTTCTGATGTCATTGACTCTCTTTTAAAATGATAGATACATGAACAACCATCTGTGAGTAGTAGTAACTGCTCCACTGGGGATCCATCTGACCAGTTCCAATTGGGCAATGCTGCTCCTTCCTCCTTCCCTCCCTCCCTCATTCCTTTCTCTTTCCCTCCCTCCCTCCTTCTTTCCTTCCTTCCCTCCTTTCCTCCTTCCTTCCCTCCCATCTTCCTTACCTTTTTCCTTCTTTCCTTCCCTCCCTCCCTCCCTTCCTCCCTCCCTCCCTCCTTCCCTCCCTCTTTCCTTCCTTCCTTCCTTCCTTCCTTCCTTCCTTCCTTCCTTCCTTCCTTCCTTCCTTCCTTCCTTCCTTCCTTCCTTCCTTCCTTCCTTCTTTCCTTCCTTCCTCCTTCCTCTTCCTTGATTACATGAGAAATCATTCCCTTACATGTAGCTGCTTTACATCTGGGACCATTTCTAATCATTTCTAATTTGTGTCTTACCAATGAACTCAGATAACTCTGGAGAACAGAAAGGGATGACTCTGAACAACCTTGAGTCACTTAAATGAAATTCACTTGCAAGTAAAGCATAGCAGTCTGATAAGTTCCATCTCACTCACTTCGGCTCTAATGATACATTTGTGGAGTTCAATTTTTGTGCTAAAGAATTTTCATCGCTTCTCTAACTTCTTGTACTTTGCTTCTAGTTTCTTTGAATATGCATCTAACTTGTAGGCTACCTGCGCAAGTGCTGAGACTTGCTTTTCAGTTAAAGGGATTTGATCCAGATAAGGCTGAAGTTCTGCATATTTCTGGTTTAGGTCCTTTAGGTCTCTGCTTTTGTTGACTGCGATATCTTTATCTTTTTGACTTGCAAGTCAAAGACATTCTCCTCCTGATGTCATTGATCTTCTTTGAGAAGGAAGAATGAACAATAGCAACAATAAATACACAATTTTAAAAAGTAAACTAAATATCCAAGAAGCTCATAGTTCCGTGTCCAATCTTTTTCTGTTGTTCTATTTTTTAATGTCTGTTTTTAATTTTTTTTAAATTAAAGAATTAATTTATGAAAAGTTAGATAGTAGGGATAGAGCACAAGATCAGAAGGATGAACAAGTTTGGGGTGATTGTGAAGTCAAAGGTATGACTATCCCATGGGGAGCTGAGGTAGAATGAAGGTGAAAGTCATGGGAATTGAGGAAATTAAAGGGTTATGAGGACTTAATATAGTGAGGATTAAAATGAAGATGGATAAAAGCAGGGATTAAGGTACAGAGGGACACTATAGGGTATAAAACTCATTTCAAAGCAAGGAGACTTACTTTGAAGTTTTTAAATGCTAGTGATAAGGAAGTGGGCAAAGTGATACGAAAGGATGGAGACACCAGTAAAAAGAGAATCATGAAGTCAAGAAAGGGTCTGCAAGTAGCAATAAAGGTTCCTGATACAGGAGATAGCACACTCCTCCAGAAGACTGCCTCCAAGATTTAATCATTGGCTCAATGAACTAGCATTTATTAATTGCCCCGTAAATGTTGGGTATTGTGACAGATACTAGGAAAGACAAAAATAAAAACAATTCCTTCCCAGAGAATATTATGTTCTAGGTGAGGAGAGGACAGGGAAAGAAATTTACTTATAGACCTGTTTGTTGTTGTGACTCTTACTCTATGGACCATACTGTCCATGGTTTTTTTGTTTGCTTTTTGGTTTTTGTTTTGATTTTTAGACGAAGGTATTAGAGTGGTTTGTAATTTCCTTCTCTGGTGGATTAAGACAAATAGAGCAGCTTGTAAGGGTCTAAAGCCAGATTGAAATCAGATCTTCCTCCCTCCAAGAACTCTATTGATTGAGCTACCTAGCTACTCCTTATAGATCTATTTAAAATAGATGCTCTTCAATGCAAGATGATTTTGAGGGGAAGGCATTAGTGGGTAAAAGAATCAGGAAAGGCCTCAGAAATATGGTGATATTTGAATTGAGCCTTAAAGGAAACTGGGGGTTCTGAGAGACGAGATTAGGAAACACAGCAATAGAGACAGCCTGTGTTCAGGCATGAAGGCAGGGGATGGAGTGGACAGAAGCACATGGAGCATGTGTGTGTGCGTGCAAAGGAATATGTGCAATAAAGCCAGAAAAGTAGTTTGGTGTCAGGTTGTGAGGGACGTTCAGCACCAAACCGAACGTTTCATGCTTCCACAAACATGGTGCCTTAGGGTTTAGACTTTGAGACAACCAAACCTTGCCATGCAGCCACACTTATTGTCAATAAAACTCAGCCCAGTGGCCTTCCAGAGAACTTGCTGACAACTTGATTTAAGGCCAAAGCTCAAATAATTGCTTCTATTCACACTATCAGTTGGCTGAACGAAGAAGGAGTAGTTCTGGAGGCAACACAATGGGTTTGCTGTGTGAAAGCAGCGGCACTAGGAAGGATGGGATTAAGGCAAAGATCACTGGCAATGTGGAAGGGCACTTGCACGAAAAATAAAAGTCAGAAAATAATCCTCAGTCCATCAGGGATAGGCAAGTTTAATGAGTGAACGCACACCTCATCGTGATGAGCTTTTCATTCATTCAGCAGGTGCTGATTTAGCAACTTTGGCGTGCTTATTGCCATGTGTAGCAAAACAGTAGAAACAAAGTGCAAAAAACAGTCCTTGCTCTCATAGAGCTCACAGTCTAGTGTTGGATTCAACATACAAACAGATATTTACAATCCATGTACAAGATAAATAGGAAATAAACACAAAAGCACTAGAATTAAGAGGGATTAGAAAAGACTTTGTGTAAAAGATTAAAATAGAGTAAAGTCACAAGCATGGAGTTTCCCTGAGTCTCAGGAGTTTAGGAGCCCTAAAAATGGTTTTTATACTCTTATTGCCCAGAGACCTATAGCTGGATCCTGGAAGAATCCATCGAGGACCCAACTTCCAGTCCCATCTAGGGTTTTAGGATTGTGGAGGCTTAAGTTCCCAGTGTCAATAACAACCATCTTACAAAAGACAGGACCCTATTCTCTAGTAGCTTATAATTTTGTTAGGGAGAAAAAGAAAAATAAAGTGAGTAGCTTGAGAGTAGTAATATTTCATAATTATATATTGCTCCAAATTTTATAAAGCACTTTATGTGCTTCATCTCATTTGATCCTTACAACCCTGTGAAGATAGTACTGAAATCATTCCCACTTACAGAAAAGAAAACTGAATTAAATCCCTTGAAGATAAATTGCTTGTCCAGGTCAATTAATTAATAAGTATCTAAGGCAAGATTCAAGACTAGGCTTTCCTGATGAGGCATCTTGACATCAGGGGAAGCTGAAATATTGAACTTGGAATTTGGGGCTCTGAATTCAAATTCCAGCTCTGCTAATTATTATTGTAGGATCTTGGACCTTATAATCTCTTTAAAAAAAAAAAAAAACTGGTCTGCATGATAAGATCACTTCCACTTCCCCAAATCTGTGAGCCTAAGACTCCAAGATCTCTCTCTGCAGTTCCTTACAGGAGATGACTGAGTCACAAGACAGGTGCTAGAGGTAAGATAAGTGGTCTTTGATTTCAGAAGAGGAAAAGGTCACTCTCTATAGGGTGGAATGATCTGGGGATGTCTGAAACTGGTAGGTTTGGAATAATTGGAGAGGGAATGGAGAAGCTCTTACTGGGGGTAAGGAGGAGTTGTTAACATCTTAGAGGGAGGATGAGTATAGTACATTGATGGATAGTAAGGAAATTGCCTTTCATGGTAGGATGATATAATTGAGAACTAAAAGAGACCTTAGTGGAAGAGAGTGTTCATTTTAGGGGAACAGAGGGAGATGAGGTTGGGTGGGTAAGTAGTGTGATATCACACAGTCAGAGACTTAAGATTCCCACTGTGCTTATATGAACCTGCCTCCCTACGCCTCAGTTTTTCATCTCTAGATCTCTTCCAATTCTAATTCTGGGGTCCTATAATTGAACATTAAAGTAAGATGGGGTCAGATTGTGGAATTATTTGATTTGGGGATTCTTATTTAAGTTGAAGTGGCTGAGCCTTAGAGGATAAAGGATTGTATTATATTACACACATATACATAAACACACATACAATTATACTAGATAGGAAACTAATTCCCTTAGAAGGTGAGAATAATATGGCCCAAGCCATATGGATATGGCTGTCATAGGTTATAGTCATAGGTTACTGGAGAGGCAACATTACCACAAACATCCCATGAAAGCTGCCCTTCTCCTTTGAAATTGGCACTGAATGCTTTCTTGGGTCAGTCAGGCTGGCTCCCAGGAGCCTCTCAGGGCACTGAGCTCATCCCAGTTCTTTTGTTCGATGGAGCTAAATTCTGCTCTAGGTGGAGTACTTTCCGTCTGCTGAGGTACACAGCCCATATGAGGGAACGAGCCCATGCTGTTAGTGACCAAAAGGAAAGACACTATTTTTAGTTCAAAACTAGGCTGGTTGTTTCCTGTTTCCTCCCTTACCACCAGGAGGGTGAGAGTGTAGGAGCAGCTTCTGGTGACAACCTCACAGGGCTTCCATCTGCTCTGGGGAAATCATATGGGCACAAAGATGATCAAACTTATTCCAAGCTGAAAGACTAAACACAGTTCCTTTTAGATGGAAAAGCCAGCTTCTCTTGAAAAGTCTATTTTTGATGCTTTGGGAAAAAAACACACATACACATATAAAATGAAATTAAAAAACAAGGACAGGCCCTGAGAACAGAGGGAGTCTGTTTAAGTCACTATCATTTCAGACCAAGATTCTAGAGGTTTGGTGCCCAACACACCTGTTTGTGAATTCTTTGCCTGGAAATCAAAATATATTTCTATACACACGCACACACACACACACACACAAAATATGAAAAAGAGTGACTAGGTTTCCAGATCAGTCATTTAGCCTGGATTTTTTTTTTTTGGGGGGGGGGCTGGAGTTATGATTTCATTGGTACAAAGAATTGCAGATGAACAAATTCCATCTATCAATGCAAATCAGAAATTCCTTTGCAATTCAGAATTTTAGGGAATTGCCTAGTGAGGGAAGCACTGAGAAGTAAAGGGACTTGTTTAGGTCATATCTAATATGCATCAGAGCCTGGACTTATATTCTGGTCTTTCAGTCTCAGAGGTCAGCTCTCTATTCTTTGCCTTTTGACCTGCAATATAACTGAACCTGAATTAATAGGATTAATACTAATCTAATCACTATCATTGTCTCTTTAAAAAAAATACAACTGTCTGTGGATATCAGAAATTTATGTGTGTAGATTTACACATCCCCCCCCACACACACACACACACACACATACACACAATAATACCATGGAGGACAAACCTTCAGATACTTAGAGTGGGAAGTTGCCCCACACCACTAATTTGATCTCATAGGGTGGGAGATGATTCAGGTAAAAGGGTTTTTCTGGATAATATTTGGATAACAGATGACTTGTTGTTTGATAACAGGTGCTGGACTATAAATCATGGGAATCATAGAAAACCAGAATCTGTGGCAACCAGTGGGGATGGCTTGCTCTTGGAGGTATGGAACTTTTGACAGTAGTTGTTCAGAGGAGTTCTTAGAAGCCAATGAGGAAGATCCAAAGGCATCATATCCCATGGAGAGCAATTGTAACAACTTAAACTGTTGAAGCAAATAGTCAGGGTTTAGAGACCTTTTCAGGGCAGGGAAAAAGTGAGGAGTTTGGGAATGAAGAATAGAAAGAAGAGAGGTCTTTTGTGTGGATCATTTCTAAGTTTTATTCAGAAGAAGTTTATCATCATTTTAGAATTCTGGGTTCAAGGCTCAATTCACATGTTAGCTCCTATAGAACATCCTTCCTTATGACTCCAATTATTTGTGCTCCAGCCTTCTTATGTTGCTGCTGCATGGACAACCCACAAAACTTGTTTATTATTACATCAAATGAGGACAAACACCACAAATGAACAATGAGTTTGTCTCAGAATTGAATAAAAGGAGAGTTGGACTGTCTTTGGAAAATTGCAAGTTTCTTATCCCAAGGTTCTCCCTCAAAGTCCATATTTTTTTTTTAAATAATAGTATTCTTTTGGTGATGCTATGTGGCTTTAAGCTTGGGATAACTCAAAGGGCAATGGTGAAACATATCATAGTGCCATGAATTTGGAGCTGCAAGTCCAACCTCTTCATCATCCTCATCATCATAAATAATATTTAAGATCTGAAAATCCTTTAAATATATTATTTTATTTGATCCTCATTACACTTCTTCAAGACAGGTGCTGTTATTAAGACTATTTTACAAATGAGAAAACTGAGTCTACAAAAAGTTAAATGATTTCCCTAGGTGACATAGCTGGTAAGTATATGAGATGAGATGAGAACTGGAAGGAACAAGTTTAGATTTTTCTGATTCCAGAGTATAAACAGGATACATCATTTAATAAATCCCATCTAAAATGACATATTCTACAGTAAGCCCTTCCAAATTCTTCTTAATTCTAGTGTCTTTCTTCTTTTAATTAATTACTACTAATGTATATATATATATATATATATATATATATATATAGCTTGCTCCTGTATATTTTTTGCTTATTGTCTCTATTAGATTATAAACTGTTTGAGGTTCAATACAACAAATATTTTTAAGAACTTAAATTTGCAAGTCACTGTGCTCATCATACAAAGACAATGTGATGATTTCTGCTCAGAAGAAGCTTAGGTTCTTTTAGGAAATACAACATGGAAACAGTTGAGATCCATACTCTAATGGACCTGTAATCTCCTCAATGGGGATGCCCTCTCCTATAGTGCCGATTGTTACCCACCTGTGCCTTCCCTATCTGTATGACTATCATCCGTGTTCTCCCATAAAACTAAAACTGCTATTCTAGTCAATGATTTAGGAGTTTTCCTCAAATTCTCTTAACTTTGGCGAGATAAAAATGAATACCATTGGAATACATCTTTCATTCAGTTGATGAAGATTTATTCAGCAACTACTATGTACCAGACTTGGGGATACAAAAAAGTACAAAACAATTTGTTGTATTGAATTGAATGGAGATATTATAGTTTTGGGGTAGTCATAGAAGGAAGAGATGGCACCAGAGTTCTCTCTAATCCTCTTATACCGTGAACAGATTATCATTCTTTATCAGTCATGAGCTATAAATTCTAAGTATAGAGTTTATTGTTTTAATTAAATAAAAGTTGGGACAAAGCAAGTGTGGCATGTTTAGTGATGCAAATGGTCATTGAACTAGATGAAAACATAACATTTTCCCATTTTCTAAGCTCTTTTGCTTTCATTATCTTATTTGATTCTCACAATAACTCTATAAGGAAGGTTGGATAGTATTAATATCTCCACTTTGTAGAGGGTAAAACTGAATCTCTGTGAAATCAAATAATTCGTCCAATCTCATAAGTAACATAGTCAGTCCCAAAACCCAATTGCTTGGCTTCAAATCTAGTGTTCATTATATTGCACGCCACTGTTTTTTTTTTTTTTAACTGAATAGTAATTAGGCATAAATGGGAGGGAATTTCTATAAATCACTATAATCAGTGTTGTTTTTTTCTATAGTCAGTCAAAATAAATTCTTAGGATCATAGATTCAAAGTTTGGAAGGACCTTTTAGTTATTTCTTTTCTCCCTCACTTGGTTCTTCAATATCTGTGATCAGTGTTAGATTGACAGTTTCCCTAAAACCATCTTTTCATGTTTCTCATATAATCATATTAATTCATTAAATCTTCATTGATCATCTGTGGGGTTTTTTTCCTAGGCTGGGAATATAATGACAAAGGGAAAAAATCTTACTCAAGGAGTATTCTACTGAGTAGAATACAAAATGTTCACAAACAAAAGAATGAGTTGTTAAAGTGAAGGTTCTCAGATACTAGGTTCTGGGTCAGAGAAGGCTCCAAACCCATTTCATAAGAGAGGCCAGAGTTGGACCTCCTTTGTTTGCATTATGTTGGATGTAATTGGGTGAATTAATATTCTTCAAAAAAGAGAGGGTTCTCTCTACTATTAGGAAGACATACAATAATCAAATCTGATGGACGTGGCTCTCTTCAACATTGAGATGATTCAAACTAGTTCCACTTGTGCAGTGATGAAGAGAACCATCTACACCTAGAGAGAGAACCATGGGAACAGAGTGTGAAACATAACATAACATTCTCACTCTCTCTGTTGTTATTTGCTTGCATTTTATTTTCTTTCTCAGTTTTTCTTTTTCTTCCTTCTTAATCTGATTTTTCTTGTGCAACAAGATAACTATAATGATCTCCAAACTCTTTTGATTGAGCACAAGCAACAATTTTCCCCCCTCATGGATATGCTAGTATGTGTGTGTGTGTGTGGGTGTGATATTTTCCAATTAGTACCTTAACTGTTATGAGTGCTTAAATCAGAGTTGGATCATAAATCCTCTAAGACACAGAAAGGGAGAGGGGTTGAAAGTTTGCAAAGCAAATACATACTAAAAAGGATAAACTGGGGAGAGGGTTGGATTTTAGTGGTTGAAGCCAAGATTTGATTATATTGGAAAAAGCCTAATAATTGGAGATCACGAATCACATTCTCACCTGTTGGAATCCTTACTAACTGCTAAGTAGTTAGAGTTGATCTAATCTTACAAAAAGATGTTTTGGGCAGAACCTGAAACAAGGTACTAAGTAGAACTACCCATAATCCCTCTCTCTGGAAGGAGCATAAATAGGCCAATGGGCCAGTTGGAGACTTCTTGAGAGAGGAAGACGCTACAAGTCGAGATTTCACCGGAATGACATGAAGACTGGAGCTGGCTGGAGGCTGAAGAAAGCAGAGGCAGAGGCTGAAGGACCAGACCTTTGGATTTAAAGACATTTGGAGAGAGCTCTTGGAACCAAGCAGAGAGATAGGCCTCTAAGCTAACCGGGCTATATTGGGATAATAAAAGATCTGAACTTTGATCACCTGGCTGCGTTTTGAGAAGAAAAAGCTCACCACATTTTGGCGCCCTGAACGTGGGACAAACAGACCCCTCAGTGGATTTCAGTGGAAAAGCTCCGATCCTGATTCAAGTGGAAAAGCCTCTGATCCTGATCCAGTGGAAAAAACTTCAACCCAGAAATTAGGGTGAGTGCAACAAAGAAATTTTGTTAGAAGAGTTAAAGTAGAATTTCAGCTAAGATGGGACAGATATTTAGAAAACAGCCTGTTTCTGTTCAAGGAAAATGTTTAGAGAGCATTGTCAAAATTATGGAAAGCCAAGGTTTAATTATAAGTTTACAGCAAATCACTGAATTTTTACAAACTGTAAAGGACATATGTCCTTGTTTCTCTCTTGATAAGGAATTAGATCTAAATGAATGGAAATTAGTTGGAGAGGATCTTTGTCAATTCTATGATAAAAATGGGCCTAACTCAATAATTAATACATATAATGTAATACAATTGGCTATAAGAAGTTATTTAAGTGATAGAATGATGAAAAGGAAAGTACAGGAGGAAGAAAAGCCAACTTTACTAGGTGAAAAGGAGGACGAATCAGATGAGAATGGAGTTAATTACAATTCTGAGTATGATACTTCACAGCAGGAGGAATTAGGTGATTCCACATCTCATGACCCTCCCCCCACAATGAACCCTTCATGGGTGGAACAAGGGGGAGGGAGAGAGACAGAAACACAGTCAGCTTCTCCTGTAAAGCAGAATTTGACAAGATTAGAAAAAGCATTAATTAAGGCAAAAAATGAAGGAGAAGATATATCTGATTTTATAAATGCATATCCTGTGATTGAAGAGCTCAACTCCTCAGGTCAAAAAGAGAGAAAATACACTCCTTTTAATTTGGGACGCAATAGGCAAAAAGGAGCTGTTGTACAAATCACTTTTGACCAACTAGCTGGTGAAGGTCAGTATGCAGAGAGTTCAGAACAGATTTATTATCCCATAACAGTATATGAGCAAATTTCTAAGGCTGCAATAAAAGCTTGGAATTCTCTCCCTGGACAGAAAGATGGAAATAATGCTTTCACAAAAATAGAGCAAGGTCCCAATGAACCTTTTGCAGATTTTGTGGGACGTTTACAAACAGCTGTAATAAAAACCATTGGAAATAATGCAGCAACAGAAATAATGACTAGACATTTGGCTAAGGAAAATGCCAATGAGATTTACAAGAGAATTATATGGGGGCTAGACAAAAATGCTCCTTTAGAAGAAATCATTAGACGCTGTGCCACAGTGGGCACAAATGCTTATTATGCCCAGACTATGATGAACATGGAAAGACAAGGTCCTTCTTGGCAGAGGAATTCTAGAGAAACTCGTCGATGTTTTCATTGCGGAAAAGTTGGACATTTGAGAGCTCATTGTAGATATGGAGATAGAGTGAGAAGACAGGGTGAGAGAAAACCCCAAACCCCATGTACAAAATGTAACCGAGGCTTTCACTGGGCCTCTAAATGTATATTGACCCAGAGGAAGGAGAGGCAAGGCCCAGCTCCAAAGTATCAATCAAAGGACAGGTGGGGCATGATAGCAGCTGAGGTTACACCCAGAGAGACTTTAGAAATTCAGAACTCTGATGTCATCAACCAACAGAAAAGCAATCAGGATTACAGTTGGGAAGAATACAGGCCTTTTAAGACAACAAGACAATATCCAATGCAAACAGCTCCAATGTAATTACCAGATGATGAGGAGAAATCCCCAAAGTGGTAAACAGAAGAGAATTAGGTTAACTGCTTGGGGAAGAGGATCTGCTTATATTTCCACAGGTGGAAAAGGAATCAGATGGCTAACAATGAGACTGTCAAAAGAACTTTAAAATCTTCAGCTTTCAGTTCCTGAAAAACCAGCAAGAATCACTGGATTCCCTGAGATGAAAAATTGTTGATGAGACTTTTTGCAGTACTTCAGAGCTTACAGGAATTATTAGATTCCTGGCGCATGAACTAATGAACAATGGATTCCTTATGGACTATTTCTAGGACTTATGGACATTTGTAAATTTTCAGGTAGATTTATGTTGTTACATTACTACTAGCCTGCGTTATATTACTATGTGCTTATGTATTTTAAGCAATTGCAAGAATCATTGGATTTCTTGAGATGAAAGATTGTTGATGAGACTTTTTGCAGTAGTTAAATTTTCATGTTGATTCATGTTATTTGTTACATTACCACTAGCCTGTGTTATATTGCTATGTGCTTATGTAAATTATGTATAATGCCTCCCATATTGATGGATTTATGTATACCATGTATATCTGTTACAAAGTTCTGGCCCATATTGATGGATTTATGTGTACCCCCTCAGGAACCCCCTATGTTTTAAAACAAAAGAAAGGGGGAGATGTTGGAATCCTTACTAACTGCTAAGTAGTTAGAGTTGATCTAATCTTACAAAAAGATGTTTTGGGCAGAACCTGAAACAAGGTACTAAGTAGAACTACCCATAATCCCTCTCTCTGGAAGGAGCATAAATAGGCCAATGGGCCAGTTGGAGACTTCTTGAGAGAGGAAGACGCTACAAGTCGAGATTTCACCGGAATGACATGAAGACTGGAGCTGGCTGGAGGCTGAAGAAAGCAGAGGCAGAGGCTGAAGGACCAGACCTTTGGATTTAAAGACATTTGGAGAGAGCTCTTGGAACCAAGCAGAGAGATAGGCCTCTAAGCTAACCGGGCTATATTGGGATAATAAAAGATCTGAACTTTGATCACCTGGCTGCGTTTTGAGAAGAAAAAGCTCACCACACTCACCTTCTGCTTGATTAGTCATATTCCTGTAAAGTCACTTTAGGGCCTGTACCTTGGAGACCAATGACCTGGAGCTACCCTGCTGGTCTCTCACTCATTTTCTGCTAATGGTATCCTTGAACTTTCAATATTAGAAGACAGGAAATCAATATGACTTCCTTTTCTTTCCTCTCCATTGTTTTTCTGTTTTTCACTTTTGTATAACTTGACTTCACATTTGCTTACCACATACACTTTACATTTCTCACATTTTGGGTCACCCATGTTTTGGATTCAATGTGGTAGAATATTCATACATATTCATAGATATTCAATATTGAAATTTGTTTTGAAAATATGCACCTTTTAAAATATAAATAAAAAAGGTCTTTTCTTCTCCCTCTATCCACAGATACTAGTTATCATTGGTTCTTCTTAAGAAAGAATCCTGGGCTCTAATTCTATCCAAAAGGTCTTTTAAATAGTCCTGAAAATAGATCTCATAGATCATTATACGGGGCAACAAGAAGACTATACGATGATCAGATCTGATGGACATG
This sequence comes from Antechinus flavipes, assembly GCF_016432865.1. NCBI lineage: Eukaryota > Metazoa > Chordata > Mammalia > Dasyuromorphia > Dasyuridae > Antechinus > Antechinus flavipes. The sequence goes on along the minus strand of NC_067399.1, from coordinate 548,870,013 downwards.
GCTCTCTTCAACATTGAGATGATTCAAACTAGTTCCACTTGTGCAGTGATGAAGAGAACCATCTACACCTAGAAAGAGAACCATGGGAACAGAGTGTGAAACACAACATAACATCCTCACTCTCTCTGTTATTTGCTTGCATTTTGTTTTCTTTCTCAGTTTTTCTTTTTCTTCCTTCTTGATCTGATTTTTCTTGTGCAACAAGATAACTGTATAAATATGTATACATATGTTGGATCTAACTTGTATTTCAACATATTTAACAGGTATTGGACTATCTCCAGTTAGGGGAGGGAGAGGGAGGAAGAAGGGGAAAATATGGAAAAAAAGGTTATGCAAGGGTCAATGTTGGAAAAATTACCCATGCATATGCTTTGTAAATAAAAAACTTTAATAAAAAAAGATAAAATAAATATATAAATCAAACATTTACTGAAAATTCATAAGGAAATTTATTTTAAAATAGTTCTTTGGTATACATATAATTTTATCATGTATTAAAGATAAAAGCAAATTTGCATACTAAAAAAATAAAATGGATCTCATAACTTCATCTTCCCCTCAGTGAGATTTAAAAAAAAAAATTTTTTTTTGTATTTAAGCAACTTCCTTCCCCCCACCCCAGTCAAGAAGGGACAGAGATAGCAAAATTTATCATTTATCCAAGTGTCATTGTTATTTACCCTGGATGAAGGACAAAATTGAAATAAAACTCTGAATTCTGTCTTCAACTCTTTCTGTCTCACTCTTCCTGGTTAAATGTCTTGCCCTAACATTCAGGAGAAAACCAATCAGCTAAACTTGAGTAAGATCCTGGTCTTCCCTATAAAATACCTAGTCCTCTTCACCATTCCTGAAGTGCCCTGATTCATTAAGTGACTCAGTTTCTTTAAACTAATTCCTTACTTTATCTTTCCTAGGCAAATGTGATCTCAGGGTTGATCTTATACCTAGGCAGAACAGAGTCACCCCTTTCCTTAAAAATATCTCCCCTGTTCAAGTACAAATCTGAAGTTTTATCACTGGAGATTCATTGCCCACAATCTTTTAAAAAGGAGGGAGAGGAAAGAGTTAGTGTTTATACTATGGTAATTCCCAAAGTCCTATCCCTAAACAGGTTAACTTTCCTTTATAACAAATAAAAACAGTGACACATTATAAATGGATACAGACTGCATCTGACAGCATAGTCAGTTTTCTATAACTGTGTCCCCCTCCTTTCTACTGAGGGCTTCCACCTTCTATTGTCTCTGATCATAATTGATCTTTACAATTAATCAGAGACCAGCTACCTTTTGTTCATCCATATGCAAATAGATGAAGACTCTATTTTGTTAGGTTTTATTTTTCTGTTACTAGAAAAAAAAAGTATCAAGTCTCCTTTTAAAATTAAATTCTCTTGATAGTGGTAACTCAATCAACAATTTATACTAAATTGAATTGGCAGAAAGGGGTATAGGGAACTAGTGGATATAGCACTGACTTAAGAATCAGGGACAGCTGGGTTCAAATCTTGCCTCTGACACATTCTGGCTGTATGACCTTTTTCAAGTTTCAGTAATGTGGTGCCAGTTCTCTCATGTAGCAATAATTCTAAGGCTATTTGGCCTTGGGAGTGATGTAGTTAGAAATGATATATTTTTTACCCTAGGTTATCCTGCCCCGGTTTACTCTACATGACCAGGATGCTGTGGCCATAAATGTGGCTGTCTCTCAGATAACAAGCCTATTGGTCAGTGATAACAAAGTTTCTGAGACTAATAAGTAACAATAATGAGATGTTTAAAGTTGATACAGGCGCAGAAAAAAATTGGATATCCCCCATTTGACCTAGTGATGTTTCAGGCCTAAAAACAATCCTCCAGAAGGTTTCACATCCACCTCCCTCTACCTCTGCCCAGAGAATTATGGATACTACACCTGTGCACAAAATCAGAACAAAATCAACTTCACTTCTAAGCCATGAAATTAACATATCAGTGACATGAAGCACCTGGTCTCTAATTTTTCCCTATAAATTTATCTTTTTGCCTTTGGTTCTATGCTATCTTCTTTTGGAACTTAACCCGCTTTAATCAGCATAAAAATTATAACAAATTTTGCCCCTTGACTTGGAGATGGATCTGAGGCTACAAATTATTTTGAGACACTTCATGACAATAGTCTGGAACCTCAACTTTTAGGGAGTCCCCCTTAAACCCCATTAACAGTGCCTCCAGACAACTAAGACTTTCAGAGTAGCAGAACAGTTGTAGTTCTATATTCCTTGTTCTTTCGTTGGATTTTCCACACCAGTCAAACCACAGGTCCTGTTTAAAAAAAAAAAAATCTACCTAAGTGTGGTAGCATCTTTCTCTTTGTTCTGAAAAAATCAGGACAATTATCAGACTAGAAAGCCTGTGGAGTTCACATTTGACTAGCTAGAATGTGACCTTGAAGGAAGTAATTAAGAGGGATTGAATAGTTTGGAGAATTATATTCCTATACTGTGCTGATAAGTGAATTTTGTCCTTTTTAATAAAGCAAACTGTTAACTAAACTGTTAATAAACTCTTTCTTAGTCAATCTTGACTATGAAATATTTTTTGTTCCAAAATTCCATAAATTGGGACTGCAATACTGCTTGCATTACAGAAATGTCCGATGGCATGAAAAAATTATCAATTAGGACATTCTTCCAAGCAGAATAATGCTTAGATTTAAATTAATTTAAAAAAAAATTGAGGCAGGCTTGTGCCTACAATACAGCAGATAGTATTCATTTTTCTTTAATAAATGATAGTGAAGTATAAATGTTGGATACATTTGTGGCAAATATAGTTTATAACTTCTGATACTGTAGGGCCTCAAAGTTTTTTTCTTTCTTTCTTTCTTTCTTTCTTTCTTTCTTTCTTTCTTTCTTTCTTTCTTTCTTTCTTTCTTTCTTTCTTTCTTTCTTTCTTTCTTTCTTTCTTCTTTCTTTCTTCCTTCCTTCCTTCCTTCCTTCCTTCCTTCCTTCCTTCCTTCCTTCCTTCCTTCTTTCCTTCCTTTCTTCCTTCCTTCTTTCCGTCTTCACATAATTGTGTTTGGTCAGTTTGGTGTATTGTTTTCCTAAAGTTCCAGAGTATATGCTTCTCTATGGTTGGCTCTCTTCTCCACTGCCAGAAATCTGGTTTATTGGAGTTGCTACTTCCCTTGAACTTTTTTTTTTTTTTTTTTTTTGGTATTTATGTCTGCGTTGTTTCTCAGATCCCTCAATTATGCTTCAGACTCTTTCTTGAATCAAAAACAAAACAAACAAACTGACAAAAAAAAAAAAAAAAACAAGCCATCTTCTAGATGGATTTTTTTCCTACTCTGTTGTTGGACTCCATAACTGACGTGGTAGGGCAAGAGAGCAAAATTCTCTCCTCCTTTTGCAGAATCTCCTCCATAGTCTTCTGAATCCTAATATCCTAAAATTTCTCAAGGCTTAATTACTTACAGTCCCTAAGGATGGGATTAATTTGTCTGATCATCCAATTCTTCTGATTTACTCAAGAAATTTATTCTTATCTCATCAAGGTTGCACAAAATCTAACAAATACTTATTTTAATACTTTGTTATCTCATTAAAATTTTATTATTTGTGACTGAATCAACTGCATGTGTGGATATATGAAGATAGGATAAAGATAAATCATATACAATCTTTCTTATACCTATAGTGGTAGATGCTAAAATGTTGGGAAAATCAGAAGTAGCTCCTCAGTAGGTCGTCTGTTCTAGTCTGATCCTCATTCTTCTAAAGTTTTAACAAGTTCTTTAAGGAAATCCCTCTCAAAATCCATCTTAGGTATCTTTACATGATTAAACATGAACCAACTTTGGCATTCCATGTCTTTCTATGAAACTCTGTAGCTGAACTTGGGGATCCCTGTAAATGAGCATCATCCTACCATATCCTTCCAAGCATGCCTTTGTTCTATAACTCAACCTACTGGCAAAGGACAATGATACCTCTGTTGTGTTGTTCTAAGTAGTCTAGACATACTGTAATGGATTTTGATGTCATTGCTAGAAATGATCATATTTATGTGTGTATTCAATAACATATTAACTATGTTTTCTGTGTATGTTTTTGCTAGTGTGTGTACATGCATGAATTCATAATATGGTTGAAGATCCTAGAAGCAGAAAAGGATTGATTTAATCATGTTCATACATGAGTCAGTGGCCCATAAGTGGCTAGTGAGATTGTAGGACAATAGAGCTATAGCTATACAACCTGAAAATACCCTAATCAATCCCCATATTTTGCAAATAAGGAAAGTGAGACCCAATGAAATCAAATGACTTGCTCCTTTAAGTGCTACAGGTAATAACAGAGACAGGATTCAATTCCACTTCATCTGACTTCACAATTACTAGCCTTTCCATTATAATAGAACAAATTGTAGGCACTGAACACTCCCTCAGGACCTGATTTAGTCATGTTTGCTTGGATGAGAAATTGTGAATTTATAAGCCATACACGAGCTACACTCCTTAAGGAGAGTGGAGTGCCAAAGCTCATGTCCTGTGACAGCTGGGAGCACTTTGGAGATGACACACTCAGACTGCACAGAGGAGAAGACTGGGACACCCCCTGACAAGAGTGGCCTCCCAGACAATCTCTGTGGCTCCTCTTAGGGGATGATGCTGCCGAGGGGACAGAACACAAGGCAATTGTTTCAATTCATGTGCTGGGAAGGGTTATACAAACCTGGGCCACTGGAGGGGAAAAAAAGAGATGAAAACAGTCTTTTGTAAACAGTTTCATGCCAACACAGTGGGATTGTGTTTATCTCCTCTGACAATAGGGGAAACATTAGACTGGTGCATCAGTTATTCATAACTTACTCAGAGGTCAAAGTACACACTCCCCCCCACCAAAAAAAAAAAAAAAACCCAACACATAAAATAATGCAACAAAACATGTTCAAAGTAATTTATTGTACAAGGATAGAATATAAAATACAATAAGCCTTTTTGCAGATGTATTTATAAGAACCCTAAGGTATTTATACCTACAAGATACTTATACTAGCATTGTCCCTTCTCTAAAGCTGTTTTCTCCTCTCCTCCCATCTTTCCCTGTTCTCTCCTCCCTTGACCTCTCCTCCCCTGTTTTCCCCTCCTTTCTCTTCTCTTCCTTTCCTCTCTCTTCTCCTCTCATCTCCTCCTCTCTTCTTCCTTCTTCTCCCCTTTCCTCTCATCTGCTCTCCTCTCCTCTGCTTTCTTCTCCTCTCCTTTCATCTCCTCTCCTCTCCTCCTCTCCTTTCTTCTCCTCTTCTCTTTTTTTCTCTTCTCTGCTTCCTTCTCCTCTTCTCTCTTCTCTTCTCCTATCCTCCCCTGTGCTCTCCTTTCCCCTGTTCGCTTTTCCTTTCTCCTCTTCTTTCTTCCTCCTCTCCTCTCACCCGCCTTCCTCTCCCTTTTCCTCATCTTCCTTTTCTCTCTTCTCTCTTCTTCTTTCCTCTCCTCTCCTCTTTTCACCTTCCTTTCTCTCCCTTCTCCTCTTCTCCTTTTCTCTCTTTTCTTCTCTCCTCTTTCCCCCTCCTTTTTCTCTCTTGTCCTTTTCTGTCCCCTCATTATTCTCTTTTCTACAAAGTCTATTATAGTGGAAAGAAATCTACATGTGAATTCAAAAAACCTGAGTTCGAATACTGGCTTTACTAGTTACTACTTGTGTTATTTCATTAACTCATCTACTTGGGACCAGGACAAGGAGGTGAAAGCTTTGCCCTTGGGCACTGAAATGTAGATAGCTCCTTGTATGATTCTCACATCATGATGTAGCCTCACTGTCTGAGCCAGGCTGATAAATGCAGATTAAATTTAGAAGTATATCATGTGTACAGCTTCCCTCCCCCTTCCCCCCCTCCTCCCCGGCTGATTGTTAAACATTTACCAGCACACTGTTGATTACAGGGAACAATTAAGGATTTGTCTCTTCTCTATTACCATAGGCTCAAGTCTCTGTCATTTGTGTTCTTATTCCCAATGGCCACCATTTTGGACTCCAATTTGGAAGGTCAAGATTCTAGTCCTACTTTTGACATTTATGCCCATGAGACCCTGCTGAAGTTGCTTAATCTTAAATATCTTTGTCCCTAGGCAATTGTACAAGAGCACAAGTTTCATGAGAAGTTAATTGATAAACGTAATCCTTTACAGGGAGGGGAGCTCCCTATGCTAGTAAAATCACATATATGAAAAGAAAAATAAAATAAATCACCTGATTAGTGAGATACATTTTGAAATTAAGCTTGAATTTATCTAAAGCTACCATGTGTAGATTTAAAACAAATGTTTGGGGTCACTTAATGCAAGTCCTTTTGTATCCAAAGAATAAACGACAATATATTTGGACAGAAGCAATAGATCTGAAATGACCCGGTTGAGATCTCACTGCTTCTGTCTTAACAGCCTCAACAGAGTCTTAGCAAACTATCTTTGTATCACTGTCTTTCAGTGGCTCTTAGAAAAGAGGACGCTTTGAGATGCTTGTGGGGGCTGGACCTGACAGAGACATCAGGGGAAAGCCTGTCAGGAACAAAATCTAGAAGCAGTTTGCCAGCCTGAAGTGAGGTCTGTATGACAGGGCTGACATCACATGCTGGGTTGGATGCTTGGGAAAACAGATGATAGCAGGCTACCCAATGAACTGTCATACAGAGAGCTAAAGTGGGATAATTACAAGTAAGGAGGGAATAAGAAACACATCCAGAACTGCAAGCACAGATAGGATAATAATGATAATAATGCTGGGTTATATTTTTATAATGCTCTGCCTTTTCCAAAGCATTTTCACAGCTGTTATCTCATTTTTCTCCATAATGCTCCTGGGAGCTAATAGAATAGATATTAAAGGAATATAGAAAATCAAAAGTGGTAGAAGGGACCTCTAGGGTCAACCAGCACTTAAAGAAGAACCTCCTCTAAGGTCTCCTTTGAAGTTTGGTTCTAGTGATGGGAACCCATCATCTCCTAATGTATCCCAAATCACTTTAGGATAGTTATAACCAGCAGTGTGCAATAAAGTCTTAAGGGTCTTTCCTTTCCCAAACTGATAATTTTGTGATGGTAAGTAGGGCTAAATTTTGTCTCAATTCTTACCTAGCCCTTAGTCATTGAATGGGTATTGCCTCAGACAAACTGAGATCTAGGAAAGACCTTAATTTAGAAAGATCAAGGTCGCCAAATGCATCCTGGGCCATTGCTCATCATCTTGACCTTTGTCTAGTCACTTGACGTCAATGAATCTGAAAGGGAAAATGAGGCTCATGATTTCATGCAGCTCTGCCTCCTTGAGTCCAATTATGCATGATTAAGACATCACCCTGTGATTTCATTAATTCTCTTCAAAAATGAAGCACAAAGAACAACAATAATCGCCAGCTATCTCAAGGAAAAATTTAAACTATACATAGGCCCACACTTTTAATTTTAATATGCATAATTAACATTTTATTCATCATTTTCTTGCAACAAAACAGTAAATTCAACCCAGGTTTGTAGTATTTGCTGATTTCCATTTGAGGTGTAAATTGTGAAACTGATCATTTAATAAATGGAAGCAGGCTCCAGCACACTCCTGGTTCTAACTATTATGAAAGTTTTTCTTAAATAATAACAAAATCCACTTTTTTATAACTTCTTTATATTATTTATAATCCTGCATTATGTGATTCTACTTAGCGGGAATTAGCTGAAAACGACTTGATAGTTAGGTTGGGAATGGATAATTCTTTTTAACACCCAGTGGTAGTTGCCTGTAGTTATTCCCAGAACCCTGCAAAAAACCCTGTAGCTTTGAAAAGCCTCAAAGAGGTATTTAGCCATACTAGAGGGGGCAGGGCAGAACTGGTGACCTTTGTCCTCAACTTCTACAATTGCATTCAGATCATTGTCATTCTTTACCTATTTAAAGGCACTTCCAAATTTTTTATCTAGTTAAGAATAAACAACCATCTTTCTTCCACAAGTCTCCACATCTAGGAGATAAACATTTGCCATTCCTTCAACAATTCCTCCTATAACATAGTCTTTACTCTTGTTACCATATTGATCCCTTTTCTCTGGACATGTTCCAGCTTGTCGTTTTCCTTTCTGAAATGTGATGTCTAGAACAAACAGAATACTCCAGCAGTTGTCTGACCAAGGGGAAAAATATTATATCCCTCATTCTGTACAAAATGCCTCTCTTTGCATCTAATATTGAAATAACGTTTTTGTTTTTTGTTTTTTTTTGACTGACATATCACACTATTGTGTCATTTCATTCTTTACAGTCCAAGAAGCCCCTCCCCTTTTTTGGGAATTGGGAAATTTACTTTCTTTAGTCCTGAGACAATTTAACAGGAAAGAGACAAAGACACAGTGGTCTGAATCTGGTCAAATCACTTGTGTTCACTGGGTAAGATTTGAAAAAAAAAAAAAAGACATCTCCCTGCATTTGAAAATTGTTTCATTTCATTATTAATAGAGAAGGTCAGCAAAAAATTTGGTGACCACTGTTAAAGATTACACTAATTCTAAACAAATGACAATTAGCCATAACAGACAGCCCATTGTAATATATGACTATAAGGAAGAAATTTTTCTATCAGAGCAAACACATCAACAACTGAAAGTCCCAAATAAGTCACAAATGGCACCAAGCTCTTTGGAAAGGGGTTAGGAGGCAGTTGTAACTCAAAGATTCCATGTGACTTATGCTTAGTGCATTAGCCTTTGGGGCTCCATGTCCCCTATCTGGAGACTAGTCTTCTAACAGAAGCATTTTGTTTAGAAACAAAGAAACTGAGGTAGAGGGGAAAGAGTGGAAAGAAGAGGAAAAGAGAGGAGGGGAGAAGAGAAGGAGAAGAAGAAAAAGAAAGAAAAGGAAGAAGAAGAAGAAGAGGGATGAGGAGGAGGAGAAGGAGAAGAACGAGGAGAAGAAAAGAAAAAGGAGGATGAGGAGAGGAAGGTGAAAAAGAAGAAGAGGAAGGAGAAGGAAGAGAAAAAGGAAGAAGAGAAGGAGAAGGAGAAAAAAGAGGAGGAGGAGAAGAAAGAGAGGGAGAGAAGGAAGGAAGGAAAGAGAAGTAGAGGCTCATCCACATCATAAGAACTGAGAGGTATTAGGTAAGGTTGTCATATCTCCACCACTAACCCTGTCACAATACCAGAATTTCCAACAATTGCTGTAATAAGATCTTGAAAGCTCTGGTTAAAATCTAAATACTTTCTGGAAGATCCAATTCAAATTTAACAAGCATCTATGAGGTACCTACCATATTCAAGGTACTATGCAAGACAATGGTTACAAAAACAAAACAAAATAAAATCCATATAGTCTCTGCTCTCTGGGAGCTTTTTCTACTGGGGAGAGAAAGAATGCAACATATATTTTACAGAGAAGTAAATACAAAGCATGAACTCTATAGTCATAGCTTGATAGTTTATACTGTTGCCAGGGAAACTTGGAACTACAGAATTAGCTTTAGCAACTAATCAGAAGTTTTTTCCCCAGCATAAATCTTTTGAACTTGGTGTTTTTGAGATGAGGGACATGAAGGATTAATCTTGACTGAGTCACAAGGATGGAAAGGAGGAACTGAAAAAAGCTAGATCCATGAGATGTTCAAATCCCCTACCACTGCTCTGCATAGCTTAGCTAAGATGGATCCTTTGCATCCTTCTTCCCCCCAGTGTTCTCAGTAATATCAAGTTTTAAATATCCCAGGTCCTGTGTACTTTCTATAAAAGTAGACTTAATTCCCATGGCTACTTTTGATGTTTTGAATCTCTTTGGAAATTTTCACTAAACTGAAGAGTCTCACTAAACTAAACTCAATTTATGTATTAAGTATAAACATTTTGGAGGGCTGCAGAACAAGCAAATCCCAATCACAACAAGTGACATTGTCATAGCAACTCATGGTAAGGTCAGGAAGAATTTGTAAGAATCAGATTGTCAAGGGCTCAATGACATGACTTCAGTTTGCCATATTGACAAATGTCTCCCCTGTAAACTTCTTCAAGGCAAGGACTGGGTTTTATCTTTCTTTATATCTCCAATGCTCAGCTTAATTCTTAGCATATAATACTAGGCACTTAATAAGTATTAACTGACCAACTGACTGAAGTTCAAGAGAGATTCTGTTGAGAAAATCTACCTTTTGGAAGTTAGTGATCGGTTTCTGAATACAATAATTGTTGATTTCTTGGGAATCCACAATCTTGGGATCTCTCAAACTGAATTAACTCCAAGGCTAGAAAATTACAGTCTTGGGATCTTTTCTCTCAGGCTACATACATAGGCCAATCTACTTACTACACCATGTACTTCTGCAACTTGCATCTTGGCTGAAGGTGCTACACCAGTTTTAATCAAGGAAAATCTATCCTGAAAAACTTTAATCTCTTGATCAGCTGTGAGGAATTTGGCTCTTTTCAACAATGAGGGTGATTCAAAACAATTCCAATAGATTTGTGATGAAAAGAGCCATCTACATCCAAAGGAGATTGAATGTGGATCAAAGCATAATATTTTCATCTTTTGTAGTTGTTGTTTGCTTGTTTTTTTTTTCTTTCTCATGTTTTTCTCCCCTTTATTCTGATTTTTCTTGCACAGCACAATGAATATGGAAATATATATATTTGCATTTTATTTAATTAATTAATTGATTAATTTTTATTTTATAATAACTTTTTATTGACAGAACCCATGCCAGGGTAATTTTTTTTTTTTTACAACATTATCCCTTGCACTCACTTCTGTTCTGATTTTTCCTCTCCCTCCCTCCCTCCCCCCTCTCCCCTAAATGGCAAGCAGTCCTATATATATTAAATATGTTGCAGTATAATGGAAATATATTTAGAAGAATTGTACATGTCTAACCTATATTGGGTTGCTTGCTGACTAAGGGAGAGAGGGGTGAGGAAGAGAAAAAAATTGATATATAAGATTTTGCAAAGATGAATGTTGAAGATTGTCTTTGCATATATTTGGAAAAATAAAAGACTATTATTTAAAAAAAAAAAACTCTAATCTCTGACCTATATTCAGAAAAGGAAATAAAAAGACAGAAATCAGATAGAAACTTAAGATTCTTAAATTCTCCCCTAATACTACAAGGTAGAGGAAGGGAGATGTGCGAGAAACTGTATATAGGCACAGGATTACCTATGCTCATTTCTAATCCCAGTCCCATCCCACCTCTACCCCAAAAATCAGGACTAGAAGTTTAAGGACTAGAGGTAGAAATGTGTCATCAACTTGCTTCTAGAGACAATGGAGCACAGGCAGCTCTTCTGAAAAGAATATCATCCTTCCTGACTTTCAGTGCCCAAATATCTTGGAATCTGTTAAAATAACCTGAAATCAGTCAGCAGAATTGTTTTTCATCTCAGCAAAATGTCAGGATTTATTCCCACTTCCAACAGAGATGATTTTTCAGGCAAATATCACTGCTATGATCTCACCAAGTTGATCAGAGTCTCCCCTAATCAATCCCCCAACAAAAATTATTTGGGGGATAAAGAGAATACTCACAACTAGTGAAGGAAGAATCCTGAAAGTATTTTTGTAGGTGAAGAGAACCAGGGAATCCTAAAGGCAGAAGGAGAGCATCCCAGTCATGGAAAAGATTCAGAAATGACATTAAGACACCAAGAGATGAAATATCCTGTATGTTGTTGTTGTTCAATGATATTCATCTTTTCATGACTCATTTTAGGTTTCCTTGGCAAAGGGAGTGATTTAGCCATTTCTATCTCCAGCTCATTTTATAGATGAGGAAACTGATAGATGAGGCAAATGGGTTAGGTGACTTGCAAGAAGTCGCACAGCTAGTATCTGAGGTAAAATTTGGATTCAGGTCTTCCTGACACTAGGCTGGGGTGCTCTATCCATTGAACCACCTTGTTACCCAAGGAATACCCTATATGGCAAATAGCAAATGAGTCAGTGTGGCTAGAATGCAGAGGCCTGGAGTACATAAGAGAATAGCATTTAATAAGGTAAGAAAGATAGGATGTAGCCAGATTGTGAAAGAGGTGTAATAGGGAACCAATGAAAATTCTTGAGTAGAGGAACATGGGTAAACAAACTCTTTTTGAATAAAGATGTAGCAGCTGTGTGAAGAACAGATTGTATAATCGTTCATATGGTGAATCCTGATTAGATTGTGAACTTTTTGATAACTCTAGTGTTTAGCATAGTTCCTGACATATAATTGGTGTTTAATAAATGCTTTTTTGACTGACTTCAGGGAAGTCTTCCCAGATACCCTCAGTCATTCCCCCTCAGTTTTTATTGTCCTAATCTGTGTATTCTTGTGCATATCCCTTTTCTTCCTCTAGTCCCCATCTCATGCCCACCCAGAATGGAAACTCTTCTAAGGCTGGACCTCTATTATTTTGGTCTTTATATCCTCAACACTTAGCATATTGCCTTTTGCTTTGTAGTCTTTTAATCAAGGTTTTTAAATTTTGAATTGAATGTTAAGATGTCTAGCACCGGATCGGGAGTCAGGTCTTTTGAGTTCAAACATAGCTTCAGATACTTACTGGGTGTGTAACACGGAGAAACTTGCTTAATTTCTGTTGCCTCAGTTTGTTCATCTATAAAATGTGAATAATAATGGTGCCTTCCTTCTAGGGTTGTGATGAAGCTCAGATGAGATCTCGTAAAGTGTTTAGAACAGTTCCTGCACATAGCAAGCACTACATAAATGTTAGCAATTATCCTTATGCTTAAGAATAGAAAAGGAGAATGTGAAATTCCACAAAGACCATTCAAATGGATATGCAAAGGAGAGTTTTTCCCCTTTGTGAACTTCTTCATGCCTTACTTTCTCCATCTGGAATATGAAGTGGTTGGCTTAGATGATCTCTAAAGGCCTCCTCAGATCTAACATTTTGAGTTGATGATTTCTTTTCTGTTAAATCGCACAACTGTTTAGTACTGTTTTGGTGTTTTTTGTGTATTTATTATACAAGAGACTTGAAAAAAAACAACAAACCAAAGTCCTTTTCCCAGGCTCCATGATAAAACTCAAACCTTCTCCTTGTGTTCTGAATGTTGTGAGCGTGCCTTGTCCCTACTCTGTTCGTTCAGTGCTGTACAGTACATTACATGTGCTGATATATGGGGGGGACACAATGCAGGCTTTGTAGAGGGCAGCTGGTACTGGGCATATGCACAGTGTGTTCTGGGGGCAGGCCCCGTGCCCTGGGTCCTTGCCCCATGATTGCCAGCCACTGAGAAAAGCTGAAAATGAGTCTCTTTTATTATTCCTTCTGACTTGTAGGCGGCTGAAAGAAGCATTCTACTCATCCCTGAGAGTGATGCTATTGGGTCAGGAAGAGAAGAGGTGGAATAACTAAATAGCTTCTCCTTGGAAAAATGATTAGGATACGCTCCATCCCCATCTTTTGCTGAAACCCTGAATAAATGAAATCTCTGGAAAACAGTCCTTGTAATTATAAAGTCCTAACTATTTCTTATTGACCTTTGCAAGGGACCTCACTCCTAGACCCACATAAATTACCCCTGCTTGCTTTGCATATTATAGACACTTTATAAATACATTAGAAATAAATGAATGAATCTGATGGATTTTTAAAAGAAACTATCTTTTATTCTCACTTCTGAGGGAAAATCTACTGAAGAAACTATTTGAAGACCAGCTATTTTAAAGGGCCTTAGACTCATTCATTTATTCAACAATTATTTATCTCTCACCTAGTTCATGGAAGACACTGTGCTGGAATCATAGAGAAAATAAATATCTATAGAGCATTGTCTCTACCTTCTATAAATTTATAATTTAAGTATTGCAAATCATTAGCAAACATAGCTTTGGAAAAAAAAAAACATTCCTGCTTCTTTGTGGCATTGAAAATTATGCACCTTCTCTTCTAAAGCCCACCCTGATCTCTCTCTATTCTGATGTCTCATGACATTTGTTGTCTGGTCCACTGGCCTAGCATTTAACAAGTTATCTATTGACCTGTATTGTCACTTAAATAGATTTATATGAATGATTTGTTTTCTCAATGGCATTATAAGATCCTCAGGAAGTCATTGACCTTATAATGAATTTAGCTTCTTTCCCCCATGCAGTAGGACTTCCATAAATTCCATAAATCACTGTTGAATTTAATTAAAATATTTTTTCTTCTGGAGAAGTACTACTGAATTCAAATCCTAGCTTTGCCATAGATTTACTTCATGATCCTAGACAAGTCATTGCCCCTGGAAACTAAGTTATAGCTCAGTTTCAGATCTTCACTTGTGTGAGTTCCTTAAGGACAGGGCTAACCTTTGCCTTTCTTTATATCCCTAGCACTTAACAGAATATTTGGCACATAGTGGGTGTGTAATAAATATCAATTAACTAATTACATTGGTAGAAGTTTCCACAGTAGGAATTAAAACAGGTCTTGACACCCAACCCTTCTCCTTCTTCTTCCTTAGAAAATCTTGTTCTTGACTAAAATGTTTCTACAAAATGGGAAATATTTCTTGAGCTCTGTTGGGTGACATAATCTGAGCTCTGTTATAAACATGCAGGCTCCCAAAATATCTACTTCAATCCAAGTCAATTAACATTCATTAGGGCCAGTTAAACCAGTCCTGTGAAATCTGTAGAATTGGGATATCTATTCTATCCTCTGGGCAGACAAACTGCGCCATTCTGTTTGAGTGACAGATAATGACTAAAAATATTCATTTCTTGGAGCTATTTTACTGCTTCACATGTAGTCACGGCCTCAAATAACCCTAAATTTTGTACTACTAATCTGGGGAAATAATCCCTATTTGGACAGAACCAGGAATGGCATCAGAAGAGTGGCTCAGGAACACACACAATTGCTACAATAATATAAAAGAAAATCCTACTAAAAGGAAGTCAAACTTGCGGCAAACTAAAAATCAGAAGGTCAGATAATAAAACATATCTTCTTTCCTTTGACAGAGTCAGGGATCTATTAGGACAGAATGGTACATATCAGATTTAGAAACTGAATTCATTATTTTTCTTAATTTTTCTTTATTGTATTCTTAACTTTTTTTCTTTCTCACTTTTTTAGAATGGGAGTGGGGAATATGTAAAAAAAAAAAAATGATATCGTGTAAAAACAAACAGCATCAATCATTTCCTCTCCACCCCCCCAAAGAAGCCCATTCAGATTATGGATAGGGAGAGATGATCATAAGTATAATTTTCTCCTTGGGAAAAAGAACAAATAGAAAATTTATTTTTCTTCAGTAAAAAAATTATAAACTGCAAGCTGACAGAAAAATAGAGTGATTCTGTAATTCATGGCTTGAAGGGTCATTTTTTATAAGACCCCTTATTGAGGGAGGTTAATTATTCAATACTTTATGCATGTGTGAGAGTTGCAGATGGTGAGTGGTGGAGAGAAAAGAAATCCAAGATTTCTGCCTTTCAGTTTTAAGAGAAAAGAAATATGGCTTCTTGAAAGGAAAGAAAAACTCTAGGACGGACATGTAATCTCTATCAAATTGATTTATTCCCAGAGTTTTTTTCTTCCTTCAATTATTTGAAGAAAATTTGAAATTACATGACTTATCTTTGGAAGGCAGAAGCTAGATCTAGAAGACCTAAATCTCTTTTTCCCCCCATCTCTCATCAGCTCTACTCTTTTCAGAGATATGAAATATGTATAGAAGAACTGCACATGTCTAACATATATTGGATCACTTGCCATGTAGGGGAGGAGATAGGGAAAGGGAGGGAAAAAATTGGAACACAAGATTTTGTAAGAGTGAATGTTGAACATCCAGCCATTCTGGAGAGCAATTTGGAACTATGCTCAAAAAGTTAGCAAACTGTGCATACCCTTTGATCCAGCAGTATTTCTACTGGACTTATACCCCAAAGAGATACTAAAGAAGGGAAAGGGACCTGTATGTGCCAAAATGTTTGTAGCAGCCCTGTTTGTAGTGGCCAGAAACTGGAAGATGAATGGATGCCCATCAATTGGAGAATGGTTAGGTAAATTGTGGCATATGAATGTTATGGAATATTATTATTCTTTAAGAAATGACCAGCAGGATGAACACAGAGAGGACTGGTGAGACTTACATGAACTGATGCTAAGTGAAATGACCAGAACCAGGAGATCATTATATACCTCAACAACAATACTGTATGAGGATGTATTCTGATGGAAATGGATTTCTTCAACAAAGAGATTTAACTTAGTTTCAACTGATCAAGGATAGACAGAAGCAGCTACACCCAAAGAAAGAACACTGAGAAATGAATGTAAACTGCTCGCTTTTTTGTTTTTCTTCCCAGGTTATTTCTACCTTCTGAATCCAATTCTCCCTGTGCAACAAGAGAACTGTTCAGTTCTGCATACATATATTATATCTAGGATATACTCTAACCTATTTAACATGTATAGGACTGCTTGCCATCGGGGGGAGGGGGTGGAGGGAGAGAGGGGAAAAATCGGAACAGAAGTGAGTGCAAGGGATAATGTTGTAAAAAGTTACCCTGGCATGGGTTCTATCAATAAAAAGATATTTAAAAAAAAATATGTGTGTGTATGTGTATTTATAAATTACACCCATATTGTACTATACTAATATATACATTATAAAGCATATGCTAAATATAAATTAAATAGTATAAAATTGAGATGAAATGACATCTTAAAATAGTTTAATTTTATTTGTTGAACCGTACTAAATCCCTTTTTGCCCTATCAAAACTTTATATGTAACATAAATGTAATGATGTTAATAATTAAAATGACAATGTCACAGTGAGAATAATGAGATCAAATATACATTATTATTTTATCAAAATCTTGACTTAATATTTTTTGCTACAGTAAACCAAAGGTCTGGCTGTAAATTCAGTTTAATTCTGATACTTGATTTAATGTCTTTATATCTGGTAAAGATAATCCACAAAGATACAAAGGTCCCAGTGGAAGAAGCACATCATTGACTATATGTATTAAATCATGATGTTCGTTTTTAAAATTAATTTTAAAATATTTTTATTTAAAGTTTTGAGTTCCAAATTTTACCCCTCTCCCCTCCCTGATACAGTAAGCAAGCAGATATAAATTAAACATGTGTAATTATGTAAGACAATTCCATATTGGTCATTTTGTACAAGAAGACTTGAATAAAAGAAAAAAATTAAAGAAAGAAAGTGAAAAACACCATGCTTCAGTCTGCATTAAGACAATATTAGTTCTTTCTCTGGAAGTGGATACTATGCTTTATCATTAGTCCTTTAGGATAATCTTGAATCATTGTATTGCTGAGAATAGATAAATCCTTCAGAGTTCTTCATTGAACAATCTTGCAGTTACTATATACAATATTCTCTTGGGTCATTTCTGGCTTTTAAAAAATTATCCTGCTTGTAATTTCTTATAGCACAATAACATTACACTACAATCATATACTACAGCTTGTTTGGCTATTCCCCAATGGATGGATATTACCTTTGCTTTCCAACTATTAGCCACTGAAAAAAAGATTTGTTATAAATATTTTTATACAACTAGATCCTTTTTCCTTTTGGGAGGATGTCTTTGGGATATAGACCTAACAGTAGGATTGCTCAGTCAAAGAGTATACATAGTCTTACAACTCTTTGGGCAGAGTTCCAAATTGTTCTCCAGAATGGTTGGATAAGTGCATTAGTGTCCTAGTTTTCTCACATTCCTTCCAACATCCAACATTTTCCTTTAAAAAAAATCACATTAACTATTCTAATAGATGTGAGGTGGTACTTCAGAGCTGTTTTAATTTGTATTCCTCTAATCAATAGTGATTTGGAACATTTTTCATATGACTATATATAACTTTGATTTTTTTTGGTATAAAAACTGCCTGTTCATATCCCTTGACCATTTATGATGCTCATTTTTTCAGTCCATTCCATTAATGATGCAAAGATTTTTGTTTAAATTTGGTTAGCAAATTCCCATTTTCCCTGATGTCAACCAGCTGTTTTTGAAAACTAGTTAGGTGTTACATTTTTTGACATATGAGTTCCCAATCCACTCAATCTTTGTTCAGAAAATTTGTTTAAACTACTTAAATGTTTCTGCTCTCAAGTCTTTGTCTTGTGCTGTGTTTTGTTTTAAAGACTGGATTTCCTTACCCACCTTGTCTGGAAGTACAAGAATTATTCACAATCCCAATCTTACTACTGATTGGCATGAGGATTTTGAGCTTCCTGACTGGGGTAGTTTTCCACTTCTTAGAGAATCTGGTCCCTCTCATATCACATTGGTATGGACTTAATAGGGACATCCTATCAGCTCAGAACTCATGAGTTCAAGGAATGCACCAGCTTCAACCTCCCCAGTCGCTGGGATTACAACCATGCCTGACTGTTTCCACATTATAAAGTGTGAGTTGTAAAAGTTTTCATAAAGTGATACATTGGCATAATTTATAATAACAAAAGCTTAGTGTTTGATCAGGATGGCTTCATACTATCATACTATCATTACAAATTTAGAGAAAGATACAATGTTAATGATAATTTCAAGTCAAACCAGACCTCATTTTTTGTTTCAAATCGTTTGCCTTTTGCCTCACTTCTTACCTTTAATCAATGAATGGATATTGCCTCAACAAACTAAGACTTGGGAAAGCTCTTATCTTAAAAAGACCAGAGTCTCCTATTGGATTGTGGACCATCACCAGTTGTACCGCCCTATGTCTTGACAGTCAACTCAGATAACGCGAAGGAGAGAATGAGGTTGAAGACTTTGCACAGCTCTGTCTCACTTAAATCTAATTCACTTGCAAGTCAAGATAACAGCCTCCTGGAGTCATTAGTTTTCTTTGAGAACAAAGGATAGACAACAATAAGGATAGTGAAGATAAGTCCAAATTTCAGATATTCTTTACCGTTTCAATTTTTGACCAATTTCTTATTATACTTGACTAGATGACCATTTTAGCTCATAATATGGCTGACAAAGAGCTCTCATCAGAATTATCAGCTCTTCTATTTTCTAGTTGTCACTTGTGCTTGTATTAATTGATATTGTCTTTGAATATGATTCCTTTGTAGGCATATACAATGAAGCAGGGGTCCTGCTGCGGATAGAATGTCCAAGTTGGAGGGAAGAACCTGTGCTTGTTGGACCTGAGTTCAAATCTTGATTGTCATTTACTGCCTGTGTGGCCTTGAACAACTCATTTAACAACTCTAGATCTCAGTTACCTCATTTATAAAATGAAGGGCTGAGTTAGATCACTTTTAGGGTCACTTTCAGTTCTAGATCTAGGATATTTTTCATTCGCTTGTCATTTTGTGAAAGTTAGTTTAGCTAAATTTGGATAATATAACTAGTAAATCTACTTAACAAAGTACATAGAAACTGTAATATAATGTGATACACTGTGAGTTATAAAGAAACCATCACTGCTCTTGCAGGTTTCCTCGTAGACCTGATGTACTATGTGATCATCTAAGATAAAACCTGAGAAAGAGTGCCTGTGTCAACCCAGTAGTAGTAGTTTAATTTACTATTTTTAGTTTTAGAAAAGAATAAATAAAAACAGAATTTCTAATCTTTTCTTCCTGAAGGCCAATTGGAACAGCTAGATAGCTCAGTGAAACTTAGAAGTAAAAAGATTCATCTTCCTGAGTTCAAATTTGACCTCAGACACTAGCTGTGTGACCCTGAGCAAGTCACTTAATCTTGTTTGCTTCAGTTTCCTCATCTGGAAATAAAATGAGTTGGAGAAGGAAATAGCAAACCATTCCAGTATCTTTGAAAAAAAAAAAAAAACAAAAACAAGTGGGATCAGGAAGAGTTGGGCATGACTGAGACAATTTGAACAGCAGTAGCAGTATGTGTACTCTACCTAGGAGAACACTGGCAAAAAAGATAAAGAGATGGTTTAAGAATCAGAAAGACCTGGATTCAGGTTCTGCCAGAATATACTGACAGTGACTATATACTGACAGTGACTCCAGAGTAAATCATTTAATACCATATTTCCTTAGGTCTTTTAGACTAGAAGAGATAGGAAGCATGGAAGATCTGAAGTGATAAGAGGGAGTTCCTTTTGCCAGTGAAATCACAAGTCTAAATTAAAAATCTCAGCAGTTAATTCTAAGTTAATTTTATCCATTTCACTCAAAGTATAGGATGAAATTCAACTGGCCATATTTCATGACCTAGCACATGACAACCCTATTACAGACAGAACAACAGTTCACTTAAGTACTCACAGACTTTGAAATCTTCTGAAGATTCAAAAAGTGAAATGTTTTCTCAAAGTCTCCATTCATTCAGTCAGTCAGTCAATTGATAAGCATTTACTGAGTCCTTATTATCTGCAAGTCACTAAGCAAGATGCTTAGGTGCTAAAAATATAAATGATACATTTCCCCTTCCTCAACACCTTTAAGATCTGGTTGGGATGATTAGAAATGAACATAAATGTGTTTTCAAGTAGCCAGTGATAGATCATAAAGAGAGATACAAAGTACTTTTAAAGTTTTGAGAAGGGAAGAGGTCTTTTTATTTTATATATTTATTTTGCCAGATGAAGCAGAGAAGGCTTCCTGGTAGAAGTAGTATTTGACCTAGACCTTGTAGATAAATAGGAGAAGTATTCTAGACAGAGAAGATAACATAAGCAAAGGCATGGAGATATAATAACTACCATTTATATGTTGTTGTTATTCAGTTGTTCATTACATCTAACTATTGGTGACCTCTATATTGCCCATGGAATTTTCTTGGCAAAGATATTGGAATGGCTTGCCATTTCCTACTCTAGTTGTAATTTTCAGGTAGGGGTTAAATAATCTGCCCAAGATCACATGGCTAGTAAGTGCCAGAGTTCAGATTTGAACTCTTATTTTTCATGACTCCATGACATCCACTACATCATTTAGCTTCCTGACAACTTATATAGCATTTGAAAATTTATAAAAAATTTAAGATACTGTATACTTTTTGGGATTTAACAATATGTGAAGTAGATTATTATTGCTATTTTTTTGTCATGATCTCACAAATAAGGAAACTCAAGCAGAGAGAGATAGAATGATTTGTTTGGGTTAACACAACTAGTAAGTATCAAAAGCAGGATTGGAATCCAGGTCTTATTTACTTACTAGTGCCAAGCATGGTGCTAAGTGCTTTACAATAATTATAAGGAAGAGATTGAACTTGATGGCCTAGAAGATCCTTTCTATCTCTATGTCTTTTATCTAATAAACTTCTCTGAGCTTCAGTTTTCTCATTTGTAAAATAGGAATTATAATAGAACCTGCCTGATAGGGTTGTTGTGAAGATTAAAGTAATGTTATAAAGCAATTTGCAAATTTTTAAAGAGATATAATCACATCAGTTATTATTATAAAGGAGACTATCATGAGGTAAAACTAGAAAGATAGATTGGAGACAGAAGTTAGAGGCCTTGAATGTCCAGTTAAGAAATTTGGCCTTAATTCTGTAAATAAGAAGCCATTGAATTATTGTAGGGGAGAGACATGGTCAAAACTATTCATTAAGATGATTCAGGAAGAAGTTTGTAGACTATTAAAATAGACTAAAGACAGAACCAAATTAGGTGGTTATCACAATAATCTGGACAATAGGTTATAATGGTTGGAATTTTGGAATGATAAGAAAGAGATGGATGCAAGAGATATCAGAGAGACTGCCTAGAAAGAACTTGGTGATTGATTGAACATGGGAGACAAGGAAGAGGAGAAGGTACCAAAGTTTTGAGATTGAAACTGACTGCTTAGAAGATTGGTCATACCAGTAAGAGAAATAGGGAATGTGCTTTAGGGAAAAGATAAGAAATTCAGTTTGAAGCAAGCAGAATTTGAGTTTCTGGGAAGAAAGCTGAATGGAGATCTATAGTAAACATTCGGAAATGTGGTTCCAGAGCTCAGAAGAGAGGTAGGATAGGATGAAAACCATCCAACTGACCTGCCATGATGTACATAAACATTCAATTCAATGATTTAAAAAAAAATTTTTTTTTTACTTTAATTACTTTAATTAAGTAGCTACTGTGTTCAAAGCTCTATGCTAAGATATAGGGGAAATAAGTTTAGAAAACCTCTTCATTTTCATAGGACTTAGAATTTAAAGAAATGTGATGCATATACAAACAATTATAGTACAAAATACATTATAAGTGCATCAGAAAGTTGTAGGCAAAGTACTAATTGGGGTCAAAATGAGTAAGGGTCATTACTGACCTGGGTGGGGAATTGAAACTATTTCCTGCATTTAAGGTAGACAAGAATATGGATAGGAATTCAACAGATAGAAAGTAGAGGAAATCATTTCAGAAGAAACAGCAATATTAACCACAAGTGTGTGAGATTTGCTAAGGAGACAGGACTGAATATACTTGCTAGTTTCCATTCCTAGAGAGAAGATGATTTAGCAGAAACAAAGAACTCAGATACAAGAGATTAAATCTCATTGGGCCTCAGACCACATTACCCAGGCTGCTTTGCTTTCATAATAGTTCCATCTGACTCCTCCTCAAGTTCACTATGGATTTTCCTGTTCTTTGTTTCTTCATAAAGAGAGCAGCCTAAACGATTTAACCCTCCCAATGACTATATTCCCTGAATTATCAAAATATGTTAACTTTAGCCACAAAGTGGACTCTCTTGTTCTTTATTTTTACCTCTATCAGTCTTCTATTTTTATTTCAGATCTTCACTATCTGTACTTTTACTTTTTTCCTAATCATTCTTCCTCCTTCAAATTTCTCCCTAATCCAATCTATTCTCCATACAGCTGCCAATGTGATTTTCCTAACTTGTAGGTATGACCATGATCTATAAATTCTAGTGGCTCCTTATTATTTCTCAGGATCAAATATTCTCTGGGATTTAAAGCTCTTTTACAACCTAGCCCTTTCCTATCTTTACAATCTTCTTATACATTCCTTCCCTCCATATACTCTAAGATCAATCATACTGATTTTCACACTTACTTTTCTTTACATTCTACTCTAGATGTCCCATCTCTCTGTCTCTACACTGCTGTTTCCCACTATCTTTCTTCTTGCCTCTAACTCTTAAGACTTTCTGGCTTTCTTCAAGATTTAGCTTACGCCCTCCCCTCCCCCCACATGAGGCATTTCCTCATCTCCCCAACTACTAGAACTTTCTCCTTTAAGTTTACTATCTTATCTATGTATTATTTAGGCTGTAAATAATTAGGATGTAAATTCTGTGAGGGGAGGGGATATTTCAGATTTTTCTTTATATCTTCAGAGCCTATCACAGTGACTGGCATACTGGAGGCACTTAATAAATGCATGGTAACCCATCGTGCCAGTTGTAAGAAAGTTGAGGAAATATTGCAGATCATATTTTCCTGAAGTTTGGTTATAAAAGGAAGGAGGTAAGTGGAATTACAATTGGCTCAAATCATAGAATCATAAAACTGTACAAGCTATAAAGTTAACCAGATGTGATAGTATACACCACATCCATAACCCCTCATCTTGGAGAAGTTGAAGCTAGTAGATCAGTTAATTTCAGGAGTTTTGTGCTACAATAGACTAAAGCCATTGAGCAGATCCTTTATGTTCAGCAGAAAATGGTAGGTCCCTAGAAGTGGTAGACCAATAAGGAGGAACAAAGTGTCTCAACTCAGAATGGAAACAGGTCAAAGCTCTCATGCAAATCAACTGTGGAACTGGGCTGTTGTAATCCCAGTCTGGGTAAGATGGGGAGACCCAATCTTGGGTAAGAATTTCAAAATTTAACTTCTTATTAAACAAGTTTCAAATATCAAATGCACTTTTGAATCTCTATACTATTTATTAGGAACCTCCCCCATACAGATCTATTTATTGGAGTGTCTTTAAAAGAGAAAAATCAGTGGTTAAGGTCATATCAGCAAGTGACATTTATACTCAAATAAAGCTGTCAGATGGATGTTCCTCCAATGATGAAGATTATAATCCATTCATATAAGGACTCTAACAATTATAAAACTTTTAGGGTTATGGGTTATCTTACTTGAACTTCACAATGATCCTATGAAGTAGGTACTACAAGTATGTGTACTGCTTTAAGTAGGGCTTATTTCATTCACAGTCTCTGTATCCCCAGTTTGTCTATAGTTATAATGAGGGAGAGAGACAGATTATCAGAGAAAGAGAGAGAGAGGCAGAGACAAAAAGAATCACAGAAAGACAAAGGAAGAGGGGGAGAGAGAGAGAAAGGAAGTGGGGCAGATACAGGACCAGGGAATGAGATAAGGATTAAGAGAAGGAAAGAAAGAGAAAAGATGAAAAAGGGGCAAGAGGGAGGGAGGAGGGGAGAAAGAGAGAAAAAGACAGAGAGATAGAGACAGAGACAATCAGTTTTGATCTGAAAACATCTACCTTACAACAGAACATAAGTATTATCTTTTCAATGCTACATGAATTATGTACTTTCTGTTTCACTAGGGGCCCATTTTTAGAGCAGCAAATAAATTTTTATCATCATGTGGGTGGTCCTTTGCTTTACTGTGAACTTACAAAATTTTTCCCATGACACAGTGCATGTGTGCTTTAGTTTTATGGGAAAGGACATATGTTCTCTGACCACTTGCTGAAAGTTTCCTGGTTGGTCCCTTGGTCCCCTGAGAGACAGGTCAGCGGAGGCTGTGCCAAAGAGGCATGATGATTATGCTAGAAGAGCTGCCCACTCTGTGTCCAAAGGGAGCCAGGAAAAATGGCTTCTGGTCTTGTTCAAGGTAGGCGTGTGTTCAGTTGCAGACCAAACAAAACTCTTCTCCTCCCCTCTGGCATCAATGACCATGTATATATGGTAGCAAGAATATATATATTTGCCTTGAGAATCTGATATTGGATCTCAAATCTCTGGAGCTACATGGTAAGCATTCATAAACCAAAGAATGTTACTATAAAGGAATTGCTTCAATAAAATATTGCAGGACTAGAATAGAAAATGATAAACAGTGAGGTTTTATAAAACAGCAAGAAACTATATAGATAAGGAAAATAAGTTTACAGAAAGTTTGCTGATTCAAGTAAATCAGGTTATGTTCAGAGCACATGAAACATTCTAACAAGGAAAATTTTGTAAGTTCACAGTAAAGCAAAGGACCACCCACATGATGATATTCTAACAATAACAATAGCTAGTATTTATGCAGTGCTTTAAGGTTTTCAAAGCATTTTACATATTTTCTTTAATCCTTATAACTGCCCTACGAGGTAGACACTATCATCATTCCCATATTAAAGATGAGTAAAGAGACTGGGAGAGGTTGAGTGACTTTTCTGGGTCTGACTGGGTTTGAACTCACATCTTTCTGGCTTAATCCAGCACTCTAGCTACTGCAGCATGGGAGGGGAGTGAGGTCTGGGTCAGGGAAGTCAATGGAATGGTGTGTGAGTTGATAGGGCAATAAATTGACCTGCCCTTTCCAGGACTGGAAGTGTTGATTTCATTAATGCTCCTCATGTAAGAAGTAGAAAGTGGGGGGGATGAAGGATGGAAATAGTGAGATGGGAGGAAGGAGATAAAATGATTGCTAGAGTATAGTATGGTCCTGTCTTGGGGCTGGCAAGATATCATGAAATTTCATCACATGGCAACAGTGGGGAGAGCAGGACCCTAGAGTAGGCACTGGGGATGGAGGCTCAGGTCAGAGATGGAGGTATAGAGGCCAGGGGGCCGGGGAAATGGAGGGCAAGGGGACAGGGGGACATGGAAGCCTTCCAGGAAGTCTCGGGTATACCTGAGTATAGCCAAGCATGAGTGAGAAGGTGAGATGCATTTGTCCATTATGGAAGATTTGTAAAAAGGAAAGAAAGACATAGAGTCAGTATTATAGTGAATAGAGCACTGAACCTAAGTTCAAATGTGACCTCAGACACTTACCAGCTGTGTGATCCTGAGTTAGTCACTTTATCTGTATGCCTCATTTTTCTCATCTGTAAAATGAGCTGGAGAAAAAAATGGCAAACTACCTTAAGATCTTTGCAAAGAAAACCTCCAAAAGGGGTTACAAAGAATCAGACATAACTAAAAACAACTAAACAATAACAACAACAAAAATGGAAAGCATCATTGAAAGGAACAAATTTTAATTGTCATTATGGTATCAAAAATGGATAATGTAATGTGGAAAGAATACTGATTTTAGAATTAGAGGACCCAGATTCAAATTCTACCTCCTACCACTTAGCTGTGTGACATTGCACAAATCACTTAAACTCTCCAGAGCCTCTGATTCCCCTTCTATAAAATGAGGATGTTGTTTCTATGGCCTCTAAAATCCTCAGCTCAGGATGACAAGATGAGAAAGCCTTCTGAGAAAGAATAATCCTTTAAAATTAAAGACAAAAAAGAAAGAAAGAAAAAAAGAAAAAAAGCAGCTGAAGAAACATAATTTCCTTTTCAAAAATAAGAAAATAAAGCCTTTTAATTCTATATCTGTAAAATAGTGTTAGATTAAAAGATCTCATCCTTTTCTATATCCTGAAGAGAGCCTTGACTTTTATAACTAGAGATAAAAATAATATTAAGTTAGAGATTAAAGTAATATATTAACAAATTTACAATAAGATCTAAACAATTCTGTTCTCAGTTAAGAATTTTGAAGAGAGTAGAGGTAGAGGGAGAGAGGAAAAGGAAGATGCCTCTTGCAGAGGTTTGAAAGTAGATTAAAAGATATCATCCTTTTCTATATCCTGAATAGAGACTTTTTTATAACTAGAGACAAAAATAATACTAAGTTAGAGATTAAAGTAATATATTAACAAATTTACAATAAGATCTAAACAATCCTGTTCTCCTGTTAAGAATTTTGAAGAGAGTAGAGGTAGAGGGAAGGAGGAAAAGGAAGATGCCTCTTGCAGAGGGTCTGAAAGTGGCTAAAGAAAAAGGAAACTTAAAACAAAAAGGAAAATTCACAAATTTTACAATTTCCCTTGGGATTTTCCTCTAATCAGATGCAGACAGATAGTTTTGGAAGTTTTGCATGATCATATATAACTTAGTGTCATCTCAGAGCCCCCCAAAATTATGTCCAAAATCTGCTATGACTCTGGAGGCATTGGATTCAATGGATTTTTCTGGTTCTTTATAAAAGGCAGAGAAAGTTCAAATATCACTTTTGGAGCCCATTGATATCCTTGAATATTTCCCTTTTGCCTGTGGTTTATCTGCAAGGCCAAATCCAAATAATGAGAAACCAAAAGCTGTTATCTCAGACCCTCTTTGGGAAAAGGAGATACCTTAAGATTAGCCCTACCCAATTCAAGTTTCACCATGCCTCTTCTCCATGATGGGAAGAGCTTCACAAAATGAGAATTTATGTGAAACCTATAAGGCCGTAAGGAGGAGGCCATCGAATGGCCACAATGAGTGGCCATGAACTAAAGTGAACTTTAGTTCATCCTCCATGAAGTCTTTCCTGGTGTCAATGACTGAAAAAAAAAACAAACAAAAAAACTTTCCTTCATATTTTCTTGTAGAACTTTGTTCTCATCACATTCTACTTATACAATTCTTATATGACATGGGATCACAGGATTTAGTGTTCTAAAGGACCTTAGAGGTCATTTGGTTCAATTTCTTCTGATATCCAGAAAAGGAAGTACTATCTATGGCATCAATTTTAAGTTACTTGATGGCAAGGTCTATGCAGATTTTCACTTTTGCATTCCAGTCCTAGCATATAAACTTAATGGACACAATGAATACATGTCAGAATAGACTGAATTAAAAATGCTTCACAAATGTTTAAATAGGCTGAGCATTGGGGTACACACTAACAATCTCTGCTGTTTCAATAGCTCAGGCCAATGAATGATTTGAAATTAGAGTTCTGAGCAGCAGTAAAATGAAGCCTTTTTGAGTGTCCTCACTAAATGAAGAGGGGCTCCTCAGGAGTTGTTTAAGCAGGACCAGCAAATTAACACAGGTCAGAAAAAAAGCTTAAGTAATGATAAATAGTGGGATACAGCCAATGAGTGATCACTGCACTTCCTCCTGGGCAACATAGGGAAACTCAGTTTTTAAAACAAGAAAAAAAGTTCTGAAGAATTGCATGTGTATGTGTGTGTGTGTGTGTGTGTGTGTGTGTGTGTTTGTGTGTGTGTATAAAATCTGTATATGATTCAAAAAATGAACTACAGAGAAGGCACAGATGCCACCTTTAAATGACTAAAATATATACCTTGACTCTCGTGATAATTCCCCATTCACCTCTATATTTCCTTTTCTATGACATAGTAATTGCGGGTTTAGAAGGGGAATACCCACCAATTTGAACTGTGCAGCTACATGTGTTTTAGAATAAGTCACTTTACTTTAAGCACAAAATACTTAACATTCAATAGAAAATACCGCTTTCCCCCTTACCCAAATAATCATTTGCATACCAAAAGGTTTTTTTTTTTCTCCCTCAAAATGCATTACATCAATTGTCTCTTGCAGCTTTGTTCAGAGCTCACATAGTGACATGGAATTTATGGGAAATTGCTAAAATTTATCAAATCAGTGGAGTTGAACCCTTTGCTTTGAACTAGCCCAATTTCTCAACAAAAAGCAGCATTACTGGCAGTTGATATTCTAATGAAGTCCTCAAAACCATCTGAACTCCACAGGCTGGCAATAGACAGCTTCCCACCTGCCGTCACTGCAACTACCACCACCAAACATTTGTTATTTTTCCCTAGTCACTGATAAGGCTACATGAAAGCTCATCGCTGCCATTTAAGTCTAAATGATTTTAAGTACTGAAAGCAAAAGGTATTTGTATTTCAAAGAGAAATTTTGCTTCTAAATGAAACTCGAGTAGTAGCATAATTTTCAAAAATCCAAAAACTTCATCTACTGAGATAAGAATTAGTCAACAAAAACTGTTGGGAAAATTAGAAAAAGTCAAATAGATATGAGGGTTAGGCCAGTATTTTACTCTAAAAGATGTATTAATGCATATAAAAGAGCAAAAAGAATTTCAGAGAGACATCCAAAGTAGGACAGCTTTGAAACTAACATATTAAGTTTATTATATACTTTTAAAATGTGTTATATAATGATCAGTCTTCTCTATAATTCTTTTTCTATTCCCTTTTGTATGTGGAAAGTTTATTTTTCTTTCTCTCTCTTTTTTTTTTCTTTTGGTGTTTTATAAAGTTCAGAATAAAAAAAAATAAATTGTAACTTAGAATTCCAAGTTCTAGATCCCAAAAGATTGGGTTCAGACCCCTTTCCCACCCAATCATATAGCTTTGGGTCATATTGTCCCCAGAGTTTCAGAATACATTTATTTAAAATATATGTGTTACCCCACCATGAGAGTAAAATAGTACCCCCAATTCTGTGCAGATGTGTAATTTCACAATATATCAGATATAGGACAACCTTTATTTCACTCCTGAGAGCACGAAGAAAGCATCCATAGGACTCACAATAGGCAATAAATGATTTCTTTCTGTTGAGTCTTACTTTTTCTCTCCCAAGATTACAGTCCCCTAGACACAGCCTTAAGCACAACATGATAGTTTGAACTCTCTTCAGATGGAAAGCAAAATTGGTGTGTGTGTGTGTGTGTAAAAGCAACACCTTGACATCGGGGCAAGTTTCACCTTTTCCTCAGGGGTATATTGACCTGTAAGTACTCTCCTAAAAGTTTGCACCTCCCCAGAAGGAAATAAACTTGACTGTACTAAGGAAGCAACCCCATCAGACCAGAACTATTTAGAATAAGACAGCAATAGTAGAGAGCAAAGTTCATGTCTTTTGTTCCCCAATAGTATGACTAAATCTCTTGCTGCTCTTTCATTTCCAGAACCACATACATGATTCTCAAGGAATCCAAGAAAACAGCTCTTATCTATCTAGAAGACTGGCTCCTGAAACCCAGCGTAGTCTAGGATAATAGTATCAAACTCAGAGACACATCTCTAAGTTGCATGTTGACATTATGTTGTATTATACATACATACATATAAATACACACACACACACACACACACACACATATATATATATATATATATATATATATATATATATATATATATATATTTATTTTTGTTAAACATTTCCCAGTTATATTTTGATCTGTTTCAGGCCTCACTCAAGAGTTTTAACACCCCAAATTGTTAGCCAGCTTCAAGGTTAACATCTCTGGAGACTCTAGGAAATCTCTTGTTTGTGCAGGAGTCTGGAATTGAAGAACTCCCATAACTCACTTTATGGGTCCAGGCTCCTGAGGCTACATCTTTGTGTAAACTAGAATTCTGTCATAGTCTCTCCAGATGCTGAGTCTAAGCTCTCAGAGTCCAGGAATTTGGATTCCAAGAATTTCTAGTATTCTATTATTTTCCTGGCTGCTTTTGTTTTTTAATCCAAGAGACTACCATTGGTCAGTCAGCCAGTCAATAAGCATTCATTAAGCTTTTACTGTGTGGTAAGCATAATTCCAAAAGTTAAAAAAAATGCAAATACAAGTAGAAATACAGTCCCTGATTTCAAAGAACTTAAATTCTAATTGAAGATAATACATAAAAAGAAGTTAAAAGTGGGAAGAGACAAATGTATCTGGAAGGAGCATGGTAGAGGAAATTGGGAGAAGGACAAAATGTGATTTACCTGGGCAGTTTTCTTCAAGGGGGTTTCCTGGAGGAGCCATCTCACTAGAGGGAGAGTTTTCAGGAGTGGATAGTATTCCCAATGTATGACAATTCCAGCGGTGGAGTGAGGTTTCAGGATGAAGAGCTGAGGATGATAGAGGAGAAAGACTAAATGATAGAGGAGAAGGACTAAAAGGAGAATGATCACGTGGTCTCTGGGGTGAGGGGAGCTATGATCATTTTAAACTGCCCTCTCTCTTTAGGAACACTTTTTCAAATCACTTGTGTGTCTCTTTCATTTGTGCTGTGCTTATTTCTGCCCCTTTCTTAATCTAAAAATAGACAAAAGGCTAAAGGGCCTGACTCCAAAATAACTTTTATAGGACCAGAACAAAGAGATGAGTGACCCACACAGTAGATCTTAGTCAACTAACTCATCCCACATCAGTCAATAGTAGGGCAAACCTAATAATTCATCCCAAACAATGAATTACCATCAAAATCTCAAAGGAAAATTAATCATCTGTGAGGCAGCTAGGTGATAAGATGGAGAGGATGGGTCTTGAAATCAGTAAGACTCAGATTCCCATGTTTAAAACAAGCCACAGACATTTACTAGTTTTGTAACCCTGGGCAAGGCACTAAAATCTTGTTTGCCTTGGTTTCCCCATTTGTAAAGTGAGTGGGGAAGAAAATGGCAAACCACTCCAATATCTCAGCCAAAAAATACTAAAAACTAGACATGATTGAAAAACAACTAAACAATAAAATATAACACACTTCCTGACTCTAGGCCGAGGGTTCTATCTAATGCATCACCTTGTTTTCCCCATAGAGCAAATAGATTTGACCTCCCAAATGTCAAAGTAGCCTGTACTTCAACAACAATAAATATCCTGAACTATCTGCTTTCCCCATCTTTCGCTCCTCCCATACATATATAAACCATCTCATTGTCAAAGCTCTAGATAACAAATGGATAACTTGTAGGCTTCCCCATCATCAATACTCCATATAATTTGTGCCCTCTTGTGAGATTCTCTCTTTAGGAAAATAATAATCTGCATTTTCAGCTCTCCCCTAAGGGTGACTGCATTTCTGGAAACACCTCAAGTCTTCCAATCATCATTTAAACATAGAGCAATCTTTCAGGATAGTAAGAAACAGAAGCAACAAGAATCAGGGCTCTTCTAGTGAAACAAGGAGGCAAACAAACATTTATTAATTAATTACTATGTGCCAGGCAATGTGTTACAAACAAAAAAGTCCCTGCCCTTGGGAGAACTTACATTATAATTTGGGGGAGAAGGAGGTAGAGCTGAAAATAGAGAGAAGCAGACTTACTCTGTAATATCAAATTCAGAAGTCAGGAACAGAGATAGAAGAGAAAGGAAGGCCAATCTGAGCCCCTACTCAAAATAAATTGTTAATGGGAGAAAGGGGTCAGACTTTACAAAAGAATCTTCTAGGTTGAGAGAGGATGCAGGAGTCGATGGATGTTCCAGGGCATGGAGGCCCTAGTCTTTGAGAGAAGTTCCAGGATGAAACAGTATGACTTGGAAGTCCAGAAGCCAGGAATAAAGATAGGAGTGCTATTTTACCAGATTCATTCTTAATTCCTAAAAATTCTCAATAACAATTAGGAAAATCTGAAGGAAGTCCCAGTAGGCTGGGTCCATTGTCAATTGACTTTACCCCAACATCTGGCTTTTGTCACTGCTTGGTCTGCTACCTGCTTCTACTGTCATCACCTGGTTTTGATTTGGGTTATTTATTTCTTTATTTAATTTTGCCTGGCCTCTCATCTTTCAAGCATGGCTACTGCCATGGTTACTCCCATTATTGTTGTCTTCTGATCTTAGATAAGTTATTTAACCTTTCTGTTTCCTCAATTATAAAATGAGAGATTGGAACTAGATGATTTTGAAATTTCCTTCCACCTTCAAATTCATGATCATATGATTTTCTTTTTTTCTAATTCCTTTTAGGTCTCTCCTTTCCAACCACCTCCATTTGTTGCTTTCTGACATGTGCTCTTGGTCTACAGAATTCTGGGAAATGGAGTTTTTTCCCTACTGGTACTAGGACTATTGCAGTTGTACAAGCACTTTCCCACCTTCTGTTTCTGACTCTTCCAAAATGAATGGAGAAAGAATAAAGTGCCTCCATCACCTTCCAACTGTTATTCATGTGTGTTATGAGAGTCCACAAGAATTCAGAAGAATTCTTCCTCTTTCTCCTGAATGGAATAAACTGAGTAAAGGCCTTTCATAGGAACTATGCCCTAATTATGACTTGAAACTTTGCAATAACAAGTTGAGCGATAGCTAAAAAGCTGCAGGTGTTCCATTGTCTTGGATGAACATTTCCCCTCCTGTTTCCCCTCACCTCTTAATTAGCATTTAAGTTCTTTTAAAGGCATGATGACTTTGGACATTCAGGTAATAGAATTCTCTCATTCAAGAATATCTGCTTGTATAGCAGTTCTCTGGGGAAATTTGAATTAAGAGTTTGTTATTTACTAGTATTCTTTTGTTTCTGAGATAGATTTCCATATTTAGGGTGTAAGCCTGGACTCCCCCAGACAATGGGAGAAAAGTGGGGGTGGGTGCGAGGTGGGGATAGGCTTCAGTGTTTAGGGTCTAAAAATATTGTGTTTTGCAGTTTGTGCTTTGCACTCCTCTACCAACACTTTGTCTGTTGGGAGTTTCTCTTTATCACAAAATTATAATAGATCCTTTTTTTTTTTTTCCTTTTTACCTTGGGAGTCCATTTTAATTTGGGTAAGGGTCACTGTCCCACACACTATATTTCCTCAGAAACCTCAGCAGAAGATGAAACTTGGGCTAAGATTTGAAGGGTAGGCAGTGAAATTGAGGGAAGAAATAATTGTGTTCTCTAATTGTTGTTTTTTCCTATAATTGAAAGCCTCTTGAGGGCAAAGATGAAGGTTCAAAGGAAGCTGCTTCACTGAAAGTGTGTTTAGGAACATAGCTAATAATCTCCATAATTTGGCACTCTGCTAATGCAGCCTAAATACATTAATGTGGGTCTTGGAAAACAAATTAAAACTGTAGGCACATATGTAAAAAGACAGGACTAATCACCATGGCATTCTGAGCCCAATATAATTTGTCCTCTTCTTAGTGAGTCTTTCTGGAGCAAGAAAAACCTTCCTCCCAAGAAGTATATTTGTTTAAAATCGAGAGCATAGACTATTCAGGAAACATAAACTTAATAATCACCAGGAGATAAATATTTCATAATCTCCAAGAGATAGGAGATGCATAATTAGTGACATCTACTTCTCTCTTCTCACCAGGCTTCTAAGAATATAAAAATCTACACATCAGCACATTCATATTGAATTGAATTTACTGGGAATCCGATTAATCTTAAAAAAAAAAAAAAAACAAACACACACATTTAGTTAGACTTTGAATACCTTCCCCAAAGGTGGAAAATCTTTCTAGATCAGAAAGCTGGCTGCTTAGCTAGTGACAGATTTTCCAAATCAACCCTCTCCTCTAGCTGTGGATTACAGACAATTGTGGTAACAGAAAAGTGTTTTGAGTTTGTCTAGTAGAGAGTAACATTTTTGAGAAAGGGAGAGGAATATTCTTTGGTATCTTCACATGAAGAAAGTAAAATTGAGAGAGGGAATTTGTTTGCCTGCTGAAGAGGCCCTGCCAGTGCCAACAATAGAGAAATTGCCTGGGTTATGATATATGAAAGTTCATCTTTAAACATCTATTTATTTTATTTTTATCATTTATTTATTTATTATTAATTGATTGATTTTAATCATTTTATTTATTATTGGATTGGTTTTAATTTTATTTTATTTATTAATTTTTATAGAGAAACAATTCTGGAGCCTGCTTGAAGCTAATTTTTGTTCCTTTTTAAGGCAGACAGAATGCACAATTGCTTGCTTATTTTCTGAGACAAATACCAAATTTAGACAACTAACAGACTTCTAAGGAAAGGATCAGACTGTCTACCATGTAGACCACAATTATAGTCAGGTTCACATTCAGAGGTTT
This sequence comes from Antechinus flavipes, assembly GCF_016432865.1. NCBI lineage: Eukaryota > Metazoa > Chordata > Mammalia > Dasyuromorphia > Dasyuridae > Antechinus > Antechinus flavipes. Next base: position 548,835,357 of record NC_067399.1, on the reverse strand, counting down.
CAGTGTTCCCTTAGTCACCATTCCCTCCGCTTTTTTTCCCCTCCTTCCAATACATTGCTTTTGCGAGATGATACTATTATTACAACTCCATAATTATTGAGTATGCGGATTAAAGATCTTTACTTAACAGTAGGTATACATATTTACAACCCAGAGGTCAGTAAACTTCAAGGTAGGCCTTATCAAAGGAGTACTCCTTTGACAATCAAAGATGCCTCATATCCATAGAGATACATAAGCAATCAATGGGAGATTCTAGCAACAGGTTATAGGAGGAAATCCAGGAGAGCAGGCAGTTAGTATCAGGAATTCAACAATAAATAATACATTAATCTTCTGGAATGACCTTAGAGATATAACTGGGGTAAGACAACAAGGGCTTTTGGCCAGGATACCTGAATCCAGAAGATACTGATAGCATTTTAGTAATGTTGATGCAACTGAGCTTAGTACCAGGAACACTGGAATATTAATTGAAAAAAGAAACTACCTTGACCCACTTTTTCTAGTCTAACTTTTTTTTCTGAGGCAATGGGATTAAGAGACTTGCCCAGGGTCACACAGCTAGGAATTCTTAAGTGTCTGAAGTCAAATTTGAACTCAGGTCCTCCTGACTTCAGGACTGATGCTCTATCCACTGCACCAACTAGTTACCCCTCGCAAGTTTAATCTTGAAAAAGCTATAAGTTAAGACTAAAGTGAAAGGAATATTGGAACATGATTTTTTGTTTGCAGATGATGGTGCACTCAGTGCAGTCTCTGAAGCTGAGATGCAACAAAATATGGATCAATTCTCTGCTTACTTGTGCTAATTTTGGCCCATCGATTAACATCAAGAAAACACAGATGCTCCATCAGCCAGCACCACACCATCCATATGTGGAACCACCAGTTACAACAAATGGAGGAGTTTTGAATGCTGTGGATAAATTTACTTATCTTGACAATATATTTTCCAGGGATATACATTATTAATGAGGTTGACACATATATTACCAGAGCTAGCTCAATGTTTGGGAGGCTCCAAAGAAAAGTGTGGAGGAGAAGAGGTATTAGACTAACCATCAAACTGAAGATCTACAGAGCCATTGTGCTGACCTCATTGTAGTATACCTGTGAAGCCTGGACAGTGTACCAGTGCCATGTCAGGAAACTGAATCACTTCCATCAGGTAGATTCTGAGGATCACCTGGCAGGAAAACAGACACTGGGATCCTTTCTCAAATTAAGCTGCCAAGCATTCCAACTCTACTGCAGAGAGTGCAACTCCTTTGGGTGGGCCACATTGTTCTTATGCCAAAAAGTAGGCTTGTTAAAAAGACTGTTTTATGAAGAGCTCACATAGAGCAAATGCTCACATGGAGAACAGAAAAAGCTTACAAGGACTCTTTCAAGGTCTCTCTTAAGAACTTTGGATTGAATTCATGCCATGGGAGATACTGGCACAGGACTGCCCAGCATGGGACATCCTCATCAGAGATGAAACTGTGCTCTATGAGCAAAGCAGAATCAAAATAGCTCAAAAGAAACATGAGATGTGCAAATTTAAAGAATCTACCCCAAATGTTCACATGGACTATTTCTGTCTGACATATGGTAGAGCATTATGAGCTCATATCGATCTGATAAGCCACAATAGGACACACTGTAACTTGACTAAGCTAGGGATATCATTTTGGTCCTCTTAAAGAATGAAAAACAACAACTAACCAACCGCTTCAAACCCTGATTTCTAGTGTTTACCAGTTTCACAGTTGTAAAGGCTCATATTGAAAATTTAACAATCAGCAGTTATGAATTGGTGTGAGCTGGCTACAGTATACCACTGATCAGACTAGATGACCTCTAAAATCACTTCCTGATTTAAGTCAATTTGTATGATCTAGGGGGATCTTCTGGCAGAAACCAGATTCTGGGCAAGGAGTCAGAGCAGGAACTTGAGCATTGATATAAGGGGTAAGGGACAAGACAGAGTGCCTTAGTAAATACAAAGGAGCACAAGACAGGGGCTTGGTTACAAAGAACAAGATAAGAGCCTTGTACTAGAACCAGGATACAAAGTTCAACAAATTGCGCCATATAGTTATGGAGTAACTGCCTACTCTGCCTCTGTGAGCCAAACCTAAGCCACAGAGATGAGGTGAACCTCCTGGGGGCTGGGGAAAAGAAAGACCCTTCCCCCAATCCCCAGTGACAGATGACAATAATAATCTTGGCAACCCTCAGTCACAACTTTCTGTGCTAATGAAAGGAAGCTCTCCACCCTGGCTCTGAGGGATTTCTCTGTTTTTCAGAGGATGATCATCAATCAACTCTGAGCTGGTGATAGAAGCGCTGGAGGGCTTGGCAGGGTGGGCACAGTGCCCTGGCTTCTGGGCTGTGGAACAGCCTTGTCATTGTATAAGGATCAGTAGATGCACTTCACTGGTTTACTAGGGAATAAATCCTTTCATGCAGTTTTAGAGAGTAAAGCTCTTGAGCCTTATAAGTCACCAGATCCCTGAGGTGCCCTAGATATCCTACCCTATTCTTGAGGTCTTTTTCTCAAGAATAAGGACACACAATTTCTTAATCTGGAATTTACTTGAAATATTTTTAGACAGTAAAGTTTCCACAGATATGAGTTTTTTGTTTTTGTTTTTGTTTTTTTTTTAAATGCATAGACATTCAAAAACAACTCCTCTTCTAGAAATTCCTTGTTCACCGAAGGGGGAGTGGTTGAGACATAGGATTTTTCTTTGCTTTGTTATGTTACACAGTTGCTATAGGGTTGCCGAGGCAAATATGTGTTTTGGTTGGCTATAAGTGTGAGTGGCCAAAACACCCTATTTCCTTCTGAAAACAGTTCCCAAAAAGAACAGAGATATCTGCTGTCCAACTGACCTACTTAGCAAGTCTCTTAGAAAGACATGTCTATGTGGGGCTGTCCCTGGCATGGATAAAGCTATTGGCTCTTATCATAGAATCATAGAATTTTAGAATTGGAAAAAACCTTAAGGGTTCAACTTTTCAACCAATGTAAGATCCTAGTCTACTACAACATCCTTAATTAATGGGTATAGTGCTTTGCACATAGTAGGTGCATAATAAGTGTGTGTGTTGATTGGCAGATCTAGCCTCTGCTTGGAACAAAATTCAGTTATCCCTTCCACATTACAAGAGGAAGAGTTCGTGGGTGGTGCTAGTAGTAAGGGGCATGGTATCCCCACAATCTGGAAAATATGCATACAATTTTTTGGCTCTGCCTTTGTACCAGAGAAGAAATATGATTTTTTTTCTTTTTCTTTTATGAGATGTTTATAATATTTTATTGTAAAAAATGGATTGATGTTACACAATACTACACATAAGTTTTATGTATACTTTTTAAAGTTTCTAAATATTTTCTGTAGTTTCTGAGTTTCTAAACATTTTCTGTATCTTCTGGCCTTTATGTGTCATCTGTGATCCTTACAAAACTCTAAAAAAAATTCCCATTTAATTTCTTGTGTCAAACTGCAATACATTCAAAATGTTATGGGGAAAGTTGTGATATGGAAGGATAACTGTAGCCATGGGACAGGGTCAGTATTTCACCTTTCAAGAATCTTGAGAAATCTGAAGTTAAAAATAATTCACTAAATGGCTCTCAAAGGCAAATTCTTAGAAGATATCTTCATTACAAATCCCAGTGATTTAAAATGGAGACGGACAACTCATAGGATGGATACTTTAGAGCTTCTCAGTTCTTATAGAATGTCAATTGAGTGATGGTATTCTCTAAGTAACCAACATATGCATTTTTATATCTCTTTCTTCTATCTTCTTTTCCTCTACCTCCATTCCCTTTCAACTCCTTTATTTCTCCATACTCCAATGCCCTGAAGTGTTACTTGGTTCAGCTGATCAAGCACTTCCTATAAAGGCAACAATGAAGGTTGTGTTTGTTGGATAACGGTCATAGGACTTTTTCCCAGGTGCCTCAATGCCAATAGATGTGGTCCTGGCTACATTCCTGTAAATTTAATTCTCCTGCTATTCTTCTTGAGTATACTTCTTGTAGGCTCCTCTGCCTTGGTTAGGGAAAACAGGTTAAAAACAGATGGGCTTTTAAACTCATTACTGTATTTGATAGGAAGCTGACCTTAAAGTCAGGAAAACCTGGGTTAAAATCTTGGCTTCTGAGATATACTGGCTGGATGACTCTAGGAAAGCACATATAAAATGTACATAGGCAAATCATTTAGCCTTTCTGTAAGTATAGAGGAAATTTTTTAAATCTCTAGGTGCTCTAATCAATTCTCTAGTATTAAAAATTGAAGTCTAGTTGGTAAAGTAATAGAGCACTGGCCCCAGAGTTAGGAAGACCTGAGTTCAAAATTTATTAGCTGTGTGACCTTGGGTAAATCACTTAACTCAGCAAACTGTTTGTCTCTGTTTCCACATCTATAAAATTATTTGGAGAAGGAAATGGCAAACCACTCCAAAATCTTTGCCAAGAAAACCACAAATGGGTCATGAAGTTAGATATGACCAAAAATGACTACACAACAACAAATAAGTTGCAGCCAAAGGCCAATCTGAATTGTTAGGGGAAATTATCTGGTTTAGAGTTTCCTAAGTTCCCTTAATAATCACAAATTTAGTCCCATCAGACCTATCCTATTGCTGACTAAAACAATGCAATTCATTAGAAGCCGGGGCTCCAAGGCTTTTTTCTTTTCTTAATAACCTTTCCTTAATAAGTATATTTTACTTTCAATTTTAAAAAATAAATATTTACTAAGTGTGCCAAGTACCACAAAGGGAATAAAAATGAAATCAGTTTTTTTCAAGGAACTTACATTATAATAATAAATTAGAAAAAAATCAATAGTAGCAGATTATGTCACTCAAAACTATGGGAATAAGCGTATATACCTGCACTTATTATTTTTTATATTATATTCTAATTCCATGAAAGAAGAGGGAACAAGAAGATAAACTAAAGACACCATGCTTTCATACTGATTTATAAGCATGCTGGCCATCAATCTCCTTGAGTCTTTCCTAAAAATCTGAGATGTTTCTCCAAACCATCAGTGACCTGAATTTGGGTCTTCATTTGAGTTGGTAATCAATGCCCCAGAGGAAGGTGTATATATATATATATATATATATATATATATATATATATATATAATATATATATATTAAATTAAATATTTAATTTAAATATATTTAAATTTATATTTAAATATTTATATTTAAAAATATATATATATATTTATTTAAAATTCACTAAATGGCTCTCAAAGGCAAATTCTTAGAAGATATCTTCATTACAAATCCCAGTGATTTAAAATGGAGACAGACAACTCATAGGATGGATACTTTAGAGCTTCTCAGTTCTTATAGAATGTCAATTGAGTGATGGTATTCTCTAAGTAACCACAAATTGAGAGATGGTCAAAAAAATATATTTAAAAAAAAATATATATATATATATATATATTTAAAATAACTTTTTATTGATAGAACACATATTTTTAAATAACTTAACTTTTTATTGATAGAACACATGCCAGGGTAATTTTTTACAGCATTATCCCTTGCATTCACTTCTGTTCCAATTTTTCCCCTCCCTCCCTCTACCCCTTCCCCCAGATGGCAAGCAGTCCTTTACATGTTGAATGGGTTACAGTATATACTAGATACAATATATGTGTGCAGAACCGAACAGTTTTCTTGTTGCACAGGGAGAATTGAATTCAGAAGGTATAAATAACCCGGGAAGAAAAACAAAAATGCAAGCAGTTTATATTCATCTCCCAGTGTTCTTTCTCTGGGTGTAGCTGTTTCTGTCCATCTTTGATCAATTAAGGCTCTCTTTATTGAAGAGATCCACTTCTATCAGAATACATCCTCAAACAGTATCGTTGTTGAGGTATATAATGATCTCCTGGTTCTGCTCATTTCACTCAGCATCGGTTCATGTAAGTCTCGCCACTCCTCTCTGTATTCATCCTGCTGGTCATTCCTTACAGAACAATAATATTCCATAACATTCATATACCACAATTTACTCAACCATTCTCCAATTGATGGACATCCTTTCATTTTCCAGCTTCTAGCTACTACAAACAGGGCTGCCACAAACATTTTGGCACATACAGGTCCCTTTCCTTTCTTTAGTATCTCTTTGGGGTATAAGCCCAGTAGAAACACTGCTGGATCAAAGGGTATACACAGTTTGATAACTTTTGAGCATAGTTCCAAATTGCTCTCCAGAATGGCTGGATGTGTTCACAATTCCACCAACAATGTATCAGTGTCCCTGTTTTCCCACATTCCCTCCAACATTCCCCATTATCTTTCCCTGTCATTCTAGCCAATCTGACAGGTGTGTAGTGGTATCTCAGAGTTGTCTTAATTTGCATTTCTCTGATTAATAATGATTTGGAGCATATTTTCATATGTCTATAAATAGTTTCAATTTCTTTGTCTGAGAATTGTCTGTTCATATCCTTTGACCATTTATCAATTGGAGAATGGTTTGATTTCTTATAGATTAGAGTCAATTCTCTATATATTTTGGAAATGAGGCCTTTATCAGAACCTTTGATTGTAAAAATGTTTTCCCAGTTTATTGTAGGAAGGTATATTTTAAAAAGATGCTTTATTTCATTGGTTTTGGTACTTTATATCATCTTATATCATCTTTTATCACAAATCTTCCAGGCTTTAGGAAACAATATTCATGAATTGCCATGGCCAGAAAAATTCATTACCTTGTGGCCAGTGTTTTACAATAAAGATTCTCCAAATTTAGTTAGGCTGGTGTTATACATGAAACACACAAGTAATGATTTGTGTGCGTCCATACTCAAAGTTTTGCCAGTTTGGCAGCATCTGTCAGAGCTTACTTTCCATTGGTGTAATCTTCTAGAATCAGGGTCATTGCCACATCGTGATTAGACACTGGAGTTAAACTTTTAGAAAAGAGGGACAACACACTGACTTTTTTGTTACTTTTGGTTATTTTCCTTGAAAGCTTAAAAAAATTCTTTTGGCTCCTAAATTTGGGAGTTGGTTTGTAGATTCAAAACAAATTTGTAAACACTACTCTAAGAATAACTGTCTTATTTTTGTGTTTGGCACACGGTGGAGCTCCATAAATGTCCTTAACTGACCAATTCTTAAAAATTATGCAATTAACCTGTCCCAATGACAGGAAAAGTCAGAATGACCTAAAAGGATGTCAGGTCAGTTTAATATGACAAAGGATTAATTTCCATGCCTACTTATTTATATAGACACTGACCTTCGATGGTTCAATTTGCATTATTTAATGAACTTCAACAGGAACATTTTCTGGACTTTTAGGAAATCAGTCAATCAAACATTGCTTAAGTACTTACTATGTGTCAGACATAGTATGCTCTGAACTAGAGATAAAAATACAAGGAGTGAAACTATCCTTACATTCAAAGAGTTTATATTCTAATGGGACATACACACACACACACACACACACACACACACACACACACACACATATAACCACAAAAAGATTAAATACAAGATAATTAAAAAACAAATTAATTTGGGAAGCAGAACACTAGCAGTTGAAAAGATCATGAAAGATTACAAAAGAAGAGAAAGGTTCAATGAAGTGGAAGTGAAGAGAGAATGCATTTCAGGAGAGGAGGAAGTCCAGTGCAAAGAAGATGGAAGATCTTAAGGACATCACTTAATTTCTGCAGTGTTGTCCTTTTGGCTGATATAGTACTGTAATATAGATCTGTCTAATTGATTTTTAATATCATCTTTCCTTCCTTGAAGAAAACCTCAATACATTCCTCCTATATTCCTGTATACAAAATCTCAGGGAGTATATATGACATACAATTTTTATAATTAATTCTCTACAACTGAAATTGATCTTTTCCTCCTCCCTGAGATTTTCTTAAGGGTCCTTTGTTTTGATCTCAGCTTTGCCCCTTTACATTTCTACTTTATTCTTAGATATGTACTGCAAATACCTTGAGGACAGTGACTTTTTTCTCTTATCTTTGAATCTTGCACACAATAGGTGCTTTAAAATGTTTTGACAAATAACCTAGAGTAATAAATTCCTACACAATTGTGGTTAAATTAGGACCTCAAAAATTCACTTTTCAAATAGTATAAATTTATGTAATTATGTATTTTTAAAATATAAAACATACAGTCTTATATGTTCAGCACATGAAACTTGTGAAGTATATGAGGATATGAAAAATGAACAGATTATTTCCCTTGTGGTTAACTATAAGACCACATATACCCATTTTGGAGAGCTTAATTTTACCATAAGTGGTATGTCCTAGAAGCTTTTTTTCTTCTCTACTTTTAGTCATTTTTTGGCACACAGATCTTAACTGATATCTATTGTAACATCAGCCAACTAGCATATTAATTGAATTCAAATCATTTCAACTAAAATTCACTCATAATCAGCAATAAGTAGGATGTATAGGGCTGAAAGGAAGGAACACTCTAGAATTCCATGGGCAAATTCCTCAGTTTCATAGTGAAAATATTCATTAGGAAAAATTCCCATGGGGGCCACAGAGTTGACTGAGTTACCTTTAAATAAATTGACTTAATTTATTTTCTCATTTAGCAACTGACCACACAAACACATGTTTGTATTTTAGGAATGAAATTAAAAGATGAAAATATGCGATTCAATATTTATGTCCCAGACATAACACACAAGGAGAGCATTAAGGGTCAGGAATGGCTAAATTGCAAGGGGCCAAAAAATGATGTCAAACTGAGTTAAGGTGAGCTAAAAGGAGTGGACATATAGAACAGGTCTGATAGGATGATACATTATTATGGCAAACATATGGACTACTTTAGATCATTTGAGCAAAATGAGAAAGGACATCCAATCTCAGTTTCCATCTTCAAGCATTGTAATGTCCTGCTTTTGGGGCTTCCTATGTAGGCTAGCAAAGTAATTCATTCATTGTGTTAATTCATTTTTCCTTATATTTCTTATAGAACCTATAAACATCAATTGACTATCAATGATGTTTATGATATATTTCTGATTTTGATCTTTCTACATGTAAATGTATATCAGATGTGGAACTCCTATCATTTCATTTTTTTTTTGTCTTTTTATTTTATTTTAGGGACATAGGAAATAAATCATGAGAAAAAAATGGATTGTTTCCCTCTATCTCCTATCCCCCGGCACAGTCATACAATCAATAACTCCCATATTCTCATTTTCCATTTTAATAGTCAAGTACAAGGCTTTGCCCCTAATAACCTGGCTTACAATCAAGTGATTACTTAAGATTTTTTAGTGGATTCTTCAACACTGATAATAAGGTTTTGGGAAAAGTTATACCAAAGTGTTGGAAAAGCTCAAGACTAGATCTAAAGTTCTTCACCTAATGAATCAATCTTTAATGATATTTTTAGTAAGATAAGAAACAGGAAAAGGTAGATAAGAAGAACAGAAGAAAAGAAAATGTGAGCAGAACCATGAGCATTAGAATCATAGATCTAGATCTAGAGGTAACCTTAGAGATCACATGGATAAACTCCCTCATTTTAGAATTCTAAGTCACCCTGACAGAATCTAAATCCAGGTCTTTGAAGTCCAAAGTCAGTACTCTTTCTATTTTGCCACACTGATTACATTAACAGACTTCCTCAATGATTTGGACCTTGCAGTGGATTAGTTAACAATATACATATATGACATAGCTAGGTGGCATAGTGGATAGTGCAGGAGGACATAAAATCAGGAATACCTGAGTTCAAATCTGGGCTCAGACATATATGAACTTTGGGACGCTAGGCAGGCCACTTAACTCTGTGTGCTTCAGTTTCCTCATCTGTAAAAAAAGCTGGAGAAGGAAATGGAAAACCATTCCAAACCACTCTTTGCCAAGAAAACCCCAAATGGGATCATGAAGAGTTGGACATGACTGAAATGACTGAACAATGAACAACATACAGATTTTATCCTTGACTTAAAGTCCATTTGCATAAGACTCTCCTCATTTGTGGAAATTGGTTACTCAATCTCAAAGCCTTCAAGAAGGAGAGTTAGGGAGAATAGAGATCCTAGTTTTGTAACTTCCAGCTTTCAGAGAGAAGACAGGTAGTTCCAGACTTTTTTCAGGTCTCCTGAAGGAAGAGAAAGACACTGGGAGAAAACCAGCTTTGAATTATGGGTTATACAGAAACAAGATGTCCTTCAAAACAACAGCTAACAATTATATACCACTTTAAATTTTACAAAATGTTTACAGATATTTACCTCATTTGATCCCTACAATAGGTAGGGAATGCAAATATTATTATCCTTATTTTAGAGATGAGGAAACAGTGACTGGAAGACTCACCTGTGGCTTGTCAGTAATCACACAATTAAGAAGTGTCAAAAGTAGGATTTTTATCACATATATCTTTTGAGTATAGGTCCAGCATTTGTTTTCAGTACACTGTACTGCTCATATGATCTGTAGAAATTAATCTCGACCTTTGCATTTAAGATTCAGCAACATATATGTATATATATATATAACTCTTTCCCTTCCCTATCCTTCCCTCCTCCCCTCACACCCATCCTAGATATTTAGAGCAATTGAGTGTTAACATCTGGGTCCACTACAATTTTGTCAAAAAAGGATTTTTTAGCTGTGATATTCTTTGGTATAATAATTATCCACCTCACAATTTTGGTGCCTATCTAATATGTTTCTGTACTGCTAGTCAAAATTGATAGAATTGATTTTAGTTATTAATGATTATTGGCAATAATTATTAATATTATTAGACATTTTTCAAAGACACATAAATCTAGTAATAAATGAATTTAATGAAGACATAAAATATTATGGATCACTAAGAAGAAAATGCAACAGTAAATCATTCTTTGCACCTAGACACAAAAGGATATAACTTCCTATAACTCCAGGTGAGTTATAATTTAATGCCTGTTGAATTCTTTTCACCTTCTGCCCCCCCTCCTCCCCCCCCCCCCCCCCACGCTATCAGTACATAGCCATTTCAGAAGTCCTAGTTTCAGTGGTAGCACTCCCTCAGGGTAGAATGGAAAACTGAAAGTCTTCAGCCTGACTCTGTTGAAGCCATGAAATAGAAGTAACAATTGGGTTTGGGGAAAATCCCCTAAAGAAAGATTAATTGAGAAAAAAAAAGTTAACAGCCATTGAAGTTGAAGGAAACTGTGCTCTATAGTCAGTATTTCCTTCTTGGAATAAGATTCTTTTTTGACGTCAATGAGTACCTTGGGTTTCATTGTCCTTTGAGAGTGTGACCATTACCAAATGATCTACCACGAGGTCTCAGCTAGTTCAATGTAGTGAACCATCCAGCAATGTCTACACTACAGTTTTCCTCAGACTTTCTTGAGAGGGATCTTTGTCATTCCCTTCCTGAAGATCCAGTTTGAGCAGTTCTTACAGTCTGAAGACAGGTGATAAAATTTTCTTGCCTTGAAGGTATATTGCTTTTGCAACTTAATAACTACTTTAAACACAGAGACTCATTTGTAACTGGGATTTTCATAGAATTACAGAGTTGCTCCACAGTGGAATCTGATTTCTCTCACTGAGTACCTTCTCAAATGGGTTGACTAAACTTTGTTCCAATCCTGGTATCTCTCCAGTCTCCCTGGAATGAAAATGGGGACCAGTAGGGGTTCTAGATTATCTTCTAAAAATTGAGGTTGGGATAATGATATGGTGTGATGGAGGGGATGGTAATGGAGTTTGTATCTGCTGTCTCTAGCACTCTACTTTCTTTTTTTTTTAATTATAGCCTTTTATTTTCAAAATATATACATGAATAATTTTTGACATTCATCCCTACAAAATCCCTACAAAATGTTCTAATTTTTTCTCCTCCCTTTCTCCTCCACCTCCCCCAGTTGTAAGTGATCCAATATATGTTAAACATATGGCACTCTACTTTCTGACTCCATGTTATCATGAGTACAAGGAAGGAGCACTGAGTTTTGGGTCACAAGGGCTTGCCTGTGGCTCTGTGACAGTAAGTCTCTCTGGAGTCTCAGTGCCTCCATCTGTTAAATCAAAGTTATATAGTAACTACTTCACAGGGTTGTAAGGAGTTTCAAATGAGATTTTATATGTAAAGAACTTTGTAAACTAAAGTGATAATAGCAAAAGCAACATTGTGTGATGATCAACTATGATAGACTTAGATATTCTCAGCAATATAGTGATCCAAGACAATTCTAAAAGACTCATAATGGAAAATGACATCCACATTCAGAGAAAGAAGTGATGGAGTCTGAATGAAGATTGAAGAATGCAATTTTCACTTTCTTTGTGGATTTTTTTCCTTTTGTTCTGATTTTTCTTTCACAATATGACTAATGTGGAAATATGCTTCTATGACTGCACATAGTATAAATCAGACTGCCATTTTGGGGAGGGGAGTGGGAAGGAGAATGGGGAGGGAGGAAGAAAAATTTGGAACTCAAAAAATCTTATTAAAAATGAATGTTGAAAATTGTCTTTACATATAATTGAAAAAATAAAATATTTAAAACAACTTTAAAGTGATATATGCATGTATATATGTATATGTATATATTTATAAGTATATGTATAGGCACATATATGTACACATACTAATGTTGGTTGTTATTATGAGTAAAGTTCCATTTCTTTGGAGTGTATATTTGTTGCCTTGGAATTTACATCATACAAAGTACTATAGGTTTAGAGCTTCAGGGACTCCCTACAGTCTCCAGAATATAAGTTCTTCTCTTTTCCATTAAAAGTTCTTTATAACCTGGGCCCCTTCTATATTTCTGGTATTCTTCCCCTTTATTCCTTTTCACATAATTGAGTTACACTGGTCCACATGCTGTTTTCTGAGTCCATGTCTTTTTGATGATTGTCCACCAAACTTCCTTATTTCTTTGACTTCCTTGAAATTTCAGCTCAAATATCATCTTCTTCAAGAGGCATTTCCTAGTCCACCCAGATATGCCTTCCTTTCTAAAACTACCTTCCATTTATAGTGTATATGTATCAGAAATATCTAATTATTTACATATTACATCCCCCATGGGAATTCCTTGAAGGCAGAAAATTTTTTTAAATCTTTTTTTTTGGTGGGGGGGTTAATCTTCAGCTCTTAGCACAATGCCTAATGCCTAGTAATCACTTAATAGATGTTTTTGATGTTTGTGGCAGCCCTTTTTGTAGTAGCTAGAAATTGAAAATTGAATGGATGCCCATCAATTGGAGAATGGTTGAATAAATTACTGTATATGAATATTACGGAATATTATTGTTTTATAAGAAATGAACAACAGGATGATTTCAGAGAAGTCTGGAGAGACTTACATGTACTGATGCTGAGTGAAATGAGCAGAAACAGATCATTATACACAGCAACAAGAAGAGATCAATTCTGATGGACGACTCTCCTCAACAATGAGATTGTTCAAACCAATTCCAATTGTTCATTCATGAAGAGAGTCATCTATACCCAGAGAGAGGACTATAGGAAATGAATCTATTCTGTTTTTGTTTTTTCACTCTTTCTGTTATTGCTTGCTTGCATTTTTGTTTTCCTTCCCAAGTTTTTTTTTCTTTCTAGATCTGATTTTACTTGTGCAGCAAGATAATTATAAATATGTATACATATATTGGATTTAACATATATTTAATATATATTAGACTGCCTGCCATGTAGGGGAGAGGGTAGGGGGAAGGAGGGGAAAATTTGGAACAGGTTTTACAAGGGTAAATGTTGAAAAATTATCCATGCATATGTTTTGTAAATAAAAAGCTATAATAATAATAAGATGCTTTTGTATTAAGTGATTGATATTCGTTGTGTAGAGAGACAATTTTTTCCTGCTAAAGAAAAATTTGATATTGAGTGTTCTCACCAGGTAAAGCCTTTGTAATTATTCTACAGAAAGGGAGAAGGCTACTAGGCCACATTAAAATAAAATTATTTATTTGAGAGACAGGCAGCAAGAGAGTTCTTTCCTGGTGGCACCCTGGCAAACTTTTGCCCTGCTAGTTTAGCATCTCAATAAGTTCCCTTTTAAAATCTGCAAATTAGTACCATTCAGAGAAATTGGAGGTAGTTTAATCAATAAATGCATGACCAGATTTCCATATTCTGTGACAGCCAGCCCTGTTCTTGTTTCCCCTAGAAAACATTTTGAGAGTAAATTAGAATATAATAGTTATCAAATAAGCATAAAATAGCAGAATTTGAGATATGAAAGGGACCTGCATACAAGGAACCTTCTAATCCAACCCACAAATAAAGGGAATCTCTACTATAGAACATTCCAAAGTGATCTTCTAATACCTAGTCTCACATTAGTTGTGTCACCCTGGCTAAGGCCTTAATCATTATCTGCCTCAATTTCCTAAATTGCAAAATGAGGAAAATGATGGTACCTGTCTCCCAGAGTTGTTGGGAGAATTAAATAAGATAATATTTATAAAGTGTTTAGCACAGTAAGTGGAACATAGTAGATATTTAGTAAATGCTTATTTCCTGCCTTCTTGAAAACCCATCTCTAAGGAGAAGGGGACTATTACCATTTCAGGTTGTCCTTTCAATGTATTTCAGCACATTGTATCAGCTTTTAAAAAAATATGCTATGGTCATCTGCTTGGTCTGAGTCATTTGATCTAAGAAATTCTCTTGCTTAGTGTCAGAAATCCCCTTGAATGCCATCTCTTTATTCTCAGATAGGATAATCTAAAGATAAGAATATATTCTTTCCTCTTTATTAAAAAGTAATAATGTATCAAGAGCATTGGAACAGTTCCAGAGGCATCTCTAAAACAATCTCTTTTCACAGAGTGAATATAATTCAAAATAGTTGGATCTTAATCAATATTTGGTGAATGGGATGTGTTGACTGGAAGGATGCAGTAAAGATCTCTTAAAGGATAATTAAAGGAAATGCTAATTTTGTAGTTAACTAAATTGAGTTCCAGAGAGTGAGGGAACGGGCTTATCCAAAATAGGGCATAGTCAAAAGTCCTATAGGTGGAAGTCAAGAGTTCTCTGACTATAATCAGTTCCCTTCCTCTCTACCACACTGCTACTTTTTGCTCATGGCTTACATGAAGAGCAACTTCCATATGCACTTTGGTGATATAATGGATTGACTCTGAACTTGGGAGTCAGGAAGATGAGTTCAAATCCATCCTCAGACACTTACAGGTTATGTGATCCTGAGCAAATCACTTAAACTCTGACTACCTCAGTTTTCTGAGATAAAATAGCACCTCCCTTTTTCAGTTGTTGTGAGGATCAAATATTTGTAAAGCATCTTGCAATCCTTAAAAAGCTATATAATGTAATAATAAGTTATAATAATAGTAATTATTATTCCCTTTAATGGATTTTTAGCAAAGCTCCTGAATCAAGGATCTTGGAATTGGTACTAGATCCAGAAAATATTAGTTACTAATTACCACTGAACATTCCCTAGAGAAATTAGCAATCAAGCTTCCCTCTTGGAAGGAGCAAGTAGAAGAATATTTTCCCTTCTTCCCAATACTTCAATATTCCTAGGCAGGAAAGTCTTGTTGTTCTTGGGTCCTAGTCTAGAATTCACTTCACCTCAAATTTCCTCCTCCTTTCTCCATACTTGGGCCTTTCTAAAATGAAATTGATAAGGACTTGTGGACAATATTTTTTAAGGATCTGTCTTTTAATTATTTTAAATCAGTTCTATCCAACTGAATTAAACAAGAATATTTTAAAACATTTGCTGTATTACCAGGCACTGTCCTTTAAAAAAAAAAAAAAAGGTGGGGGGAGGTTAATACAAAAATGAACAAAACAGGAATCCACCCTTTCTTTTTCTTTGGAAGGTTAATATGGTGCCAAACGTTCTCTACCCTCAGAGAGCTTGCATTCTACTGGAGCTATACAATGAGAGTAGAAATAAAAAGCAAAATATAGAATAATCTTGGTTTATGCCTTGACTAAAGCATAAATCAAGTATGACTATCTTACCTGAAGATGTTACTACCTTGTCATATGGAATATAGAAGACTGGGGAATTAAACATGAGTGTTGTGCAAAATGGCAGAGAGAAAGGTATGAGACAGCTGCAATGTATAACCAATTAAAGAAAAGTAGGTCTAATTGTATGATGACATTAGAGAGTATTCTTTGGCCTCCCAGTCTGTCTTTATAACTGGAAGAAAAGATGGACTGGTCTCAAGGCAAACCAACAAGTAGCCAGTTATGGTAGTTCCCAGACACCCTCCCAAAGAAGTCCTCTAGCACATTGGATGGACTTTCTTTTGAAAAGAGCTGCATAGAAAAGGCAGTTCTGGACAGAGTATGAACTGCATTGTTGGTGGTAGCTTCTAAATCAACGAGAATATAGATCCATTTGAATATTTAAGTAAATACAAAATAATTTAGTTGGTATGTGGAGAGAGTACTAACCATGATTGGGGAAGGGGAAGGATGAGGAAAAACTTCATTTAGGAAGTGGCATGTGAGCTGATTCTGAAAAGTATTTGAAATACAGAGGTGTTGGTGAGGAGAGAGGAGTCCAAATGTGGAGGGTTTTATGGGAAAAGACAAAGTTAAGATAGTGAATGTTATTTACAAAGAACATCAGATCAGCCAAATGGGTAGAATAATCATACAGTATATAGGAAAAATTATGTGAAATAAATCTGAAAAGATAGTCTGGAATCAGGTTATGGAAGATCTTAACATCCAAAATAGTGCAATTTTTATTTGAACCTAGAGGCAATGTGGAGCCATTGCAGTTTCTTGATTTAGTTGTGAGCTCAGTCCTACACCTGTCAACAAGTACCAAGAATTGGTTGATGTTATTTGGTATTCTTTGCACCAAATGCTGTTTCCACTTAGAAATGTGATTAAATGTGTTTGAAAACTTGATTGATAATGATTATGCTCAGGAAAGACTGTTGATGATGTATTAGATGCATTAGTGCAGAGTGTATGTTAAGAGGAGGAGGAGGAGGAAAGGAGGGAAGAAGTAGAAGTGAGGGATGAGAAGGAAGAAGGAGATGGGGAGAAAGAAAAGGAGGAAAGAGAGGAAGAGGAGAAGGGAGGAGATGGCTGGTAATATCACACCCACTTCCCCCCACCCCCACCCCAGGTTCTTGATCAGAGGAGTGCTTTAGTGAAACCTGTGCTTTTGTATGGACAGCTAAATGATGCAATGAATAGAGTACTGAGTCTGAAGTCAGACTGTTTCATCTTCCTGAGTTCAAATATGGCCTCAGACACTTACTAACTATGTGATCCTGGGCAAGTCATTTGACCCTATTTGCCCCAATTTCCTCATCTGTAAAATGAGCTGGAGAAGAAAATGGTAAACCACTCTAAATATCTCTGACAAGGAAACCCCAAATGGAGTCACAAAGAGTTGGATATCACTGAACAGAATGTGACAACACTAAAATGACTGAACAACAGTAACTAAGCAAAAAGAACTACAGAGAAAAATGTGACTAATATTAGCCAGTATGACTGAAAAAAATCCTGAAAAATCATTCTCTAATTTTTTTTACATAGAATTTAAAGCTAGAAGGGATTTTTGTAACCTAATATCCACAGAGTACTGGACAGATTTCAGAGCAACATGGATCTCAGAAAGGAGAAAATTGCATCTTTATTTCAGTATAATTGCTTTCTTTTATAATCCTACATATTATATGTTTTAAAATGAGGATCACGCTACAAAAGACATTAAGAACAATTGTTCTAGACCTCTTCTTCATCTCACATGTGAGGAAAATTAACTCTCTTAGGCTGAGTCCCTTGCCCAAGGTAGCTTAAGTAGTAAATAGTTGAACTAATTTTCAAATTTAAATGCTCTGACTTTAGAATCAGGATTCTTTCCTTTATAATGCTGAAGGTATAGATTGCCACATTTCCAAACCATCATTTAAGCAAGCATATAATAGTTCTGAGATATTCCTTTCCTCTTATTCCTTTCCCTTACTCAAGAGCACCTGCAATTTCTAACAAGCCACTTGTCAGGAGAGTTAGCTCAAATGTAAGGCCTCCTTCCAGAACTGCGATGAACCTTGGATGAGTATTTCTAAACAAGATTCATATTTAACTAGGAATGTTTCCAGAAAAAATACCATGCCCTACAGCTTTAGCAGGGTCACTCATTCACTGCTATGTTATTTAAAAGTGAGAGACCTGGCAGACTAACAGTGCCAGGCTGTTAAGGTGTACCCTTTGGCCAAAGATCTGGATTTAATGACTGTGGATAGTGTGTATCACCTTCTCACTCAGATGGTAGGGAGTAAAGGAGGTTCAGAGAAAGCCTAGTCTCCCAAGAGAGATGGGGGAAAACCCTTGACTAGCAGAAGAAGGCAGATTCTCCAGGAAAGGAGCCAGGAATCTCAGAGTAGTGAAAGCTAGGAGAAAGTAGAAGAGAGATTAAAAGTAGGATTGTAGTTGAAGGAAATCAGGACATTTTAAATCTGAATCCCCTGAAAAAATCACAATTGATATGATCAAAACAGCTCCACGATCCCAGTAATCCTCATTCTGGGGTCACTAAAGAAGAGAAAAAAGAAGATAGAATTCTCTGTGAGATTTTGGCCATGTCTTCCTCGATCTTGGAAGATATGACTCTAGGAGATGGATAATTGAAAATGGATAATTTCTAATCTAAAACATAAACATACTAGCAAATGGCATTATAATTCACAAGTCAAAAAGAGTGCCTACATTCTTCAGTGTTTTACAGCATTGATCTCTACACCATTTTATGACTTTGCTACCTCTTTTCTTTTTCCTTCATTTTCTTTTCCTTTCTTCTTTTGTTTTTTTTTCTTCCAACCTTCCTCCCTTCTTCTGTGCTTCTTGGGTCTCATCAAATCCTTATTCTCTTATTTTTTTGGATAATTTATTATTATTTGCATATTCTCTTATGTGCATGCATTAAATGTGCAAATATTTCATTAAGTGATTGTTTAGGAAAGAAACTACAATTCTTTTAATCTCTTATTTTCAGCTCCAAAGTGAAATGTTTAATGTTGTTGTTTAGTTGAATGTGGGTTCTTTGTGACCCCATTTTTTGGCAAAAATACCATACTGGTTTGCCATTTCTTTTTCCAGCTCATTTTATGGATGAGGAAATGAGGGAAATGACTTACCCAGGTTCACACAGCTAGTAAGTGTCTGAGGCCAGATTTGAACTCAGAAAGATGAATCTTTCTGACTCTAGGCCTGACATTCTATTTATTATGCCACCTAGCTGCCCTAAGCTGAGGCAAACAGTTAAGTAACTTGCTTAAGATTATGTAGCTGGTCACTATCTGAGGCTGCATTTGAAATCAGGTTTTCCTGAATCCAGTCTGAGTGCTCTATCTACTGTGCCACCCATCCACCCCAGATATATAGCAGATCCTTAATAAAAGTTTAGTGAATTGAAATGAACTTTTCTCAGGTCTCTTTTGTCCTTTGCCATTTGTGAAGTCTTCAGTCATAGGGCATAGGGCATAAGTCATAAATATAAAGGTGAAAGGGATCTCAGAGACCACTTATATTAACTCAGAGATTAAGGGACTTAACTATGATTGCACTTCAAGTAAAAAATATAGGGGATACTATACAGATCTTCCTGACTTCAAGTCCAGAATTCTACCTACAACCTTCAAGTGTAACTGCCTAGACAGAATTCCTTCATCCCTACCCCCATCCCACCAAAGGATTGACTAACCTGGTTGGTCTATTTTTCTTCTAAATAATGAAATCTTACATTTCTTTAACAATTCACATTTTAAAAGTTCTTGCCTTAAGCTTGTGAGATAATCACAAAAGTTATTATTTGTATCATCTTAAAGACAATGAAATTCAACCTCAAGGATGACAAGTGATTTGCCCTAGTCGTGTTGTTAATAAGTATGGAGTGACACTGAGATCTACATCTTCAAGGTAAAATCTAGTTCCAATTCCATTATAACACACTATCATTCCTACAAATTAAGTCTTTTTCTGAATCCATCATGGAATTGGTCAATTTTAGTCTCTCCTCTTCCACTCCTTTCCCAGATAATAAGCAAACACCATTTCGCTTTTAAGGTGACTAAATATAGGATAAGAGACCAAGACGTAAAATAAATAAAGTGAAAAATTACAAAGATAAAATAAGTCTTTAAAATGGATCTAAAGCAAAAGTGATCACTAATTTTTATAAGCATTTCAAAGTGGAGCTGATCACACACACACACACACACACACACACACACCAACATACATATGTTATGTATACATACTTGTATGTATACATTCACATACATATACACAGTCATATATTGAAATGTAAGGCTCTTTTATTCCCTTGGACGGCTAACCTTGATTTCCCACTCCATATGCCCTTGAATCCTGGCATTTGCTCTTCTAAATGTATAAGATAAAGAAGAGTCTTAATGGTGAGATATCCAAATTAGGTAACTGGCTTGAAGATGTAATGGAATGAATTCCTGGGCTTGAATTCTAGTTCTATTACCCGTGTGACAATGGGCAAATCACAGATGTTTTCTGGGCCTTAGAGTCACAGGACCATAGGTTGGAAGAGACCTTACAAGTTATTTTGTCTGACACCCTAATTTTACAGATGAGGAAAATCAGGCTTCAAGATTGTCAAGAGACTTTTCCAAAATCTCACCAGTAGTATTGGCAGAGTGAAAATTTGAACCTGGGTACTCCAACTCCATTCATATTCAGGCAGAGGCTCCTCTATAAAATGTGGAGAGTGTACTAAATGATCTCTAAAATCTTTAAATTAGGTTTCTTCACATCTCAGGAAATGCCATCTCAACCCCCTTTCTCCAAACAGTTAAATCATTATAGATTTATTTAAATTCCAATATAATTCCCATCTTACAGGCAAACAAAACCCATCAACCATAAGGTCTTTATTTCAGTGGAAATGTGATTAGATCAAAGGCGTAGGAGGCAAAGGGAGGGAAAGAAAGCTGTGGGAATTGGGGGCAGCAGGTGTGGGAAGCAGGAGGAGGCTGCTTAGGAGAGAAGTGGGGAGGGGATGTGTATGTATCACATTCTGCCACTAATTGTGTCTGCAAATTGCATTCCAATGTATGGGGATAGAGAGGATAGAAAGGAGGGCTCCCACATTTGTTATGTCTGAAGTTTCTCTCAACTTTCTAAAGGAGATGTCTAATGCCATTATGCTGTGTCACTCTGACTTTTTTATCCACCAGAGCTGACTTCCATGTGGTCCCTCAATAGGAAGCAAAGAGCTATTTCCTTTCTCTCATCCCTTAACTTGATGTAAAGCAGCCAGCCCTCTGTGATGGGCCATGTCCTCTGGTAGCTTTGGGTTCCGTTGCATTGTTTTGCATTCAGAGGTAGAAATCTTCCAGCTCAGTTCAATCAACTGAAAATTTGGCAGATGGGAGGTGATGCAGTTTAGCTGTTGACAAACACTGACCCAGGCCCCCCTGACCTTCTCTTCCCAGCACCTCCTCCTTTTCCTGGAAACAAGGTGGGAAACTTTTCCAACAGACTCTCTCCTGAGACCTTCTGTACTTCTGAGTTTCAATTCATCAGAAATATTGAGAAAATAATGTACAGTAGCACATTGGTTGTTCAGCTTCCTGTCTCAGCCCAAATTAGGAAATGATAAGAACCTCTGAGAAAAAAAATCAGAACATTTATAAAATTTTCTTTTTCAAGTGTGAAAGCATTCCAGTTGATTTAAGATACCAAAAAAGGGGGCAGTTAGGGTGGATAGAATACTAGCAGTGAAATCAGGAAGGCCTGAATTCAAATCTAGTCTCAGACACTTAACACTTCCTAACTGTATGATCTCAGGCAAGTTACTTAACCCCAATCACCTCAGAAAAAAAACAAAAACACAAAAAAGCCATTAGTCAAATTGGTTTGTTTATTTCTAAACGATGCCATGTCTACCTCACAACTCAGTGGATCTCTTTCTGTAAGGAAAACTATACGGTGATTCTAACAATAAAGATCTTCTACAATATAGTTGCTACCCTTCTTTCCAACCTTGTTTCACACTATTCCACTTTAAAAATAGCCAAATTTTGACCAGATAAGACTATTATTGCTTCTATTAACTTTGGATTTACAAAGTACTTTCCTTATGAAAAAAGGAAGAATTAAGAAGTGTCTTGATGAGGGTGAAAGGAGATGTGAAAACTTGGCTTGAAGCTTAATATCAAAAAAAAAACAAAAAACAAAAAACAAACCTGAAATTCTGGCAACTAGTCTCATCACTTCCTGGAAAATAGAGGGACAAGAAATGGAAGCAATGTCAGATTTTATATTCTTAGACTCATAAATCACTGAGGATGGCAACTGCAACCATGAAATTAAAATATGCTTGCTCCTTGCAAGGAAAGATAGGCTAATCTGGACAATATACAAAATAGCAGAGATATCACCTTGTCCACAAAGGTACATATAGTCAAAGCTATGCTTTTCTAGTAGTAATGTAGAGCTGTGAGGAATTATTCAATTGAAAGAAATGATAGATCCCTTTGAGCATGATTAACTCTCATGAGTTCTGTCTCTTTTTTCAAGACCTAGCTCAGATATTATATAGAAGACTTGAACCAGATTGGAAGCTCCTGTCATGGAAGTAAATGCATGGGTTCTCTGAGGTACAAGAAAATTGTCAAGGAGGTAGGAAAAATATTTGGTAAATTACCATTTTATCCTACTGAAATATTCCCAATAATGTTAGTAAAAAAAAGAATGTGTGAGAAGGAGGTGTGGGCTGGTTGGATAAGAAAGAGAGTATTAATTATAGTGCATCTGAAAAAAATTAAAGAGACAACTGATTCCAAATGAGAAATAGTCAAAGAATATAAATAGACAATTTTCAGATGATGAAATAAATTAGAACCATCTATAGTCATATGAAAAAATACAAATTAAAACATCTCTGAGGTATAACACCCCATATCTGTCAGATTGGTTAAAATGACAGGGAAAAATAATGATAAATGTTGGAGGGGATGTGGGAAAACTGGGACACCAATGAATTATTGGTAGAAATGTGAAATGACCCAACCATTCTGAAGAGCAATTTGGAACTATGCCCAATGGGCTATCAAACTGTGTATACCCTTTGATTCAGCAGTGCCACTACTGGGTCTGTATCACAAGGAAATCATAAAGGAGGGAAAAGGACCCACATGTACAAAAATGTTTGTAACAGCTCTTTTTGTGGTGGCAATAAATTGGAAAATGAATAGGTGCCCTTCAATAGGTGAATGATTGAATAAATTATAGCATATAAAAATAATGGGATATTGTTATTCTATTTTTAAAAATGATGAACAAGTTGATTTTAGGAAAACCTGGAAAGATTTACAGAAACTGATGCTCAGGGAAGCCAGCAGAACCAGGAATACATTGTACTTAGTAACAGCAAGAATGTGCAATAATCAACTGTGAAAGACTTGATTCTCTTCAGCAGTTCAGTGATCCAAAACAATGCCAATAAACTTTGAATAGGAAATGTCATCTATATCCAAAAAGAGAACTATGCAGATTGAATGTAAATCAACATATGCTATGTTCACTTTTCTTTTTCTTTTTCTCTTTTTGTTTTCTCTTATGGTTTTTCTCTTTTGTTCTAATTTTTTTCTCCCAACATGATTCATAAAGAAATATATATTTTAAAAAAATTAATGTATATGTGTAACCAGAAAAAGAAATTTTTTAAATTAAAAAGAGACAACTGAAAGAATGATTTATACTGACTAAAACCAAAACTTGTGTGAATCAAGATTCTTAGGTGTTCTTAGTTAAATCCAAAGTAAGAAAGGTTGAATGCTATATATGTGCATATCCCTTTCAAAGACTATATCTAAAATAAAACCATTATATGACCAAAAAACAGAACCAAGGGCCTCACTAAGTTATTTGATTGCATTCCTGATGCAATTGAACAATTTTGTGATGCTAAAAAATGTAATTATTTACCAAATAAATGTTTCCTTATAAAAAAATTAATTTCTTTATTTTTTATATGCATGTGAATGGTGAACTCTCCTGTTGAATAAGGGTTGAGAAGCAATGTGGTATAATTGATAAAGAACTAGCTTCAGAGCCAGGAAAAGGGCACATTTTAGCTTCTCATTGCTAAGAACAACTCTAAAATTATAATTTTCAGAAATGGCGTTTACTAGAAGAGGCAGAGGGAGTCTCCTTACCTAAGAGTTTCCTATACTGGTGAGATTACAAGTCTTGTCTCTATCTTCTTGAATGGGAGCTACAGGAAAGTTTGCTTAGTCAAAAGGCCTGAGGCTTGAAAAGGTTGAAAATCTCTGGACTCAGTGATCTCTAAGTTTATTTAAGCTCTAAATCCATGATTATGGACAACTCCATGAGATAAGTAGGACAGGTACTATTATTCTCATTACAGAAAGAAATTGAGATTCCACGAGGTCAAATGACTGATTTAAAGCCATACAGTTAGTAAGAGAATGATGGGCCTCAAGTTCTGATCTCAATATCCAGTGCTCATTCCATTGCATCAGGATTACTTTTTATTTCATTGTTATTAATCAATATCAATTGATTACTACTATAGACATTACTGTAGACATCTACTGTTTGTCAAGCTTTGTGCTAAGTACAGGGGATGTCCAGAGGAACAAAAGACAGTTTCTGCCCTCAAGGAACTTGTCATCTAGTGGGAGAAACAACATGCAAATAAGCATATGCAAAGCAAGCTACATATAGAATAAATAGGAATTAATAGAAAGAAGGCAAGAGAATTAAGACAATCTGGATAAGGCTTCTTATAGAAGGTGATATTTTAGTTTGGACTTAAAAGAAAAAAAGGGAGATTAGTAGTTGGAGTGGAGGAGAAAAAACATTGTAATCATCACAACAACTTGATTTGGCCAAAGCACTTTATCCTCTTAGCACTTTAGGCCTCAGGTTAGTTATCTGTAAAATGGGGGTGTTGGACTTGTTAAATTCCTTCCTGAACTAAATCTCTGATCCTGTGAATTCCCACATAATGCTTTAAGGTTTACAATGCACTTTCCTTACAATAATCCTACTGCAGAGATAGCACAAATATCAGTATTTCTTATGATAGCCTAGGAAAGTGAGTTTCAAAGAAGTGAAGTTACCCAGAATAATACAATTAGTAAATGTGGGATTTGAACCTAGATTCTGGCATTGTCTCCCATTCCAGTTGTTGATTATATGGAAGGCAATGCCTTAAATCGTGACCAGGAAAATTGAGAAGAAAGCACAGTAATTGCCCTCATGAACAATCTATAAAGTTGAGGAGAAAGATAAGAAAAACTATAAGGCAATATGCTTCTTAAATACGTGTTATAGGCAGTAACAGTTTAGAATAAGGAGAGCTCATTGTAACCAAAGAAAACTTCATGGATTAAGTGGCTCTTAGAATCCACTACCTGAGTCTCTAACTTCACAGACAAACAACCCTTCCTGGTTCTCAATCCCCTCTAAGTGTTTTATTCTATTAGAAAGTAGAAAGACAGAATGTCTTACTTTTTCTATTTCTATCACCTGAATTTAGCACAGTAGCTTGTATATAATTAGCATTTAATAAATGTTCATTAATTCATTCAATAAAGAGCAGAATTTTTTTTTCAGATGGAAAAGAACAGAGAGGTGGTGTGACATATGTACAGGTAAGGACAAAAGGCATTTGGGGGGGACAGTGTGTAATTCACATTGGATGAGACAGAACATTTGTGTGTTGGGAGATAAGATTGGGATAGATTTTCCACATGAATAAATAAATAGGGGCAGTAAAGTTTCAAAATGATGAATTTAGAGTATTAAAGACCTGAATTTGATTCCTCTTTCAGTTATGTCTTAGACTCCATGCAAGTCAAATCTCTTTGCCTCAATGTTTTCATCTGGAAGAAGAGAGGGTTGAGTTTGATGGCTTCTTGATGGCTCCCTTTCAGTTCTAAATCTAAGATTCTATGAATTCTCAACAAATTATATGAATGGTGGAACAGTTTGAATTTTTATCTGGACAGGACAAAGGTTTTTATGCAAATTATTTAGAAAGCATCCTCTCAATCTGTTAATAATAAAAGTCAGTACCATGAAGAAAGATCTAGTATTTAAATTATTTCATATGACAAATTCTGGAATTAACTGTCTTTAGGTGAATAAAAAGTTCCCAGACTTGAATTCTTCTCCGTCTCCATCTACAATTCTTTAGGTTCTTACTCTAGCATAAAATGATCAAACTAATCTTTAAAATACACAATTATTTTAATGCAATGAGAGGAGATTTCAAGGTATCAACCACATAGACATTAGGGAAATGAGAGATGCTTTTGCAGATATGAGACAAATGGGAGATGCCTTTGCTTCTGTTTCCTGTCCAAGACAGAGATAGTCCTTCTAGTTTTCTTGGGGAATAAGAAAAACAAAGTCCTTTAGATGTAGACCCAAACTCACCTCTTGGTTTCAGAAGGAAATTGCTCACACTTGAATACTAATTCAGTGGGTTTCAAGAGTTACTTTGAAAGTACTCTTCCTTAGGGGGGGCATGCAGTCCCCTAGCATCAGGCTTTCCTCTTTCTAATAGCTTCCTCTTGCTCAACATCTTTGTTCAACACCCTCCTCCCCTTCTTCCCAGCCAGTTTCTCTAATTGTTATAGTGCTTCCTCCTAACAGAGACTGACACAGCAGTGAGTCCCCACATTCCCTCAAGTATACATTTCCCGTCCTATTGTTTTTTTTCCAGGACCAATATTAGCATAGCCACCAACATTAGCATTACATTTGGATGACTTGTCCACAGGTCAATAGGAGGTCTCAGCTCAAGCTTTTGGGGGGGAGGGGAAGGAAGAGAGGGATATGCTATGCAGCCTAGTAGGCCAGGTGTCATTTATCAAGGCCAGATTTAGGAGAGCTATTTAGTGGAGGCTGCAAAAGCTCTGCTGTATTTGGTGGAGAGACTAGAACCAGGGAAGGAGCCGTTATCTGATGTAATGCCAATAATTAAAATTTTATAGCTAGCATTTTACAGTGTTTTAAGGTTTTCAAAACAGTTTGTATATATTATATTCAATCAGTCAGTCACTTGATCAGTAAAATGTAAATTCATTTTGGGCAGGGACTGTTTCCTTTTTTGTTTTTATATAGTTGAACACCTGGCATATAGTAGGCATTTAATAAAAGCTCATTAACTTGAATTTGTAGAGGCTTTGGAGAATATGAGAAAAGAAGAGAGACAAGATATAGAATGAGGATTTAATATCAAGGAGCATTGGCCCAATTCCTTCTTTTGAAGTTTCATGATTTATTCAAGTTAACACAGATAATAGGCCTGGCCAAAAAAAAAAAAAAAAAAAAAAGACAGAAAAAGAAGAAACCTGGTCTCAACTCCTGTATAGAGAGAATTGCCCCCTTATAATCTTAAATCCTACATTCTTTGAAATGGTTCTATTCTCTTCTCATATTTTCCAAGTCTCTATGAATTCAAATCAATGAGCTAAACTGCTTTTGAGTTATAGAAAACCAAGCACAATTTTCTTTAAGATGAAAAGGTACTTTAAAACTTAGTTAAAGTTGATTTGTTTTGCTGTACTGCTTCCCTCTTGTTTATTCTTACTATGGAGGATGGCTCTTGGGGAAGTGGGACTGTAAGGGAGGGCACAAGTGCATGCTGTGCTAAGTGCTTTAAAAAACATATTATATCCTTTGACCCTCACAACAGCCCGGGGAGAGTATATTAAAGAAAAGATTTGGTAAAAACAAAAGAGATTTAAATTTTTTAAATTAAGTAAGAACATCTCAGGGTAAGCCTAACAAATACAGCTAGAAGCCCACAGGGGTAGCAGTCCCTGAGAATTTCCCATTAGAAATCCTGATCCGAGGGGTGTGGTTCCGTGGCATTGGTCTGCAGAAGTTGGTGGTTTTTGAAGTCTCAGTAGCTTCAAAAAGAAAGGAAGAATGGCGAACTTCAAGTGGTAAATAAGTGTGATTGTGAGGAGAGGGAAGTGAGGGAAGGAGAGAAGCAGTGAGGGACTGAGGGAGAAAGGAGGGAAGAAGAGAGACAGATAAAGAGAGAGGGATAGAGAGAAGGAAGAGAGAGAGATCATTTTTATTTTCTTTTGATATCTTTCACCCTACTTTTACTTCTTTGTAGGAAGTAAATTATTCTATAACTTTCCTCCTATTCTTCTCTTTAGCCCTTTCAATTCTCTTCCTCTCCATCAAACCGTTTAGTCAAAATCCATAAACTAGGAATCAGGAGACCCCGGTATTTCCCTGTACACTGAATCTAACCTACTTAGGTCTGACCGTAATCTCTAAAAGCATTGTCCAGTCCCCAAATTCTGAAATCTCCACAAGCTCTACAAAGCTACAAGAAGTAGACTGTTGAGGGTGGAGCAGATGGGGTTCAAGGGTCAAGAATATAATTTTAAAACACTTCCATTTCCTCTTTCTTCTCAAGCTTTGATGTGCAGGGGAGCACGGGTTCTTCTTTTGTCTTGTGTTTCCTTCGGTCTGGGCAGATCACTGAGGTAGCAACATGTGTAGAGGCTATGAGTGTGTGCTGGTAGTGGGGTGAGGTGGGACGGGCTGGTAATGGGATTTTTAGATTTCAGTAGTTCAGGTCCTTGAATCCCTGACCAAACAGAAGTATTTAGAGTTCATAACAGATGGGATTGGAAAGCGTACAGGACTTTTGCATGGGTGAGAGTGTTTTTTGGAGTCTACTCAGCTCGGTACCAGGTTCATATTCCCCTTTGCACACACATCTTATTCTGCTCCTGCTCAGTTTGCAAATCTAGGTAGAAGAAGGTTTTATATATGCAAAGCATATAAATATGAATGTATATGTGTGTGTATTTGTAAAAGCCGAACCAAAGATGCCACAAACAGTAATCAAAGTACGTAATTGTGTAAATGGTAGGCTTTTCAGAGGTAGTTGGGCAGCTTTTGCAGGAAAATGACAGGGGAGCCAAAGATGAGATTGTATCGTTGCACAAGCCCTTGAATGAGATGCCCAAGGCGCGAGGGTGGCGGTAAGGGTGGGGCTCGGGTGTGAGCATCTCCACAAAACTACACCCAGAAACCCTACGGCTGCTTTTAAGGAGGTTTCACAGAAGCGAGCCAAGAGCTTATCTCAAATTTCTGTCCTCGCCTGTAACAGGAATCCGATTGGTTCCAGGAAACTTGCAACTGTAGAAGTTTCCCCATCACGGCGCTGATTGGCTCCTGCTATGCCTTCCCCAGGCCAATGGCGACCTCTGTTTCATTTGCCCGTACTGGCTGCCTCCCTCAGTCCTTGCTCACAAGCCACACATATCTCTCTCTATGCAAAGGTCCTGCCTCTCCTGCCTACTCCTCACATGCAGCTTTGCAGCCTCAGCCGCAACTGAACGTTTTTTAACCTGATCTGCCCCAGGATGTGGCTTCTGGGGTGACGTCGGGCCCAGATGTTCTCCCCAGACCACGCCCACACCCGGGATTGAAACACCCTCAGAGCAGCAATAACGGGCAAAGCTTGTTGTATTGTCACAATGCAAGGGAAGGGGTAGACCAGCAGCATATTTTTTTTTTTTTAATGTTTATTATTTGGCATCCTTCAAAAAAAAAAAATCAGTTTTTGAAGCCGATGAAGCCGCAGCTTCCTGAGCTGGAATTTCCTCTCTTTCCTTTCACTGGACTTCAAATGCATTCACTTTTTAATGACCGGCCGGGTGGGATCTTCCTGGACGAAGTGCTGTTTTGGTAAAGCGACAAACCCAGCACTCACAGTTCGCAGCGTACCCAGAGAGAGAAGACCCATCCCCCACCCCCTCCGCCCACCAGCTTGGATATATAGAGATATATTTATATATTTTTTTATGCAAAGAGAGAAAAAGTGCAATTCGAGATTAAAACAAACAATTTCTCTGTAAAATGGCAGCCGCCGCCTATGTGGATCATTTTGCAGCCGAGTGCCTTGTTTCCATGTCCAATCGAGCGATTGTCCATAGCCCCAAAGAGGACCCCGACACTTCACTCGAAGGCACAACAGCCCCTCTTTTTCCGAACGCTGAAGAGAGGCGAGAAAGCAGAGAGACCGGCAAGGACAACGCCTCTTTGATCGTGGTGGCCAGGATTTTAGCTGATCTCAACCAACATGTCCCAGCTCCAGCCCCGCCGACGGAGAGGAGGGAAACTGTCTCCAAAAAGGAGAAATTACCTAGCCGCCTCTCTCCGTCGGGGGAGCCGGCTCAGGAAGCCGCCTCCCCGGACCGCCGATGGAGTGGAGAAGCGGCCACACCTACTAGTCCAGCAGGGAGCGAGCCCAGCCTCAAACAAAGGAGCAGACGGGGGAGAAGCCGAGCTGACCCTGAGTCACCTCAGAAAAAGCACAGATGCCACTACGCGGGCTGCGAAAAAGTTTATGGCAAATCCTCCCACCTCAAAGCTCACCTAAGGACTCATACAGGTCAGTCCCCAGCCGGCCAGTGGCTTAGCCATTAAACTGTGTAAGGAGTGGCACCCCCAAGGCCAACATTAGGATTTGTCT
Organism: Antechinus flavipes; assembly: GCF_016432865.1. NCBI lineage: Eukaryota > Metazoa > Chordata > Mammalia > Dasyuromorphia > Dasyuridae > Antechinus > Antechinus flavipes. The sequence goes on along the minus strand of NC_067399.1, from coordinate 548,804,801 downwards.
CTTGGACGTTTCCAAGCTGACACCTGGTGCCAGACACTCAGTGAACTAACACCTTTTCTCCCTGGTTGTTGTTAATGTTTTAAAGTGACGAGAATAAAGTGCCGTGTTAGTGCCGTGGACAGTAAGTGACACTAGTGCTTATCCACTTCCCTCCTTTCCCATCACCCCTGTCCCTCAGGTGTCAAGAATGTAAACGGTAGTAAAAAAAAAAAAAAAAAAAACCTTCTGGGTTCAGCTCGTTTTCGTCTTCCCCACCCACAAGCTACCTGTCCTCTCTACAGCTGTACCCCGCTGTAAGCCAACTCGATATAAAAAGATCTGGGATTTTATACGGGAAATAACCCCCGGGGATGGGATTATTCTCATCTCAAAATGATTCATCCCTTCCGAGAAAAGGTTCACGGAGAATTGCTTTAAATAGTGACTCCCTCAACGCGTACACAATGTGATCTGGTTTATAAAAATTCGATTTACACAAAACTTTGCTCGGAAACTAGTGCATACAGCGAGGTACACCGGTACTGCTCCAGCCCCGGCTATCCTCCATCAGTTCTAGATCCTGACAGCTTCCTAGAAACCTTGAACCAAATTTTGGCTTCCATTCCCTTCCGAGGCTTCTCATTTACTATCCAATATCCTCCTCAGCTCTCGGGGTGCGTTTAGAAACCGCAGAACTTGCCTCTGGTAGAGGCAGTGGGGCTCGTGGGAAGCCATCACGGCTAGGGGATTGAGGTGGAGGTTAGGGAGAACACGGTCTCCGTGTCCCTCGTAGCAAGTTTGGAGGTGACCAGGATCGGACGCAGGGACTGGGACAACAAGTGGTGGTCGTAGGTAGAAGGTGGTGGTGGCCGGGGCTGGGGAAGCGCCCCGAGAGGTTCCCAGTACTCAGAGCCTGGGCGACCCCGCCCCACTTAAAAGGGTCAGCCTCTGGCCCCGGGGCGAGCCAGCGCGAGTGGCGGCGGGGAGTCGGGCGGGGCGTCCAGGGGCAGGTGGATGGCTCCGGCCCGGTCCTGTCTCACTTCCTCGCAGTCTCGGGGAGGGGAGTGGCTCGGCGCCAGCCCTCCGAGTCTTTCTGCGTTCTCCTAGTAGAACGCCAGGAAAAAGAAGCTGCACGTTTTTTCGGAGTTGTTGACTGGGTGAAGGACTAGGCTAACTACGGGGAAAGCCCTCTTTTCCCCCCACCCCCTCCTTTTCCCAGCCCAAGTGAATTTGGGAGGGGCTGGGAGGGAAACCGAGGGGAGGAGCCGGAGCCGGGTCGGGTTCACCCGGGGACACCGGCGCTCTCCAGCTACTCTGCACATTCTTCGCTCCCCTCTTCCTGTAATTTTTTTCCCCCTCAGTGCTCTAGGGTTTAATTTGTTGTTACTAGAGCCAACAGTACTGACTGTGTGCATTGGGGAAGGACCAGGGAAGAGTGTCTCTGCTACGAAACGGGACTGAATCCGGGGGGAGTGGGTTTTCTTTGTTGGAAGCTCCCCCAGCCAACTAAGCCAGACAGTGGAAATACTCGGGCTCCGTCTCTCTTACACACACACACACACACACACACACACACATACGCACACGCATGCATACGCACACAACCCGAAGCTCCACACCCAGATCCAAGCCTGTTGTTGCTCCAGGAAAGAACAAACTTCCTATTTACGAAACGTTTTTAATCTTTAACTCCACTCATTTGTTTACCGGGCTGCCTGGAGCTCCTTCCCAGGAATCCAGACCTCATCAACAAAAAATAGGAAAAGTCCTGCCTTCTACAATTGCTGACACTGTGTATATACAGCTCAGACTTAACTGCTAAGGGCTGCAAGTAAACAAAGGTAAATAATAATCCCGCAGGCCAGGACACAAGTTTGGAATATGGCGTGACATGGCCTGAATGAGCGCAATATATGAGGAAGTACTTGTCTAAGCTTGCTGCTAATTGCAGAGACACTTTTTTTTTTTTAATTTTATTTTCTGACGCTCAAAGGCGTGAGAAAGTAGTTGATCTCTCCTCCCAACTGTATTAAAAGATCCCTTATGAGACAAAATGAATTAATTTATTAATTTTATGTTTTCAGTTTTGTGCCTGATCAGACCAACAGCCCTAAAAACATCACTTTTCTGATCCATCTGTACATAAATAAGTTATTTGTTTAGTATTAAAGACATCTCGGAAAACACGAAAAAACTTAACACCCTGAATATAATAACTTCACTTGCTTAAACGCATACTCACGCAATAGCAGAGCTACTTAGATTGACTCTTTCCAGAGCTCTTTCAAGTACATAAATTGAATTGGAGAAAGGAAGCCTCAATCTTATTCTTTTGTTGGCTTTCATTTTACTTCTACTCTTCCCCCACGGTACAAATTGTACTTTCTGGTTGTTTTTATTTGTTTTTCTTTTCTCCTCCCCCCACTCCCCCTTTCACTCTATCTTCTCTCTCTGTGTTCTCCCCAACTCCCCAAACATGGCGTAAGGGAGAGTTAGGGTAATAAGTGTTTCTAGGACTGAGGGTGTAGGGTATTATTTCTGTTTTAAGAGTGTAGGTAATGGTAGAAGTGCTGGTGTTGGGGATCTACGATCAGAGTTTGTGGGTGTGCTCAGTGTTGAAGGGTAAGAGGAGAGTCGGAGTGGGAGGAAGGGACTGTGGTCAGGAATGATGAATCTAATTGAATTGGGAATTTATGGTTAAGTTTGAGGGTATGTGGTGAGGATTAAGGGGGTATGGATCAGAATTAGGGGGCACTGTCAGGTTGGCTATGCATCCAGTGGTGGGGCATAATCAGTGTTGGGGGTGTGCCCAAAGTTGTGGCTTGTGCTCCGAGTTGAGAGATGTGGCTGTTTAATACTGAGAAAACAAGTTCGGTTCCTCTTTTGCTCTCTTCTCAGACTGGGACACTAAGATGAAACATCTCCGTGTGGCTGTGTATTATAAATGGTGGTAGGGCAACTATTGGCCTACAAAGTTGGGGGGTGGAGGATGAAGCGATATAAACTTTCTATAATAAGCTCTGTCAAAAAAAAATAAGGCAGAAGGAAAATGAAAAATGAAAAAATGAAGGAAAAAAAAATCCCCAACCTGTGTTCTTACTTCACTGGTCAGTCCTCAGGAACTTTGAAATATAAGAGATTTTAGCGTTTCTATTTGAATTGGAAGTGAGATGGTGAAGAGGTGAGGAAGACACACACACACACACACACACGATTCTAGAATGAGTCTAGTATACCATGGACAAACCATTTTCTAGATAAGCTTCCTTTTTTGAATACTCAAAGCTCTGTCGCTTAGTGTCTACGCTAGGAAGCATGGACCACCATTCTGGACAATTTATTTTCTGATAAAATTACTGCTATCCTATCCACTGGTTTAAATTTTTTTTTTCCTCTCAAATAACCTAGATAATTCTCTCAACTCTCAATTCACCTTTCCTATGTATTTTCCCTATGTTTTTGGTTATAGATATTAGTGTTTCAGAGTAATGAGTCTGAGCCTACTGATAGGCCTGCAGAACATATTAAATTTAGAAGTTTAAGGGAGTGTTTACTCCTCTCTCACCACCCCCTAAAAAGAATGTTCTGTTTTCCTTTTATTCCTCCATCATGGGGAAAAGTTCTTTCTTGGTCCTGGGTCAATTTGAACTCCATTAACCAGCCAAGTCAGTGCCATTCCCATCAACTAACATGACTTTGTATGGAATCTAAGATATTTGCAGTTTCTCCCAGAAATATTTGCAACATGCAGATATCCCAGTAATAACAGTATCAAAGAGAAACCTGAAGCTTTTTCTAGCCAGGTGAAGGATTGGTATGAATGAGATCAGATGGTCACCATAGGACACCAAGATCTATTTGATCTGTACTCAAATTGCTCTCTCCCATAGAAACTAACCCTCTTGCAGATAGCAAGAATCTGGATCTGGGCTTTATTTGAAGGATCATTGCAGTATGATATTGGATAGAAGACTATTTGCCTTAGTCACAAGAACCAGATTTAAGTCCTGGTTCCATCACAAACTAGCAAGTCATTTTAACCTCTTTTAGCCTTGATTTCCTCATCTGTAAAGTGGGAATAAAAATGTTTGTTTTACTCAGTTTACCAGGTTTTTATGGAGAAACTTTAGATATAATAATAACTAGCATTTACATAGTACTTTAAGAAAATGTACTTATCCCATGTGATCTTCACAAACACCCTGTGATGTAAGTGCTGTTATTCTCCCTTTTTACAGATGAAGAAACTGAGGCATTGACAAGTGACTTGCCCAATATCATACAGTTAGCATATACACACAGGCACATATATACATACATACATACATACATATATAAACATAGGAGCCATGGTGTGATTCAATAGGCAGAGAACTGGTCAACAGAGCCAGAAAGACTTAAATTTGAATTCTTCTCACAGACATTGGGTGTAGGGTCATGGGCTAATCACTTAACCTTTTAAGGCCCCAGACAGCTCCCTATAAGTTGCAGATAGAATATTGACCTACATTGATCTAGGAGTTTCCTATACCAATGAAATCATGAGTCTATCTCCTATGTTTCCGTGTGTGTATGTGTGTGTGTGTGATGCCATCATGATGCATGTTGTATCTATTTGGGTGTTTTCCTAATTCCTTGAAGTTATTTGATCTGGCCATTTTGCTCAATGCTAATAATCAGAATAACAAGAACTTGGAAAGAGGTTGTGGGAAGGGCCAAACCAGACCACAGGAAGCCAGAGGATTCAAAGATGGAAAAGGGCATCTTGTGCACCTCTCTCATTTTACAGATGATAAAAGCCTGGAGAGTCACATATACTAGATCCAGGGCTTTTAATCTTTCAACTATTCTCTTTAAGGAGTTTTGGACAGTGTAGATAAACCTTAGGTAGGAAGTAGATTGTAAAAACTATTTTCCTAACTAGACTCTAACCTTTGTTGAATCACTTAGCCTAATCTTAATTTGTGAAAGATGGGTAATTATATTTGATCTGTATATCTCAGAGAGTTGGTACAAAATGACATTAGTATAAGGGCACTTAAATGTTTGTTGAATTAAGTAGTGTATAAAAATACTTTGTAAAATATAAAAAGCCATGACCTTCAGATTTTATTATCCTGTTAGTATAGTAGAACTATCTGACAACAATATACTGAGGATTAAATTATGTCACCCTCATTCCCTAATAACTACATGCAGAAACTATAAAGCTCAACATGTCTTTGGATTACAGGATCAGACCTGGTAGAGAACTTAAAGGCAACTTAGTTCAACTCCTTCATTTTACAAGTGAGGAAACTGAGGCATAAAGAGATTTAATGACTGCCCAAGGTTACTGAGTACTACATGACAGAGGGAGGATTTGAAGCCACATCTTCTCATTCCAAATCCAGTGTTCTTTGGCTTCATAACGTAGCATTTGATTTTTTTTTTAATCTCTCTATTTCCTCTATACATTTTACTGTTTTAAAATTTAAGCTAATATTAATTCAAATACTGTCTCATTAGAACTTTAAACCAAAGGTCACACATATCTCTCTGAAAATGGTCTTGGCTCTTCATGGCCAAATTCACAGTTAAACATTTTTTTCAAATATGTATGCAAAGTTGTTATTGTCATTTGTTTTTTTTCTGATGCAGGTTAAAACCATTCTGAGCATTATTAGGGTATAAACATTAAGTTAATTTATAATTTGAAGGTGATATTTTTCTAACAGTTTCATAAAAGAATGGTCACAAAAGGATCTAAATTACATCGATTTAGAATTTAAATCAATCTTATCTATTAGAATCAGGTAGGTGGTTGAGTGGGTAGAGTATAGAGCACAGGATCTAGAATCAGAAAGACCACAAACATCTATTAGCTGTGTGGATCCTAGGCACACCATTTCCCTATTTTTTGCCTCAATTTGCTTAATTGTAAAATGGGAATAATAGTACCCACCTCCTAGGATTGTTATGAAAATCAAATAAGATAATATTTGTAAAGTATCCAGCACAGTGACTGGCACATGGTTATTGCTGTGCCATTTTAGTCGTGTCTGACTTTTGGGTTTTATGGTAAAGATATTGGAGAGGTTTATCTTTTCCTCCTCCATCTCGTTTTATAGATGAGGAAATTGAGGCAAACAGGATGAAGTGACTTGCCCAGGATCATACTGCTACTGAATATCTGAGGCCTAATTGGAACTCACTTAGGAAGATGAGTCTTCTTGATTACAAGCCTAGGACTCTATCCACCATATTACTTAGCTACCTTCTAGTTACTTAATTATGTGTGTGTTTTCTTCCATTAAAAAAAAATGCTGTATGGAATATACAAACTACATAGATTTTCAGGAAATTTACTCTTCCAGTGAGAGGTCTCTATCATGGGACATTCTATTGACTAAAAAGTGCTATTAACTAGTAGTTATGGGCTTTAATAATGTAATACTAATTGATGACTGTAATGATGATTGTGGATCATCTAATCCAGGTCCCAAAAGGCTTTCCAAATTGCAGAAAAATACAATTATGTTCAGTAGAGTTTAGTGTCAATTGTATTTTATTTCATTCAAATTGTTTGAAAGTTATTTGAAATCAATGTAAGATAGTTTTCTATTAGCTGGACTATTGAGCCAGCCAAAAACCCTAGTTTAAAACTGGGTAAGAGAAGGATGTCCTATATTTTACTGTTTAGGTTTTATTCCTCAGGTTGGAGAAAAAAAATGGTTTTAAGCCCCAGTCTTCTGAAAGAGGGGCATTGATGTGGAAATTAAGGAGGGGAAAAGTGAGGTATAACAGAAAGATGCTAAAGATCATTGCTTTATTCTTTAGAAAATCTCACCACTAGACTCCGGCAGAGAGCTCTCCTATGAAATGGCTCACCCTGCTTCTATCACTCTAGCAGCTGGCAGTCAGTGTTTTGACTTCGTCAGATTCTGTTGTGTTGTCCAGAGCAATGGGGGGGGCTTGGCTTGCTACCAGTGGAATGGACACACTGTCTTTCTTGGCAGAGACACTCTGAATACATTCCTACCTATTTGTTCCCTCAAAAGAATTGTTTTCAGAACAGTTCTGTTCTCTGCTTTTCCTCCAGCCCACCAGCCAAAACGTTTCTCATTCAATGTCTTAACCAGGGCCAATCCAACTTTCAGTTCTCACGTAGTTTTTCCACTGCTTTCTGTTAAAGCCAAGGAAAAACAAGAATAATATTGTATCTTTACCTTCTTCATGTACATTTAATCAGCTCTGCCAACCTTGCAGTTTGGGGGAGTAGAGATGCTGTTAACCCTTGAGGGCTAAAGCAAGGCAACAGACAGGAAGGAGGGAGGGAGCATGTGAAACAAAACATTTCTGACTCCATGTGATCCATGAGAACTGGCCTGGGCTAAAGTTTATGTTATTAAAGTGAAGCAACTGTTTTGAAAAATTTGGAGCCACTCATTTTCATAGAAATAATTCATGAGATAATTATACTAACTAGCTTATTAAAATAACAAACTGTTAGCTCTGGAAGAGTCCTTACAGATTATCTCTTCCATCTTTTCATAGATGAGTAAACTGAGACCCAGAGATTTTAACCAATTTTTCACAAATTCAGACAAACTTCTATTCTCAGTGGTTTACACCCTTTTCTGTATAACAATAAGCTTATTGAATTTTTGTCTCTTCTGGCTGTCTATTCTTTGGGGGTTCTATGTGAAAGGAGAGAATAAAGACAAAAACTAAAAACCAGTCTTCTAGATTCATAATTTGGTCTGCTGAGATATCTTCAGCCATCATTTTCTACTTTTGTAATAAGAGGATCATAAGATCCTATATTATAGAACGATGAATTTATGGTCAGGATCTTGGAGGTCATACAAATTTATTTTACAGAAAAGGAAATTGAGGTACATAGAGTTTAAGTAAGTTGCTCAGGAATACACAGCCAATAAGAATTAAAACCAGGTCTTCTTGATTACAAATCTTATTCTCTATTCATTGTGGTTCTTGGTCCAAAATCAGTCTTGCAGCTTGTGTGCATTGTTTTCAAAAAGAGAGTCTAGAGACACACCCATATACCCACAATTAAATAAACACATAGTGCTGTTGTTTGCCCTTGGAGACAAAGTGACCAAGTATGTGGTACTTCCTGGGTCAGAATTCCCAGAAACCCCTGCACTTGAATGACCTATAGTGATAATAGTTGCTGTTTTTTATTAAATTAAAAACATATATATTAATAGTAATACTGTGCTTTGTCTCAGTCTGACAGCAAGTTTTATACAATTTAGCACTAATCTCTAAGTCATTTTCTATATTTTAAAATAGATATCTAAATTATCATAGTTCCCCATTCCCTCTTCTACCCAAATGAGTGTTCTAAAAAGATGGGAATCTTAAAGTAGGAAAAGATATAAAACATATATTCAGGCTGGCTTAATAATCTAAAATAAGTAATCTATTGGGCATCCCCTTCCCTTCCAGACCACTCTCTTCCCTCCTGGAATTAAACAAAAGAATCTCACTGTTCAACTTAATCCTTTTTCAATGGAGAAGGGTGGGTGCTGGTGCTGCAAACATTTAAAATGGACCAGTAAAGAGGAGACTGCTCTTAGGTGAAGAAGGCAATGATATAAACCAGACAACTGAGTTACTCTTTGTTTAAAGGTTTAAAAACTTTATAATATATTCCTAAGGAAAGGCTTTGTGCCTTTCTGTCATTCACTTTTTTTTAAAGGGTTTTTTTTTTCCAGAAGTCTGGAAAAGGCTTTAGAGAAAATTAGTATTTCTTAGTGTTTTCAGTTTTACTTTAAAAAGGAGATTTTTAATATGCTTCTATGGAACCATTCTGTGTTCTTACCTTCTGTAAGAATCCTGGGGCTAGGCAGCACATACAGAAGAGCTGGCAAATGTTAAGATACATTTACCAGGTGATGAGAAAGGTTGAAGACTTCTCAATGCTTTCTTTCATAAAAATCATTCAATGATATTAACACCTCACTTATAAGAAAGAGACCTTACTTAGTGACTCAGTTATTTAGCACTCAGCAAAAAGAAAGAAAGAAACAAAAAGAAAGAAGATGAGTAGTTGAAATTTTATACATTTTATTTTACAAAATTTATGCATTAAACCTCATGCATCAGAATTCCAGATCCTTATTCAGAGACTGTTTACTTATACTTTACATAGAATCCTAATTTGTTTGTTTATCCAATTTACAAAAATGGAATTAAGGTAGGGCGATGCAGTTAAATGAAGGCACACTGAAAGCCCGACCACCAGGAAGAAGATAGACAGAAAACAACTATGAAAAGAAAACATAAAACATAAGAACTCAAGAAACAGTGACTTGGTAACAGGCAAAGATAGAAAACAGCTTTATAGAATTTAAGAGCATAGATGGGCACACAGGGTATGCTTGAAGGTCCTATGAGAATGTACCTCCAAGTACATCACTGCCACAACACACACAAAAAAGGAACAAAATAAAAACAAAAAGCGATGTTCATGATAACTCTTATATCATCCCCAAAAGTTAAATAAGTGTTAGCATGTTTTAGTTTGTAAAGGAGTATATAATTGAGAAAACTTTTTTTTTATTATTAGTAACTTAAAAATAGACTAATAGTCATAAACTTTACTTATGTGGACCATTCATTTGTGAGGAAGATAAGACGAATAAGATATTTTCCCTATTATTTCCCCCCGAAGTGTACTCTATTTTTATCTATATGTTGGGCAGGAAGTTTATAGACATCTTTATGTGCAAGAGATAATAGAAATAATCGAATATAATAGAAATAATAGAAATTATGGTGACTGTGACTGAGAAATGGACAATGAGCTCAAATTTAAATGAGAATTATTAAGAAGATTGAGAAACATGGATATAAGCTACAAGAGCAACATGGTACAGTGGAAAGTGTTGGATTTGGAGAGAAAGGACTTGGCAGCTGTATGATCCTGGGGAAATGAATTTATTTAGGTTCCATTTTCCTCATCTATTCAAAGAGGAGGTTGGAATAGTTAGCTTCTGGGATCCCAGCATAAAGCTTCTTGAGAAGGCAAAGAGAACAAAACATTTATTAAGTGTCTACCACATGCCAGGTACTGTGCTAACTGATTTGATCCTCACAACACTTTAAAGGAGGTGCTATTATTATCTCTGCATGAGAACTTTGGAAACCAAAACAGACAGGTTAAGTGACTTTCCTAGGGTAACAAAGCTAATAAATATCTGAAGTCAAATTTGAATTTGGATCTTTCTGCCTCCAGGTCCAGTGCTTTTCGATTCACTTTGCTACTTATTTGCCTAAAAGTCAGTAAATACTTCATTCTTTATATTGACATTTCTGGTGCCTAGTAGAGTACTTGGAACATAGTAAGTGCTTAAAAATAGATGCTTTTTGATTGATTGTTATCTCTGATACTCTAGTTTCAAGTTGAACATTACAAAGAACTTCCTATGCTTTATGAATTTATGGAAATCCCCAAGTAGCCTTACATAAGACATTTGCAGATTCTTCTCCTGTGCAGATTTTAAAGAGAAGTTTAAAGAGCTATCTTTATGGAATTGTTTAAATAGAGAGGTTTATTATATGACCACTTGAAGTGCATTTCAGATTTGTAATTCTTTGGTTGCCCATGCCCTAAGAGCCTTGGATTTCAGATTATAGCATGCCAGACCTGGGTGAAGATGCTTGCTAGAGTGCCTTGGCAAATGGAAAGCCATCATCGTCTCCAAGTCCCATATCCCTCAAGGTCCTTTCACTCCTGACAAACAACTACTCAACTAATTAGTCGTTGCAGTTATAATATCATCTCTAATTGAATGCATCAACCAATTAGCTTTATTTGGGAAAGTTTTCAGGTGACTTTGCCTTTGGCATGTTAATCACATTACATGTCATCTCCTTGATGAAGGAAGCACATAGACCTGGGCTGGCCCAGGGGCATGGGTGATTTCCCTGGGCTTGAGGCTTCAGGTAGTCCTAAGGACAAGGTTGGCCTGTGCCTTAGAGAGGGCCTGCTGGTGACAAAGCATAACTCATCCAGATACAAAATTTTACAGAAACAACAACAACAACAAAAGTAAACCATTGGACTTGAAAGTCATAGGAAATAGTTTATCAACTTCCCTATATCTGTTATGCTTCCGCTCCCCCCCAACAAACTAGGTAAGACTTTACCTACTTCCCTTTAGGCTACTTGTTATCATTTTAATGACTTCTTTTTCTCTTTCAAAGCTATTTTGTTACATTCATTTTAATATGTACAAAGTTGTTGGGGAACAAATAGTATGATTTGCTCTAAGCCCTAAATCCACTCCTGCAAATTCTCCTTTCTCAAATCTTTGCAACCAACCATGGAGGTCTTTTCTTCTGATCTTGAGAGTTTGTTTCTGAAAAGGAAGAGAGAAGACAAAGTCACAGAAATGGCGAATGGAAGAGACTGAGTAGTTGGTTCAGAGGGAAGCAGGGTCATATAAGGAGGCTGTGGCTGATATTTTTCCTGTTCCTTACTCATGACATACCACCTCTGGGCTCTGTGACCTTTTATTGGCTGTCTTCCATATTGGAATGCTTTTTTTCCTCATCTCTGACCCTTAGCTCCCCTAGCTTCTTTGAAGACTTAGTTCAAATCCTATCATCTGCAAAAGCTTGTTCTCATTCCTTGTCACTTGCTAGGACCTCTTTTCTTACACTACCTCCAATTTGCCCCTTATTTATCTTGGGCATCCATATTTATTTATATGTCTCTCCTATTCCAGTGTAAGCTCCTTGAGGTAGTCACTATTTTTGCCTTTTTTGAATCCCTAGTGTTTAGTACATTGTCTCAAACATAGTGAGTACCTACTAAATGTTTATCATTTGGCTGACTATTAAGTGATCTTAAATCTAAATTCAATTTGTGACAGAAAGGAATTCATTTTGAATTTGTCACCAAATTCACTAAAGTTAGTCATTGGATCTTTATAATTTCCTTTTGTATGCATTAGCTATTTTAAAAATGCTTTTTTGATTTGGTTTCACCTGAAGGATGTGATGTGGGAAAAAAATAACTGGTTTCTTTTTCTGGTATTAGCATCCACCCAACTTTGGATATTAGAGAAGGAGAAAAAAGGGTAGAGGACGTGAAAGCCAAATGAAGAAAAGAACAAAAGGGAGGGATAGAGTGGAGAGGAACCTGTACATTTACTTCTTCATTCAACAAGCATGTATTAACTATTTTCCCTGAGTTGGCACACGGGGGTGATACAAATCATAGTCCTTGACTACCAGGAGACAATTATTTACCATATGATATGACTAATTTTTCTCTATCTTCTTTGCAAAGACCTAGACACCCTCTATTTCCTTTCCATAAGGAGCCAAAGACTACTTGGAATACCAGTCATCAAAACTGTCAACATTGCCAAAGGAAATTCTGTGGCAGCTAAACACTATAAATAACTTGGTTTCCATGCAACTTTCCATTTTTGTATAATAAATGTTGAATTTGAGTTTAAATTTGAACCTTCTCTGGTTTCTGCACCACCTTTCAACTTAGCCAGCTTACTAGGTGGTAGCTTTTTCCAGTTCTGTTGTGAATCTTTTTAAAAACAAATGATAGCTCTTGAGAAGCTTGGGAATATCCAAATCACTAACTCCTCCCTTTTCTCTCCCCTCCCCCCCAATAAACACCACTGCCAAACAGGTTTTGCTGTTTATACTTGTTAAAAATATGTTTCAACAAGATATTTATAGCCAGGAGAAGGTATTTATAGTAGTGTTGTCAGTCATGCCTTTGCACAGTTTGCCCATTCAGCTTGAAGCCAGTCTACAAAGATGGAACTGTCCCTTGAACTGGGTTTTGTCACCTGCTTACTTTGGTGACACCCACTAAGTACTGTAATAATACAGATGTACAATCCATTAAGAAAAGAAAAAAAACAACAAAAACAAGTACAGATCAAACACCTAAACTTGCTTTCTCTTCCTACACTAGAAACCAACTTCCTGGGAACTCTAGGTGGGCATATACTTGTGAATTTCTCTCCTGTTTTTCTTGGGACTATTCAAAAGCAGAGCTGGTTTTACTTATAATTTGGAGCAGATATGAGTGAGGCCATTACAGAAAAGCAAAAGCAAAAAAAAAAAAAAAGACAATTTAAAAAAGAGATGTTATTTATTTAGTTTTCTCACATTGTTTACTTGTACTGCTTTGGATAAAACACTGGACATTATTTAAAAGCAATAATAATTTTATCAATATATTATTTATAAAAATTATTTAAACAATTTTTGTGTGTATTGACAGTTTCCACAAAACTCTCAAAAACAAAAACAAATCATTCACCCTTTTGCTTTGAGGACTTCAAGTGCTATATTTTATTATTGTCCAGGCAAAATATGGTCATGGCTCTTCCCAGTGGGCAAACTTGGAACTTGTTTATATAGGACATGTGATTTCTAGTTCTGTTTTATAACTTAAGCCTATGCCAGAAATTTTTTTTTCCCTACCCCCAAATAACCTTGTATCAGCTGTTTGGAAGTTAACCTTGTTGACAAAGCCAATATACTTTTCAACTCAAATTAAGAGAAATCTTTCAAGATAATTTGTTAACCACCTCCTTGTCCTTCTCCTCATTGTGATTCTTTTTTAAAATTATGCTTAAAAGAAAATAGGGCCTTTTAAAATTTTTTTCTTTGTTCCTACTTTGTTTTGGTTTCTATGCGGCTAGATTTGGAGATTTGTTTATTAGACAGCCATTAGATCAATGTTGACTCATTAATAAGAGGCAATGAGAGTCAGACATTCTAATCCTGTATTTGAACTGGAAGACTCAGGTTTATACAGAGTCTCTATCAAGTAATAAAAGGCAAAGGGAAAAAAGTTCAGCAGGCATTCCCAAGAAGCTACATGGGGGAGGGAAGAGTAGGGAAGAGGTCTTAATTTATTCTTTTCTTTTTTTGGCAATCATAGCATAAAAACACTTGCTAACCAGGAACTTGGCTTAAATCATGCAACTGTGAGCCTGACTATCCTTAAATGACCTCCCTGGAAAAGCACTGAGTGGTTTGTTGCCTTAGGTTATATATCTCTGTGCTTGTGCCAGGTGATAAACACATTTGTGCTGGAACAAAGAGGGAGGAGCTATAGATGATTGGAATTACTGAAAGATCTCATCTGCCACCTAAGAAAATGGCACTGCCTTCTTTCACTGAATTATGGTCTTTCCCTCCTCCCCCATCTTGGATCTCTAGCCTGTGCTGACAACAATTTGGGAGTTTGAGTTTACAAGATATTTGGGGCCAAAGTTCCTGCCACCTAATAAAAAACATTAGGTCTGACTTTAATGGCCTTTCTTTGTACTTTTAGCTTCTGTTTCAAAAACGAGTTTAAAAGATGGCATTTGGAGAGCATTCCAACTCCAAAAGCTGATAGTTTTAAGTTGTGTGTTCTCTGTTAAGTAAAACTCAGTTAATTAGAATATGTAGATAATGGAACATTCCGGGGACCTTCATTTTCTGGAAAATGGATGGTTTATCCTATAAATAGTGCTGTATGGTTTTATTTCAACTTTTCTAAGACTATTGAATGTATACTGATCATAATGAGGAGAGCCTAGAAGAATTGGTTTCTAGTCCTGGCTCTACAATTAATGGTTCTGTGACTTTAGAGAAGAAATTTACCTTTTCAGTACCTTAGTTTTCTTGTCTATAAGATGAATAGGTTAGATCAGAAGATATCTCTGTCCTCTAATTTTAAATTATATCAGCAAGCACTGCCCTTATTTTATGATGCTCTACTTTAGTAGACTGCCTTACACAAAATAGGTATTCAAACACAATTCAATAGGTATTCCAGAATAATGGAAAGAACTCTGAATTGGGGTCTTAGGTAAATGCTGAGTTAAATAGAAAAAATCTCTCTCTAGAAGAATGCCCTAGGTTTTTCCTTTTATTATACAAATGTGGTGCTTGTACCTAAACCAGGAAGGGACAAAACAGAGAAAAAAATTATAGACTAATATTACTAATAAATATTGATGCAAAAATATTAAATAAAATATTAGCAAAGAGAATACCCTAGGTTTGGAGAGTATCCTCGAAGCTGTACTATTCAAGACTTTTATCAGTGATTCAGTGAAGGAATAGATGATATTATGGCAGTGCTAGAAATTGCAAAGCTTTTGTAAGCTTTTTGACATAAAAATCAGGGTTTGCTTAATTATTTTGTTGAGTATATAGACTTAAGAAATTAATGGAAAAATTTTAATAATGCAAATTAAATTTAAATGTTTATTGTGTATATGCTCCCTTTTTTTGGAGAGCTGTTTGTTAACAATTTACTAGTACACCTAGAATACTTATCCAAAGATAGAATGCTTATCCACAGTGAAAATGAAACATAGTAATGTTTGAGTTGAATTGAGTTATGGGTATCTATTTATCTTGTTTCTCAAATATAGGAACCAATAACAGTTTGTGAGAAAAATATTTGATAGTTTTAGCGGATTGAAAACTAAAAATGTAACAGCCAAGCTCCATAGTACCTAAAAAAAGTGACATTATTCATAATTGAATTAAGAGCGTTATAATGTCCAGAATGAAATGATCTTTCACTCCTCATTCTGCTTGAGTCAAACTACCTCTGGAATATCATACTCATGAAATAACTATAGGTAGCTTATTTGTGTAGGAGACATTTAGAAAAAAGTTTAATTCAAAATTTCTGGTTAAAGCTTTGACCCCCAAAATATACATTCTTCTTTTCATTACAGAATTGGGGGAAGGTGTCAGGGTATAAAATATTGAATTTATTCTCAGTCTTAGTTATCAAAATGCTCCCCTCCCCCTCTTTTTCTTTCTTTTTTTTTTTTAATATTTATTGCAAGGAACGGCTCCATATGGGACAGAGGGGAATAGGAGGGATATTTTCAGAAATAAATATAAGGCATTTTTTTCAATGATATCAATAAAAAGGTAGGAGATGGGGGAAGAGAATGCTTAATATAGGATAAATGTGCAGCCCTTAATAATTATGCAGTGACTTTATGTTTAAGTTATGAGTTAAGGAACTCAGATTGTATTACAGTAATCATGTTTGGGACTGGGCTGTCATTTCGTTGGGCTTGAAACCTAAAATAAAAATACTGGGAGTTTAGTCTTAACTCCCTTTCTCTACTTTGTAGTTACTTTCTGTGGAAATTGGGCAAAATTCTAAATAAGAGTACATGTAGTGACTTGTTAGCATGACCAGAAATGAGTCTAGAAACAAGAATATAGTGGATACTAATTAATCAATGACCTAGTCAAAAACCTTTTGTCCCTTCCTTCTTACTCTGTCCCTGTTATCCTTCATATATTTTAGTTAAAGTTTCAAACCCATGTAACATTCATGAAAGAGAAAAACAATAAGCTTGTCCTTGATTTATCCTCTGATTACATTTCTATTCTTGGTTGTTAATTGTTTTTTCTTTCGGGAAGGCCATTTGTCATAAGACTGTAAACTCAAGAACGTGTTTGTTAAAGCTGGCTTCCTAGTAGTGTGAATTATAGATTTTCTGAAATACAAGGTACCCTCTTAGGAAAGGCCTTAACAAAGGCAGAAGAACATATATAAATCACCAGTTAACCTTAAGGATAGGGCTATAAATAGAAGTATAATCTGAATTTGCCATTTATTCTTTGCCATTAACTAGAGAGTAGCCATCATCCCAAATTGTTGTGCTTATGTTTAAGAGTTCTGAATAACTGCATTTTATATCAAGGTCACTTTGCCCAAGGATTTCAAGATTGTTTCCACTTCTTCACTCTAACTTGCTCCTTTTATCTTAATCATCTATTTGGAGCAATGTCATTTAAGCCTAGGGAATACATTAAACCAACTCTATGGCAATGAAGACTATAGCTCCTTTTATTCCTTTAAAATGTGTTTTTTATATCAAATTTTTCTTATATTATGGCAAAACATTTCTAGATCTTCAAAGGAGTATCTGAAGTAAGGAACAGATTGGATTTTCCTGATATTTCCAGATAAGGAGAGGTTGTATTTGGCAAGGCTATCTGTGTTTAGTAGTGATAATTATCATAACTGGTGTTTTCATGGTTTTCATAGATTCTCCAGTAGATCACACAATTCACACATTGTCCAAGGTGGCCTAAATGGAAATAGCTTGGAAACAATGAGAATCATTTGTAGGCTAAAATCTGAACAGGAACTTTCCTAGTAATGTGATAAGAGGAAAGGGCTAACTTTCCTTTAGAATGACATACACAACTTTCTTTTATTATTCAATATAATATTCATATAGTACACCTGAAACTTTATTTCCTTTTCTTTTATCTTCAAAATCACTTTGACATCATTCCTAAGTGATTGAAATCCTTTTCACATTCCCATTCAGTAATAAAAATGGCGCTTAGAACCATATTTATCTGTCGGTGAGAGGGCTAGGCTTTGACTGCTAAATCTTCAGTGAAATTATTCCTCTGGAAAGAAATCAATCAAAAGAAACCTTGGCCCAGATAGCATAAACTGCCAGCAATAATGTTTGATTCTCTTTAACAGGATATCTTTGCCAAATGAACTAAGATGGGGGTTATGTTCCTTCAAGGAAGAACTTGATTCCATGTGGTATAATTCACAATAGAACTTATAGGCATGGAAGCATATTAAAAATCTTTTTAGATGAAAATATTAAGAAATAATATTTTCCTCTAAAGTGCTTTCCAGACTACTAGGAAAAACCCTTGGAAAAATGGATGTTAGTATACTGGAGAAAAGAACAAAAAGATTTTCCCCTGGGAGATGGATTAAGGATGGTACCAAATCTTTTAACAACAACAACAACAAAAAAACAAAAACAAAAATGCCTGTCTAATCTTTCGTACCTTGTTGAAGTGATTTGGTTTTTGACTCATCACCACTTAACCCATCCACCCAAAACAATTGATGGGGCGCATCTACCCTGTTCCACTGAATAAAGATGAAGATATCATTGGAAGGGAGGAGGTCCTTTCTTGTAACTCCTGGAGGGAGAGTAAGAAGTCCTCTCAAAGGAATGGAGTAGTGACTTAATTGCCCAGTTCTGAGATGGTAGCATCGATTATATTTTAAGATTTTTTTTTCCTTTTTTCAAGATTCTTATATGGGACTTAGGTTTCATATGTTATCTAAAATCTTGTAATAGAGTTATATCAGAGGGCATAGGACTGTTCATTAAGTTAGAAATGCCTAAAAAAAATGTTAAATTTTTTTTTCAATCAATATCTTAACAGAGTATTGTATTAGTATTAATATTTTTTCTTTGAAATATGCAATAAGGACATGTTAAAGAAACAGATATTGTATGTCTTTGAGGTGAGCAATGGGCAAATTCCTGCTTTTACAGCAAAGCTCACAGAATTCAGACAGAAAATGGTCCATTAGTCAGAGACATGTGTGTATGTCTTGTGTATGGATGGGGGAGAGGAGAGGAGTGGAGGAAGGGGGAGGGAATTGTAACTGTACACATTGACAGTTCCACTGCTTTGCTCACCCTGGAGCATAATAGTTTAATCTGCCTAGTTGCCCCTTAGTTGGAGATCTTTCCCTTCCTGTTCCTCCAGTAATATCTCCATTGATTGACAGAAGATCTGGAATCTTCTGAGAGATCTGGGCACCTGCCAGATCTTTTCTGACTAGAAGCTTTAGTGAAGGTTTTCTACTATTTAGTAAAAAAACATTCAAAATTTGAACTGAGACTCAAGACCAAAGTAACACACAGCTACTTTGAAGCTAACAAAGATTGGAGAAAAAAGAGGAAAGAGGAAGGGACTATGGACAATTATTTTTTTGGCGGAAATGTTTTTCCAATTTCTAATTTCCCCCACTCTTATCCCTACCCCAAGATTTGGATTCTTAGAGATTATTCCCAGTTAGGCTAATAATACATATCCTCAGGTACTATGTGAGTCATGTGATCAATTGGTCTCCAAATCTGGAATAGGGAGTTTTATCTTTTCTTGGTTAGTGCTTTGAGCTGTCATGAGGGCTTATGAAGCACATTATGTGTGCTTCACATACCAATATTTGGTTAGATGTTCAGTGTTAAGTGATTAGAACCCAACAAAGCTCAAGGTAAACACTGTGTAGCCTTGGAAACTGCCTGTGAGCTAGGTTGAAAAATGCTTGTAGTGAGAGGACTTTTAATTATTTCAAGTTTCCAAGTAGTGGTTTTGTTTTGCTGTATTTTTTTAATTGATTAGAGTGAGTAAGATCTCAAAATGTCTGATCTGGTTCCATGTAACTTTTTTTTAAATAAACATTTGTCTTTCTTTTATAAAAGGAACAACTTTTTTTCCAAGAGATTCATTAAATTCTATTTTTCTAAATACTAGAAAAAGTCTTCTGAACATTCTGATAGTATTGTTCACTCCCAGAAGCAAGGAACAGAAAAAAGGCAGAATCATCACTCCTCACCCTGGAGGTGAAGAAAGGGAGTAAAACTTGTATTGGAAAACCTCCTAGAATTATGTGAGCCTAAATAAACATAGTGCCAGGACTTTATTAGCTTCTAGTGTGATTAGGTCCATGGAAAATTTCTGGGAGATGTCTATATTGGAATATCTACTTTTCTGGAACTTGGACTCTTAAATATTAGTAAAAAAGAATAGAGATCCAGTACTTAAATCAATCTGAAGCCCAAAAGAGCCCTCCAGTTCTGAAAAAATCCTCGTTCCTTCTCAACAACTGTAGTCTGTGATCAGAGAATAAGCCAGTCCTTTTAGTTGGATGATCTGCTGACAAATAACAATGTGCAAAGTTTTTTATTAGTGTTCTAAGGTGTGAACATGTTTTATGTTAATGTTACTGCATTCGCTTATTAAACAGCTTAAATGGCAGATCAGGGTCAAGAGTAGTTGTGTGTGTGTGGGGTGTGTGTGTGTGTGTGTGTGTGTGTGTGTGTGTGTGTATAATGCTGCCCTGTCCCTGCCTGTCAGTTCCATATGGAAGGTTAGGTGGCAAAACTTTCTGGGGGACATCACTGGGGGTTGGGAAGAAGAGGAGGAAAAGGGAGAAGGAAGGGAAAGAAAAGAAAGAAGAGGAGGAAAAGGAGAATAAAGAAGAGGAGGAATACGAAAAAGAGGAAGAAGAATGCCATGTAAAGCCTTAGGGTATAGTTAACTTCAGCCTGAAGAAAACATTTCTGTTCATATTTAGGACTCCTAACTCTTGGTTCTTGGTATTTTCTGTTATAACTTAACTTATAAAATGTCACCTCCTTGACAGTGAGGGCAATTCATTTCTGCCTTTTTCTCCTTCTTACCTAGCAGGCACCTCAATCCCAGACACAAAGGTGTCTAATAAATATTCATTGATTGGTAATCAGATTTGATAGATTTTCTTCACCTGTGTCTGCTTTCTTTTTATCCCTTTGCTTTGTAATCATAGCTACCTAGTATTCATGGAATCGTTCCAGGATTCATAGAACCAATTGAGGGATTGAGAGAGGGCTGGTTTTGGACTCCAGACTGGTTTAAATCCTGTTTTGGGTACCTATTCTTGGTGTAACTATAAGCAAGTCATTGCCTCTGCTGACTTCAAAAAATGGAGGAGTTGGATCTTTAAGTTTTCTTCAGATTCTAAACCTATAATCCTACGAGCTGTAACTAGGACTAGGTCCTATACCTGTGATTTCATTGGTTTGTGGAACTCCTAATGGGAATAACTCTATCTAACAATGCATGTTGTTATCTTCTCTGAAGGGTATAGCTGTAGAGAGGTGACTGGAGTGCCAAGAAGTTCCATGACTTGCCTAAGATCATATAGATAGTATTTGTCAAAGATGACACTTGAGTCCAGGTATTCTTGTCTTGCAAACTTTAAATTGGTATGTAAATACTAACAATGATAATGGTGATGGTATAGTTTGACACTGCCTTTATGAACTAAAAATCAATTTCTATTAAATTTGAACTCAAAATTCACTTGACTATGGTGAGTATAATAACAGGTTGTGATCAAATAGGTAGTAGGTAGGTGATCAGGTAGTCTAATTATTAATTAGACTTCTGATTCTGAAGTGTTGGAAGCTCTGAATTCAAATGTGGCTTTAGACACTTAGTATGAGACCCTAGGCAAATTATTTATCTTATTTGCTTCCATTTTCTCATCTGTGAAATGGGGATGAAAATAGCATCTACCTCAAAGTGTTGCTATGAGGATCAAATCAGACAATTGCAAAGCTCTTAGCACGGTGCCTGGCACATATTAGGCATTATATAAGTGTTAACTATTATGATTATCATTTATTTGTTTCAGCTGAGCATAAAGTAATATACAAACTTTATTTTATTAAGGAGGGTTACAATTTTTTTAAAGCAACTTCTTTGCAACTATGATCAGCTTGTAGCTTAAATGTCAGGTTAGAAATTTTTTATCCTAGAAAGAATGTGGATTCGTTAAAGCTTTTTGAACAGGGGCTTGTTATGGTCAAGATCTAGACTTTGGTAAGATGAAACAGGCAAGGAAATTCATAAGGAGATTATTTTAATAATCTAGTTGAGAGGAAATGAGAACTTCAACTAAGATGATGGTACTGTGAGTGGATGAAACAAAGATGAAAGTGATATTGAAGACATAACTAGACAAGACCTGACAGCTGATTGAGATGAGGAGAAAGTGAAGGACTGAGAAGAGACAAGGATGATTCAAGAGTCCAAAACCCAGGTAACTAAAAGGGTGCTGCTGACATCAGAAGAAATAGGGTTATTTTGAGGTTTGAGGAGAAAATGAATTCTATATTGGATATCCTTTACTTAAGATGCCAATGAGACATGATGATATTAATAGCTATTTTTCAAATATTATCTCATTTGATCTGCACAATAGCCCTTGGAGGTTCATGTTAGTATTATCCCCATTTTATAGTTAAGGAAAGTGAGGCAGAAGAATGCGAAAGACACATGGCTAACAAATGTCTGAGGCTGGGCTTGAAGAGAGGCATTCCTAATTCTAGGTCCAATGCTGTATCTACCATATGGTCTAGCTGCCTAGGCACAGATTTAGGATTGGAGTTGAGGGTAGACAGTAAAACTTAGAGATCAGTCAATCAGTCAACAAACATTATGCACTTATTTCATGCCAGGCATTGCTATGCTAAGCACAAAGAAAGGCAAACAGACAGTCCCTGCCCTTAAGGAGCTCATAATCTAATGGGAATGATGATTATTTAACCCCTGAGAGTGGATAAGATCAATTGAGAAAATGTAAGAAGAGAAAAGGGAAAGATTGGGGATGAACTTTGGGAAGGAACTGTGCCTGTAAAGCAGGAGATAGATAGATGATGATTAAACAATGGAGAACGAGAAGGTTATTCAGATGGGTAAGAAAGGAACCAGGAGAAAAGAATGGAAGAAACCAGTGGAGGTGAGGGAGATGGATTCAGCAGATTCCGGAAGTCAACAACAATGTCAAAAGAGGAAGGAAGATCATTTCTAAGAAACAAACTAGCTTCCAGAAAGCCTAATTGACAAAATGGCCATTAACAATATAACATAAGTAGAATCAGAGAATCCCAGAATTCTATAGGACTTTAGTGGTCAACTAGTATAGTCCATATCTTATTATTTAGAGAAGAGATAGGATGCTCACCCCTTTCTTTTCAAATATTTGCTGTATTAACCCACTCTTTTCTTCAGAAATGATTGCATATCCACTGGTAAAAGATAGTGGATGGTGGGAGAGATGTAATAATTGATGTGTGACTATATACTACTAAGTGAGACTGGTTTCATTCATTTTATTCTCTAGCTGTCTTAGAGGGGAAAAGGGTGTATATATCTGTATGAGTGGGGGGGGGGGAGGGGAGGATGCACATGCTCAAAACACACATGCTTATGCATTCTACTTGTATTTATTACCAGAACATAAAATGATATTATAGATTTATTTTTAGGAAAAACAAATAAACTTTCAGACTATTCACTATTCAGACTATAAACTATTGAGAAATAAACTTCAAGATCAGCATGACTTTTGTAGGGTTTCTTAAACCTTTTAATGCCTAGAATCTTAGACAGTGAAAATTCATGTTTAGAATGATAGCCTGCAAGAACTTTAAAGAACACTCATTATTTTAATTTCATGGAACTTTGATAGGAAGGGAGACCCATTCATTTGATAAAGGTTTTCAAATCTAGTTAAATTAGGAAAAAAATTTAAATTATCTATTGTCATTTATTATTATGTACAAATAATTTATACTTTACTTTGGGAAGTACACCAAGAGAAATAAAATGTAATCCCTGTCCTCATAGTATATAATATATGTACATAAGTATATATATTTTAAAATATGAAAATTGTATAATAGATAATCAAAGTATCTTGAGATTTAAATGTGGGGGGGGGATCAAAGAAAGATTAATAGAGGAATTGAATAGATAGAAAATGGAAGAGGGTTCTACAGAATATTATAGGGAGTGTGGTGAGAAAACCTGAAGAACTACAAGTAATCCAGTTTTTTTTTTTTTTTTTGGCACATAAAATAAGTACATCAGTAAGGGGAGTTTCCACACATTGGAAGTTTCCCAGAGCAATGAAAATACAGGTCCAAGACTCTCTCCCTCCCTGCCATTTCTTATCCTCTTCCATTCTCTCCCCCTCAAGTAAGAACATAAAGGAAAGTAATAAAAGGCCAAAATAGTATGCTACCATGTTGTAGAGCACTTTAAATGCCAGATTAAACTGTTTGTACCTCATATAGTTGATCGTGGGGATTCAGGGAGGAGTTTTTAGCAGTGAAATCACAGTATTCAATCATCAAATAAGATGAATCTGGCAAGCATCCTTTAAGATAGGTTGAGGGAAAGAGAGTTTGCATATGGGAAGCCTGGCCAGGAAGATAATTGCATTAATTCAGATAAGAGGTAATGACTGTCTCATTAGGGTGGTAAGATCTGGGAGCAATTTGACAGATATTAGTGACAGTACTTAGTAACATTTAATGTGGAGAGAAAAAAAAAAAGAGAAGAAATCAAAAATGATGAGGAAATCCCAAAATCCCGTGATGGTGTTTTTGAAGGAAAGTCAAGAAGGGGCAGAGTTTGTACAAGACACAGAGTTCATTTCTGGACATGGTGAGTTGGAGATGCTGTTGGAAACCAGGTAGATATGTCTGGGAAGCCACTGGAAGTAAAAGTTTACAACTTGGAGACCCAGATTTTAATACTCTTTTGACAATGGTGAAGATATTCAGCCTTTCTGGACCTCAGTTTTTTGATCCATAGAATCAGAGTATTGGATTGAATAATTTTTAAAGTCCTTTCCAATTTTTAAATCCATTATCTTATGTTCCAATGGTCCTGTGCCATAGTTTTGGGTGCTATCTGCACAGATGTAAGAGCTAAAACCAAGGAAAGAGATTATAGAGAGTCTTAGAAAAGGCTGCAGTTAGAACTTTGAATAATAGAGTTTTATAGAAAGAAACTGAAGTAGAAGGAATAGGAGTCAGCAAATGACTCAGAGGGAAAAAAAATTCTGTCTAAATCCCAGTTAGAACAGCCAGCTAATTACAATAAACCCTCTATTTCCTAAATGCTGAGCACATAAAGATTTTATTCTATCAACAAGAGGACAACCAGAAGAAGCAAAGAAACCAGACAAAAAGTCCCCAAATCAGCTATAAAAAGAATACAGAAAAGAACCCTTACAATTCCATATTTCCCATGACAGATTTATTTTTTCAAAGATGTCAGGTCTCAATCTCTCTAGATATTGACAAATCCTCTTTGGGACAGCTGCCAATGATGCTGAGATTTGCTGTCACCTTCAATCCTCAAGCAAAGTATTCCAGGAATACAAATACAAAGGGTGATCTCTCTCTCTCTCTCTCCTCTCTCTCCTCTTTCTCTCTTCTCTCTCTCTCTCTCTCATCTTTCTCTCTTCTCTCTCTCTCTCTCTCTCTCTCTCTCTCTCATATATCTATATATATCTATATATATATATATAGATATTGAGATAAAAAAGATAAATATATCTGTGTGTATGTATGTGTGTGTGTGTGTGTGTGTGTGTGTGTGTGTGTGTGTGTACACAATACATACACACAGATATATTTATGTAATACCTGTGAATTTTTTTTTTTTCTTTTTGGTCTTTTTTTTTTTTTTGTAATTGGGAGAATCACTGAATCAATAGTAGATTGTAGCCTGTTCAGACTCTCTAAGATTTCAATAACTCCTCAGCATGATGCCATATACCTCTGTCTTTGATTACTTCTAATTTCTATTTTTCATAAAGCTAGAGCCTTAGGCAAGGGTAGTTACCATGTTGGATTTCATAACTGACATTGCTTTTGCAATCCCCAGACAATAGCAATTCTGTTTATAATGAAACCAGTTTAGTAATTATTTTACATGAATATAATCAGACAGACAATTCTAGTTTCTATCATGTCAAAATGAATCTTAAACAGAAAGAGGAAAATAATACTGGGGATCTATTGATTGGCATTTTTTTTAGTTTATTTTTGCTTCTCTTGTTTTGGGATGCATTCCTTTGCATGGCTGCATGAATATTTGTTGCTTTGATGAGCTTTGGGTCTTACGGAATTTTTTTTTTTTTGAGGTGGGCAGCACACAATTCCTTATTTTTAGTTATTGGAATTCTTTCTCAAAGATCTCCATGAAGGATAGCATATTTGGTTCTTTTTATACTTGTTAAACAACAGCTTTTACATTGGGTTCTTAAATTTTTATTTTCTTTTCATCTTCATCTATACATTCTTTTGAAATAGAAATTTCTTCTTTTGTGAAGAAACTCAAATTTTAAGAATATCCACTCATGAAAGAAAATATATCATGTAAGCATCTTCCTCAAATTGTTCTAAAATTGTTTAATATAAAATATGACAAAATCTGCCATTTACAGAAGAGGTAAAAAAAAAAAAAAACTATCCATACTGGAAGAAAATGAATTTGGTTGTGAAAAGTCACAATATCCTAAACTTTCCATTAGGATGGAATATGTAATTCAAATCCCTATTAGATAATAAATAATGTCCTTGAAAGTGAGGGCCTTGTTTTATTCATTTTTTAAAAAATTATTTTATTTTTAATTTGTGAACTAAAACAAGAATTTCATAACATAATGTAATAAAAAGGATGATTGCACATGAAACTGTAAATCTGTTATGAAACTTATTATTCCTTTTAAATATAATAAAATTATTACATAAATTTCTATTTTTCCTCCTTTTGTCTCCCTCCTGAACTTCCCCATGCTAGAGATGATTATTATTAGATACAAATAGGTATATCTATATCACTCTATTAATATGTGCATATATATGTTAAATTATTCTATACATGTTTCTATTTGTCAGTTCTTTGTTTAGATGCAGATAGCTTCTTTCTTTATTTGTCCTTTATAGTAATTTGGGTATTTATAATAGTCTAAATGACTTATTCATTCACCCCAGTGTCTACTACTTTAATCCAGAATAGATATGCCTATGTTATTAATTGAATTATCAGTTACTCATATGCAAAGAATAGTCACTGAAAGTCTTTTTGAATAGGTCTTGAGGCCAAATTGAGACAGGTGCAGAGTAAAAAAAAATCTGATGCTGGCAGTTACTTCTGCAGGAGACCTTCAAGAAGTCATTCACAGGTGGTGATGTGTGTGAAAAAGAGATGGTAGTATTTCAGTTGGCTGAATGCAAATTGGAGTTCAGGACTTACTCAGGCAGAGAGAAAAACACGAGTGCCAAGATTTACCTCAAAAACCATTATTTCTATCCTAAAACACACACACACACACACACACACACACACACACACACACACACACACACAAATTTCAGTTCAGACAGTGAGTTCAAATACAATAATATCTTGATTTTTTTGGCTTGACATTCCTGGGTTTTAGTTCACTGTCCTGAATTACTATAAGTTTTTTTTTTTTTAAATTAACTCAGTTATATTTAAAGCTTTGATCAGGTTTTCTCAAAATGTTATCAGCTCTTTCTCTCTCTCTGCAGCAAAGATAAGCCCTTGTTTCTGGCATTAGACTGATACCAAATCTGAGTAATATGTTATACTTCCATTATGTATAGATCCCTGTAAAAGATACCATAGGGGAAACAAAAAAAAAGTATTGTTATGCCTCATCTCAAGGATCTACAATTTTACATGATTTGTGTAATCTCATTTTTGTTATTTTTCCCTGATGAGATTATATTAGCCATTGCTGGGATTAGGATCAATTTGAAAATGATAAATACAGATTATCTGTACCAATATCCCAGAAAGACATGGACCCAGAGGTGGTTTTTGCATTTCTTCCTAAAGGTGGGAATATGGTATGCCAGGAGGTATTTTTATTTAAAATTTCTTATGAATATTAAAAAAGATTTAAGTCCTAGGCATTTTATTTGTTTTTAGAGGCAATCAGAGTGAAATGACTTGTCCATTGGGATTTGAACCCAGGTCCTCCTGACTCCAGGGTGGGTACTCTTTCCACTGTGCCACCTAATTTCCCTAAAAAAAGATTTAGAAAGAAATAATTTGTGTATAAGGACCTTACCTACAAGTAGCTTACACAACATTTAGATAAAAAGTCACACCCTTATGAATGAGTTAATATTCAACTTGAGGACTACAAAATGCTATAAGAATATTTGATAGAGAGATCATTTATAGCTGAAAAGGAGGATGGACAGATACTGAGCAGGCTTCATTGAGTTTGTCCTTGAAGGAAGAACAGCATTTCAATAGGGGGAGATGAAGAGGGAATGCAAGACAGGCATGGGGGATGGTCTACAGTTAATGGTCAAAGCTCAGCAAATGATGGAGGAAGCAATTATTTAGTAATTCAGTCAGGTAGGAATCTGGAGTGTGTGAAGGAGAAATAAGACTAGAACAGTTGGTTAAAGCCAGATTTGAATGCCAGATGCTAGGTTATAAGAAAGAGGGAATCACTATTTTGTGGGTTTAGAGCCCCCTTTTTTTGAGCCAAGTGAAAATATTGCCACATTTATTCTTTAAGAATATAAATTTGTCTCCTTGTGAAGAATGATCACAGTAATCAGGCAGAGACCAGTGAAGATTCTTTTACTTAATTCAAACAAGTGATGATAAGTTCTTGAATTTAGATGGTAGCTGTGTGAGAAGATGGGGATGGGAAGTAGGGGATGGATATAAGAGATGTTATGGAGATAGAATTTGTAAGACTAAACTACTAATAATTGAGTTTGGGAAGAAGAGGGAAGAGTAAATGTTTTTTGCCTGGTGCCTGGGAGAATGGTGGTGCCATCAACAGAAATAAGGAAGTTGAGAAGGCCAGGTTTAGGTGGAAAGACAGTGGACACATTGAGTTTGATTTGCTGATAGAATATCCAATAGAAGTGTCTAGATCTGTAATTTAGGGACAGACTGGGGTTAGTTATGTGATTTGGGAGTCATAAAGATGATAATTGAAGCCCTGGAAAATGGATGAAACAGAGGTGAATAGGGGAGAATATAGCTAGAACAGAACCAAGGACAGTTCTTTTAGTCATCCATATTTAGAAGAAGAAAGAAAGAAAATAAATTAGTGAAGAAGACAAGAAGACATAATTAGGCCAAGAGAAAACACTGTTTAGAATCCAAGAAATCAAGAAAGTTATTGATCTCGGCAATTAAGTAGTCATTAGAGGCCTTGAAGAGACCCTAACAATTCAGTAGAATGGTAAAAATAGGATCTAGATATATAGGTTTGAGGAATAAATGGATGGTGAGGAAGTAGAAGTAGCATGTGTAGATTATTATTTCTATAAGTACATCAGTGAGAGGAATGAGAACTACAGGGAGTAGTTTGAGAGGGTAGGATTAAGGGAAGAGTCTTTGTTTTGTTTTGTTTTGATTTCTGGGAAACAGCAGAACTAATTATGTTTCTAGGTTGAGAGAATGGGGCAGTAGAAAAAGAGACTGATTATGAAAGCAGAAAGGGGGTGATAAATGGACAGAAATCCCAGAAGAGATGTGGGAGGATAGGATTAAATTTTAATATGTTACGGTTTTATGACTGACCATAGTTAAGTCAACACCTGGACTTTGAGGGTGTTTCTCTTACTTGTAGATTTCCTATAAGACCACATTCCTCTGAATCACCACTTTTAGGTTGTACACTCTGTTTTCTGCTTAGCCAACAACTTGGAAGAGGGCCTCACCCTGGAAAAACAAATAACATGATTCTGAATAAAAATGTTTGCCAAATCTCCAGGTGGCACAAATGAAAACCTCTATATACAGTGAAAATACCTTATTCCTTTTTGGAAAAGATGGTGAGGGATGGAGAGGAAGGAAGGGGTAATGTGTGTGTGTGTGTGTGTGTGTGTGTGTGTGTGTGTGTGTGTGTGTGTGTGTATGTGAGAGAGAGAGAGAGAGAGAGAGAGAGAGAGAGAGAGAGAGAGAGAGAGAAGTCCCAACACAACTTGATCTGTTTATTTCTGAAGATTTCAGCATATTAAGTATAGTTATTATTAAATATTAAAGCTCTAACAAGTTCATTGGACTTAACAATTGTTGTTTATATTTAAATTCTATCATGCTTATCTTGGCTATTGTTGATTTACATGAGGAATAAATGGTTCTTGTCACATTGTGCCTCTAATAAAATCAAGTGGATACATATTCAATTCTTGCAGATGGCTAAATTTTTTATGTTTGAAAGGAAAATACTCAACACATCTTGTAATTTTAAGATGTGTTCTTGTTTAACAAAAAAAAGAGAGAGAGAGAGAGAGAGACCTGACTTTATTTTTTATATCATCTCAGCCTAAATATTTTAACCCCTCTGATTTATTTTTATAAAAAGGAAAGCTGTGGAAGGAAAAGTATGATAGAGGAAGGTCATGTAATGGGATAGGATCACTTCAGTATGGATACTTACTGCTTGAGTGACTTTGGACAAACCAACTTAATTTCCCTGGCCCTCAGTTTACTCCTCTGAAAAATGAGAATGTTGAACTGGATTGTTTGTGTTGTTTCATTCTCCTCCAGATCTTTGGTCTTATGACCATGTCAATCGAATCCCATAGAGTATACACTTCATAGAGCTGTTTTAGAGGTCTATTCACACAGCAATAAAAGAACCAAACTTTTCAGATGCCATCAAATCTCATTCCATATAGAAATGGACAAACAGAATTTTTTTTTATTGCTGATTTGTTGTAAATCCCATGTCTCAGCTTTTTCCTGAGTCCCTAAGAAATGGCTGTTAGCAAAATAATATCCACAGTATTTTGTAGCCACAATTCTCCTGTTCCTGTGTATTTTCTCATGTCACTGTGATAAGGACAGGCTTTGAAAGGATTGATCAAGGAAGCTGAGAAGCAATAACTGACACAATGCTTCTTTTCTCTTTTTGATCCTGAAAGAAAAAGGTGAAAACTCTCATGAATGTGAATAACATCAATGAAAAGCCAAGTATTTAATGGAGTCATAGTACTCACTATTTTTTTGTGTTCTTATGCATATGAAGTCCTGCTATCTTTGACTACAGTTCAATGATCAAATGAAATAATGCATGTAAAGTACTTTGCAAATCTTTAAAGCACTATACAAGCACCATTGTTATTGTTATTATTATAGGTTGTTTTTCCCTCCAGAGATTGAAAAAAAAAAAAAAAAAAAACTCAGACAGACTCAGAGAAACATTTTGGCTAATGGAAATTGCATTTGAACTGATGGAGCAAGCATGGGTATTATGTCTGGCTCTGCTAGCCTCAATTGTCTCATCTGTAAAATAAGATAATAATAGTTTCACTAAACTACATCACAGAGTTTTGAGGTAAGTGCTCTGTAAATTGTAAAGTGCTATGTGAATAATAAATAAATCAATACTTTACATTTGTATGATGCTTTGGGGTTTATAAAATATTCTTCACAACAACTCCATGAGGTAGATAATGCAACTATTCTTTAAGCACTAATTTTAATAATGATAATAATAATGTTTTATTATGATTATATATTATCAGTAATATATAATTTTGTATATTTGTAAGAGACTTTACAGATAATCTAATCCAATTTCCATCATAACTACTCAAGCTTAATAGTTTTTTTCACCTTGTGAAAAGAACTTAACCCTTTTCTGATCTTGTGAAGATCATAGTTCAATGGTTATTATCTCCCCATCTTATAGATGGGGAAACTGAGCCTTTGAGAGATTTGTTATTGGGCACATACTAGTAAGTCAATAAATCAGTTAGCATAGATCTCTTCCAATGTGCTAGATACTGTGCTTTGCACTGGGCATAAAAAAAAAAAATTCACAAGATAGTCCCTGTCATAAAGGAGCCAATAGTCTTATGGGGGAGACAACATGAAGCAAGTGTACAAAGACAATATTTACAGAATAAATTGGAGGTCGGCTTAGAAGAAATGCATTAAGGTTAAGGAGGACTGGTAAACTCTTTTTACAGAAGAAGGTAGACCTTGAGGTGACCTGGAAGGAAGCCAAGAAAGTGAGAAGGTAAAGATGAGGAAGTAGAGTATTCTAAATATGAGGAATAATCAATAAATCCTCTCAGAATCTGGAGGTGGAATGGTTTATCCAAAGATCAGCAAAGAGGATAATAACACTGGATCTAGAGTTTCAGATGGGAAATAAAGCATAAGAAGAGTAGAAAGACAAGATGGGACAATATTATGGAGAGCTTTAAAACTAAGCAAACGATTTTATATTTGACGCTGAAGGTAATGGGGAGTCAATGGAGTTTATTGAATGGAAGAGGGAGAGAATAATAAGAGTTAGACCTGCATTTTAGGCAGAGCAATTTGACAGCTAGTGGAAAATGGATTGGAATGGGGAAAGACTTGAGTGCCTGGCCTCCAGAACTTACAATGGTATGAACAAAGGGCATGCTGAAGAATAAGTATGATACAAGATAGAATATAATAGAGGCAAAGGAGACACCTTGACTAAAAACAATTGAGGAAGGAGAAGACACTTAAAGATAGGGGCAACCAGGAATGGCTCTTTGGATCATATAAAACTTTCAAGTTAGACTTTGAAGAAGGAGAAGGGTTTAAAAAGATAGAGATGAGAATGGAGTACTTTATAGTCTTAAAGCCAATGGGATTGCATAGAGGTTTGATCATGCTGGATGCTTTGAAAACAACTGATAATCACTTAGACTGGAGTACAGAATGGATAAAGGGGAGCAATGTAAAATAAAGCTGGAAAGTTGGGATAGGGATAAAGCTGGACTGTACAGCCTTAGAGGTCAAGCTAGGGAACTTTCATTTTATCCAGTGGTTAACAGGGAACCACTGGAATTTTTTGAGTGGAGGGATAATCTACTCGGAGGATGGTTTAGAGTAATTATTTTGATAGCTTTGTGAAAGATGTACTGATATTTGATGCAAATATTTACCCATTTTATCTATTGTTTCTCTTTTAATTCTATTTTCATTGATTTTATTCATGTTTTAATTTTTATTATATTATTCATATATGCATACATTTTATAATATTCATATATGATTCATATATACATATTTATTCATATTCATTTAGGAATAATGTTATTCATGTTTTTAGCCTTTTAGTTTTGTGTAATCAGAATTGTCTATCTGGTTTGATCTCCTTTATCTCCCATTTAGTTAAGTATTCTTTCCCAGTAATAGTTGTAAGGGCCTGTTTGGATCTCATTCTTTTCTAATTATTTTGTATAGTGGGCCATTTTGTATTCAGATTATACTTTTTTTTTTAGTTATTTTTGGAATATGGAATAAGTTGCTAGGTTAAATGTAATTTTTGCTAAATCATTTTCTATTTTTCCTAGCAATTCTTGTAAAAATATATTCAGGGTATTAAGACCTTTAATAGGTACTATATAAATTTACGTTTTGTTCATGCTTAGAAAAAGAATTTTTATGACTTTCTCAAAAATATTCAGGGTATTAAGACTTTTAATAGGTACTATGTAAATGTGTATTTTGTTGGTGCTTAGGATAAAAATTGTGATTTTCTTAAAGTAATTTTATCATTTGAAGTTTGGTTATTAGTAAGAAATATTACTTAGTAATTACAAGGATAACAAATTTAAGTGGAATTCAATAGGTTTTTATAAAAAATTTTTCAAAGTGACAATAGGATTTGGATGTGAAATCTGGCATATTATAATGTGATATAATATTGGCATATTATAAAACTCTCTATAAATACTAGTTATTATTATTATTATGACTCACTTATGGAAATGAGTACTCTTTTTAAAGTTTAGTTGCCACAGTGATATCAGAGAGCTTTGTCTGCCTGAATTCTCATGGATTCAGTAACACAGATCAGTTAGAAGAGTCAGTGTGAAATTATGATGTTAAAGATGATGCTGTATTTTGTATAACTTATATTTTAGATTGGTACTTTCCTATTGAAATTTTGGTAACAACTTAATATATAATCTACCACATATTTATAAATCATGCTTGGGTTGACCTAGAGAGGATTTCTGTAGTTGTTTAACCCCACTTATCATTTCTGATTTTTTTTTAGCCTATGCAGTAGAATTGAGCTTTCAGTAACCTAGATACTTTTTGTTTCTTAGTTTTTATATTGTAGTCATATCCAGGTATACTATTGTTCTCTCTCATTCCTTGACCCTCTCCACTGAATTGTTTCCTCATAGGAAAAGGGTGAGGTGGGGGAGTAAAAGCAATTAAGGAAAATTCACACATTAACTTTCTCAGATAAAGTAGGAAACATTCTACAAATCTAGAGCTCCACTTCTTCAAATGACATGAGGGAAATGCATTTCTTCATCTTTTCTCTTAGACCATGATTGGTATGTAAGTATATTCCAAGGTTTTTTCCAAAGTCTTGGTTCTTTAGTTCTGTGTTAATGCCCCTTATACCTCCTCCTCCTCCCACTTTTTTTTTTTAATCCCAAAACTGCTTTTTATTTTCTGCATTTTCATGTCTATGTCCTCTCAGGCTTCTCAGCTTCTTACCAGCCATTAGATTTTGTCATTTGTTTGCAGAAGATTTCTACTTAAGAAGCCATCTCTTGTAACTCTCATTTTTTCAGATGAGAAGTCAAATTTAGAGAGGTCATTTGTTTAAGATCACATAGAATAACAGAGAAATGATTGGAACTCTGATATTCTGGCCCCCAAATCAATGCTTTTCCTACTGGATAATAGAAATGGCCCTGGAAAATCTGCAGTGCCTCTTCTCTTTGGGCTATTTTGGGAGACTCTTCTAACTGATCTGTGTTTCTGGATCCATGAGAATTCAGGCAGACAAAGCTCTCTGATATCACTGTGGCAACTAAACTTTAAAAAGAGTACTCATTTCCATAAGTGAGTCATAATAATAATAATAACTAGTATTTATAGAGGGTTTTATAATATGCCAAACACTTTAACTATGTTATATCACTCGATCTTCCCAACTCAGTGAGTCCATTTTTTCATTATTGGAAAGGAATATTGTGGTAGGCTAAGAAAGCAAAAGACTGGGAAATCATCTAAATAATGAAGAATCCAGAATGCTGACATATTGTGCAGATTCTGACATGTTCTTACATGGCTAATGAGAAAACAGAAAACCTATGAAATAAAGTCCAACAGCCTAAGACTTTAAGGGTAATAGATAGCTAAACAGACTGACCAAAAGGACCAAAAGGAATTTGGGTTTACCAGGATTACTTTAAAATTAGTAATAGTGTAAATAACACTATTATTCTAGAATCTATTTTATTAATAAAGGTTGCCCAGGGCAGAGCTGCAACTGGGATAAAGAAGTTGGATTCCCCCCTCTCCCCCCAAGATGTCAAAATTGGGGAGAAATCACTTCCTTCTAAGGGGATATACTTCCTCTTTCCATGGTGGTCAAGAGTCTGCTGCTGTCCCCATATACTTTATATATAAAGTATAAAGAATACTTTATAGTTCTCCTCCAGTCTGTCCACAAGATCTTCTGCCAGAACATAGGCTCTCAGTCTCAGACTCCTGCTCCTCAAATGTTCCCTTAATAGTACTCTCCGCTCACCTCTGTAGATACATAGTTTGAACTCTTGGGAGGACAGATTTCTCCTTCTTTTGGTATGACTGCATTCACATAGTTCTATTGTCTGTCTTCTACCTTTTCGTCTCCCACTTCTGCACCTTCCTTCCTGCCTTGGGCTATCCTGGGAACTACTACTGCCACCAGATGTTTTTGCCCCAGGTGAAAGTCCCTTCAGTTCAGATTCTAACCTCAGGCATGACTTCCCCCATCATATTAACTTGACACCTAAGAGTTCTTGAACAATGAAGGCCCTTGCACCTGGATGAGACATGCTAACCAGTATTTTCAGCAGCTGGGTTTTTAGTAGTTGCTATTACTGTTGTACTGAGGATTAGTTCTCAGTGATGTGAAATTTCCTTCCCTTTTGAAGTGTTCAGGCTTTTCAAAAATCATGGTTCATTTGTGTGGAATGGACAGTTTCTTCTTCTACAAAGTGACATGCTTGGGCTAAGTTATCCACAAAGCCCTCCCAGTGCCAACTCTATGCTTCAAGTGGTGTTTTTTGATGCAGATTCAATGTGTTGAGTGTTGAGCTTCTGACAGACCCCAAGCTGGCTCAAAAATACCACAGTTCCTATTTTCTCTGAGGATAGATTCTTTCCAATGGCAGAAATACCACATCTGTCAGCCATCTTTTCCCTTTCAATAATAAAAACCAGCTCTTGTTATTCTAGCTCTAGGTGTTGGCACCTGGAGTTCATCTGCAGCCAGTTGGAAATACAGTATCTTCGGAGAATTTCCAATTCAATCATCTGTGCTTAGCTCAGCTAATTGGAGCTGAGTCAAGAAGCAGAAAAACTTTACCATAAAAGCTGCCTGAAGTGTAGAGTGTGCCCCAGACAAAAAGTACCTAGCACAGAGAATCATACAATTTGAGTGAAAAGGACCTGAGATCAATTTGTCCTACCTTCTTGTTTTGCTGATGAGGAAACTGAGACCCAAGAAGTTGACATGACTTTCTCAATGGAACACAAATGGCAAGTAGCAGAGCTAGAATTTAAACAGGATCTGCCTCTGAGCCCAAATCATCTCATTCCATTGTACTATGTTGCTGTCCAACATCATACAGATATGAAGATCATTAATAAGCAGCTGGAATTTGAACACAGGCCCCTGCTAACATCAAAGCCAGACTTCTTTCCATGTGCTGCTCATAAGTGAATA
Organism: Antechinus flavipes; assembly: GCF_016432865.1. Taxonomy (NCBI): domain Eukaryota; kingdom Metazoa; phylum Chordata; class Mammalia; order Dasyuromorphia; family Dasyuridae; genus Antechinus; species Antechinus flavipes. The sequence goes on along the minus strand of NC_067399.1, from coordinate 548,768,656 downwards.
TTATATGCTCATTATGATGGCGACATGTTAAACTTTTGAAACCATGGGGAGAGGAAACGAAAGAAAACCTTTAAAACAAGCAAAAATTCCAACAACATTTTTGCCTTAAAGAGCATAAGACAATCTAAGCAGGTCTTGGTCCCTGTCTGGAGCAGGAATAGTCAGAACAACAAAGATATGTCTAATTTTGAGGTAGGTAACTGTGGATAATCTGATTTAATTTGAAGAATTCTTAGAAGAATGTTAAAGATAGAAGGTACAATGGGAATCTCCTAAATTCAGTTTAGAGGTGCAGACACTGAAACCTAGAGGTCACAAGACTTCTCCAAGATTATATTGTCTCTAATTGTAGAGACTAGAATCGCTGTTCTTCTGTATTTTGTTGGTCCTTTGATTTTTATTACTTCTGGAGATAGAGAAAAGACTCTTTCCATAAACCCAAAAGAAACTCTTCCATCTCTTCCCCTACCCATGCCTACTTTTCAGCAAAGTTTGAAATTCCTAGAAGAGGGTACAAAGCCTTTCTTTAGAGTAAAGATGTAAAATGCATAATGTCTGGGAAAGGGAAAAGAGTAATTTAAATTCATTTTCAAGTGTGAAGGATTGATAGACATTTTCAGAAAGCTGGTGTTTCTAGGCAGGAGTTCTTAACTTGTGATCCATAAACTTTTTAAATGTATATTTTTGATATCTATTTCATTATAATTGCTTTCCTTTGTAATTATGTAGATTTTATTTCACCTTTAAAAAAATGCTATTTAGGGGATGGGACATGGTCTGTAGACTTTACCAGACCAAAAAAAATATCCATGACACACAGAACTGTTTTAAAAAAACACCCCCTAAAGCAAGCCATTATAGGGGGGGAGATCCTGACTTATGGGTAGAGTGGAGGGGGAGAAGAAAAAAATAATTAAATGAGGAAAAAGTCTCTGATAAAGGGAGTCTGGGGATACATTGGTCTTACCTTATTTGTCATGGGGTGGTGTTGCTTATTTGTTTCCCTGAGGTTAAAATAGAGGAAGTGACTTTGTTGTCAATAGAGAAATGATAACTATTTGACTGGTGGCCATGTCTTTTCTCTCCTCTACTCACTCTACCATGGAATATTTAAACTAGTTAGAATATCAGAATAGAAAATGGATGATATGTTTATTGCTGTCTGGTTTGAAATTGGGAGAGAAACCCTCATCTGGCAAACACATTTGCAAAGAAATTGGTAACATGTGTTTCATAGCTGAGGAGGACAGAGTGTATTGGCCTGCCTGGAGTACCTAAAATTTTGGGAAACAAGACTAATTCACAGCTCTTGGCCTTATTCCGTTTGTTTCTTAATCTATTCACACATCAGATTTAATTTTACAAGCGGAATGATGTGCTGGAAGACAAACTAGAAGATCACAGAATTCCAGACTGAATGGATGTTAGGAATGACCTTTTCCAAACCCCCTCATTTTATAGATGAGGGAGTTGAGAGCCAAAGGGGTGGACTGCTTTTCCTAAGTCATAGAGAGCCAAGATTCAAACACAAATTTGGTTCCAAATTCAATATGCTTACCATTTCAATATACTGTGCTTTATATTAAGCTGAGCGAATTTTCTGTTACATATATATCATAGGATTTGGTGAAATTTTTAAGTGTTGAGAAGAAAGAAGACTTAAAAAGTGACTTCTGGGGATTGTGATGACTACATTTCAATTTCCTTTTTCCTATTCAACAGCAGAACAGGATGATTTTCAAGATAGACTATCTACTTTTTTCTTTTATGCTCAAGAAATGGTGAGATTTTGGCCTATCTCTTATCTTCCTATCTCTCTGAGTTTTCTTCTTTAAAATTATAGTGTTGGTTTAGATCCTTAAGGTTGCTTGTAACTCTATGACTCTATGATTCATATTTATCATGTTGGCATTTTTAGAATATGATTAACTGACACAAAATTTAGTAGAAAGAGCACCAAACTAGGGAAATGAGAGCTTGGGATCTAGTCTTTGCTTCCTCACTGAGAGATTTTTGGGAGAGTTCTTCTATTTTTGTGGACCTTAGATCTCCTTATTTGTAAAATGAATATGCCTTCTGGTCCTTTCCAGTCCTGTGACCTTGGATTGTAAAACTTTGAGTGAACTCCTAGGTCAAAACAAAACAAAAGTTAACTAGATCATTTAGTTTTCTTCACAACCTCAATTTGAGATCTAAGGCAAAACCTCTCTTACATCCCCTAAGATTATACTAATTATAGTCCTGATCCAAGGAAATTTCATACTGGGTACAAAATGCTGAGAAACTGGCAGGCTAAATTTTCCAAGCTAGATTGAGAGGTAGCTTGTTACAAGAGTAAGAACATTAGCCCTAAAATCAGAGGACCTGAGTTCAAATTCTGCTTTTGATAATGACTAGGTGTGTGTCTATAGCAAGCCATTTTACTACTTTGGGCCTCAGTTTCTTATCTGCAAAATGAAAAGTGTGGACTCCATAGCTTCTGATGTCCCTTCCAACTCTAGATTTATGTTCCTATTATGGGTAGTCCCATTTCTGTGGGCCAACTTAGCATTTTGGCCAGAAAGTTGGTCTTTCTTAGAAGCAAGGTGAAAATCCTGGACCTTTCTAGGCACTGAAATCCTCACTTCCTGATTTTTTTCCTTTGGCTATAATCATCTTTTTATTTAGAAAGTCACCATAAATATCAATCTTGCAGAACAAAAAAAAGGAAAAAAATGGACCAGTGCTTGTATTCACATCAGCATGTTGGTGAAAGCAAATGATCACAAATGAAGTCAATGCTCACAGATAAGGAAGGGCATATGCATATAAATCAGAGAAATAAGGGAAAAGTTGTATGTACTGATGCACAGTGCCTGACACTTGGGAGCAACCAATATGTTTGTGGATTCATTAAAATAAGCACAACTAAGAATGCAATATGTACAATAGCATATTGTTGTTGTTGAGTTATTTTTAATCTTGTAAGATTCTTTATGAGTCCATTTGGGGTTTTAGATATTGGAATGGTTTACCATTTCCTTCTCCAGTTCATTTTACACATGAAGAAACTGAGATAAATAGGATGAAATCATAAAGCTTGTAAGTTCCTGTTTGAACTCAAATCCTTCTGACTCGGAGGACTAAGGCTCTCTTTAGTTTATCACCTACGTGCACAATGTAATTACAACAATATAAATGAAAAGATCGCAAAGAATCTAGGCCCTGAGCAATTAAAAAGAAAAGCAATAATGACTTTAGAGAACAAATAATGAAATAGAATACCCTTCCTTTTGGCAATGGAGAATAAGGGAGCAATGTTGCATACATTGCTGAATGATTTCACTATATATTATTTGTTTTTGTTTAATCAAGTCTTGAGATTGGACTAGGTTTTGTAACCAGACATTATTTTGATGTTAAACACAAAAGGCACAATAAAACACTAAAAAAAATTTGGAGGTATATCACATTAGATTAACCCCAGCTAAATTATTAATAACTTTTTTCAGTTTTCTGTAGAAAGACTAGATAGAAGAGAACCTCATAGGGAAGGTAGGGAGCAAGGGATGATCTGGACTCTGAAAAGTATTGAGGAGAATAGCTATCAAAGAAGTTAGGGAGGTCTACTTCATTTTGGAGGTCTTCTCTAACATTTTTTTTACAGGAGCAGATCACCATGGAACCCACTAGTATCTTATATAGAATAATATCACTAGCAGTCATGAAAGAGAGGCTATACGGGAGAATTACAAACACTATTCTTTGGATCATCTGGTACTCTTTCCATGTGATGCTATTTCCTGTTGATTATGGCTCCTCTAGATTAGCATTGGGCAATTCAGTGAGAATGAGACTTCAAGAATGATTGATAATGGTATCTCTCTGCTCTTGAAGCTTACACTTTTCCTTAACCTTTAATTTTCATCTTCAATTGTATTTGACAATTCAATAAGTATTTTCTGAGCACTTGCTCTAGGGATTGTATGTGACAATTTAGCAAGTGTTTTTTGAGCACTTGCTACATAAAAGCTCTATGTCAGATGTTTGGTGGCTAGAGCAGGATTAAGTCAGTGCTTACAAACAGATCAACCTCATTAGTTTTCCAGAACACATGTCTGCCCAGTATAATGTAAACTCCTTGATCACAGGGGACTGTTTTGTTTTCATCTTTGTATTCCTATCATCTCACACAGTGCTTTATGGAGCATAGAAGAGTAATAATTGAATAAGATATCAAAGGACCCTTGAAGTGAATTGCATATTGCTCTCAAGAATAACACAGGCAGAGATTCCAAACATGGCTACCATGTGAGGACCCTCTGTCCACTGGACCCTCTGTCCAGTGCCCTCCTTATCTCTACCTTCGCCTATACTTTAACTTTGCTTATCTAATAATAAACCTCTTTTATCAATCTAAAAAAAAAAAAAAAGAATAACACAAAAGATTACCAAATGTATTACTGAAATCAGGATATCCTATATCTAAGACATCTTCTGATCTACCACTTAAATATAATTTAAATTAAATTTAAAATTAAAGAGAAAAAATAACTTTTAGTCAACTCATGCTAGCTCCTAATAATCATCTTTCATTTCTAAGTTTATCACAATGCCTGATACATCATTAAGAGTTCTATAAATGTTAGTGATGATGATGATTTGCTCATGGTGATGTTTAGTGATCTGTCTTAGAATTCTGCTGCAGTTCAACATTAAATTTACTGATCTGTAGTTTCCAGAATCCACTTTTTTTCTCATTCTTAAAAAATGTAATTTCATCCTAATCCTTTTAAATTTCTTCATTTCTCCATATTTTCTCAAGATTATTGATGATGACTCCACATTCACTTATGAATATTCTTTCCTTAATGGCTGTGGGGAGATCTGAGCGTTTCAAAAGCTACAAAATGTTTTCTAAAACTTTTTTCATCTTGGGCTTTAATGAGTCAGAAATGACAAGACTTAGTGACTGGACAGGAAGGGAGAGGGACTTGGAAGTTTTAAATGAGGGTGACTAGGAGGAATGTTGGGGAAGATGAAAAGATGAAAATAAAATAAAAGGAGTAAAGTATAATTTTGCCATGTCATCTAGTAACATTCCTCCATCTTTCCTAGTTCATTTTCTTGTCCTAAACACAACTAAAATCTTTTGTTGCCTCTCCCCTCCCCCCATGCCTCAAATTTTCTATATTTTAGTTTTTATAACACTATTCTTTTTTCTCCTGCTTCGTAGCATTTTTTCCCAACTATATGCAAAGATTGTTTCTAAAATCCATTTATAAGATTTTGTACTTTAAATTTTTTTCTCTCTCTCTCCTCCTCCCCCTCCCTAAGATGGTAACAATCTGATATGTAGTATACGTGTATATTATATCAAACACATTTCCACATTAGTCATGTTGTGAAAGAAAAAAGAAAAAACCACAAGAAAGAAAATTTTTTTAAAAAAGGTAAAAATAGTATGCTTTGCTCTGCATTCAAACTTCACAGTTCTTTCTCTGGATGTGAATAGCATTTTACATCATGAGTCTTTTTGAATTGTCTTAGCTCATTCTTTTGCTGAGAAGAACTAAGTCTATCAAAGTTGATCATCATATAATCTTGTTACTATGTACAATGTTCTCCTGGTTCTGCTCATTTCATTTAGCATCAGTTTATGTAAGTCTTTATAGGGTTTTCTGAAGTCTGTCTGCTCATAATTTCATATAGAATAATAGTATTCTATTCAAATACCACAATTTGCTCATCCATTTCCCAATTAAGGGGCACACCTTCAATTTCCATATAATACTATTGTTATAGTTTCATGCCTTTCGTTTGTACATAGCTTATCTAAAATATGAGCTCAACAAGAACTCCCTTTGTAACCACAGTTTGTTTCAGGTATCTCCACCTTTTTATCCTCATTTGGATTATTCTAGATAATATAGTCATTCTTTCTTTGGCTTCCTCTTGAACAGATTCTGTTTTAGATTCTATATGAGCAGATCTATATGATAATGAAAAGCATCCCCTTTTCTCTTTCCCACCGCAGGAAAATTTCAAACCTTAGAGAGAAGATGGGACCAACACTAGATAATAACTAAGGGTAGACATGAGGACTCAAGGCTAAATTCAGAAATTCTTAATCTTTTTTTGTGAGACTCCATGACCCCATTAAGGGGTTTTCTTGGCAAAGAAAGTGCTTTGTCATTTCCTTCTTCAGCTCATTTTACAGATGAGGAAATTGAGGCAAACTGGGTTAAGTGACTTGTCCAGAGTCATACAGCTAGTACATTTTTAAGACTGGATTTGAACTCAGGTATTCCTGACTCTCTGTGCCACCTAGCTGCTATCCTTTTTTAATTTGCAGTGTGATGGAACTTATGGTCCCTTTCTCAGAATAATTTTAGACTATGAAAAATACAACATATAGAATTATCAAGAATACTGTTTTGAAACAATAATTATTAAAATATATTTTTTTAAAAAACAAAATTTGTGAGCTCCTGCTTAAGATATAGAAGAAAGGAGCAATGGTCCCAGATTTTTCCCAGTCTCTACTATGTCAAGCCAGAACTAGTCAGTCAACAGGTATTTATTAAGTGCCTACTATGCTCTAGGCTACAGACATCTGTGTTGAGCTAGAATTCATTAGAAATGTCAAGACTAATAGGGAAAGTGAGAGGAAAGGAAGTACAGGGACTTTGGTGTTGAGGAAAAGATAACATGTGGGCAGTGTCAGTAGTTCAGACAGAAAGGGTCACTGGACTGGAAGTTAGGAGAACTACATTTTGTTTCAACTCTGCAATTAATTAGGCCTATGACCGTGGGCAACACTTAATCACTCTGAGCTTTATTCTTTATGTCTATAAAGTAAGGCAGTTGGACCAGATGCAGTCTACATTCCCTTCCAGCTTTCAAATTGCCATTTAAGAAAGTCTCTCATGTTGGCATTAAGAACAAGGTAGAGGTACCTATCACATCTATAGATGATGTTAAGCTGAGAAATATGGCTTACATGTTGGATAATAGTCCAAATCCAAAAAGACCTCAATAGGCTAAAAGCATGAGACCGATTTGAGTAAGATGAAATTTAATAGGTAAAAATATAAAAAAATTCTACACCTACATTTAAAGGATCTACTGAATGAATGTAGGCTTAGGAGCATAGTTAGACAGCAGTTTGCATGAAAAAAGGTCTGGATTGTCTTAAGTTAATGGTCCAATACAGCAGTTTTACAATCTTAGGTTGCATCTTCCTGACCTCCATTGTAGGAAGGTCATTGGCAAACTAGAGGGATATCAAGATAAAGGGGAGAGTAAAGATCATACTATGATAAGGATTAGTTGAAGAAACTGGGGATTTTTAGCTTAGAGAAAAAAGGAAAACAGGTTAACCATCTTGAAGGATTTGCAGGTCTGTCATGAAAAATAGACATTACTTAGTCTTGTTCTATTTGATTGGAGAAGGTGATGGGTAGAAGCTGTTGAGATGCATATTTTGGATTTTGGCCTGGTCCTGATTAGAGTTGTCTAGTAGTGAGATGAGCTGCCTTAGGAGATAGTAGTTTCTCTCTCACTAGAAAAGAACTATATGCCCATTTATTGGGGATTTCTTTTTAGTCATTAGTTAAACTAAATGACCTTGGAAGTATCTTCCAACACTGAAATTTTATTATTCTATGATCCATGAAATACACTTTCCTAAAGTCAATAGTACATGACAAACTGTGCCAGTAATTCTTTCCTCAAGACCATGACCTGCCAGATGAAGTTTATGGTTACTTTGTCAGAGTAGTCTCATCATTTAAAAAAAAAAAAGTTTGCATTTTTTGATGAGTCAATCAGAATTAAATGACTTGCCCAGGATCACATAGCTACTAAATATCAAGTGTCTGAAGCTAGAGTTGAACTCAGGCCTCCTGACTCCAAGGCCAATATTCTTTCCACTGAACCACCTACCTGACCCAGTCTCATCATTTTCCACCACTAACCTGTTCTTCCTTGCTGGTATTAATAATGATAATTTATATTCATGGAACACCTTTCTCACAATAACCCTACTGGGTGAGGACTGTAAGTCTTAGCCTAATTTGAGAGATTAATAATTGAAACTCAGAAAAATTGAGCAATTTGCCTGAAATCGCATAGCTGAGAAATGTCAAAACAGTATTTAAATGTGCACTCTGGTCTCCAAATCCAGCTCTGTTCCAATATATCACAGTGCTGTTAGTCAGAAATGAGTCTAGAGTCTAGATGGTCAATTCTGTCAATGAGGAAGTGAGCATGAAGTCAAGTCAAGAATTTATCAGACACCTTTTCTTTTAGCAGAATTTAACTTTGATCAAATGTTCACATAGTTAAAATTCTCCACGTAATTTTATCTTGTTTCTAGGATAATTTTTTTTTATATTTGCTCTTAGAATAACAAATCAATCAAAAAACATTAAGTGCCTATTACCTGCACAGCACTTTACTAAGCCCTGGGAATATAAAAGGAGGCAAAAGTCGGTCTTTGTTCTCAAGAAGCTTACAATCTAATAGGAGAGACAGCTACATGATATAGATATATATACAGTGTAAGCTATATACAATACAAGTAAGAAGGTAGTGGAATTAAGAGGGTTTCAAAAAGACTTCTTATATGGAGGCTTAGTTTGTGATAAAGATTCATGCTGGGGAGTAGTGACAGAAGACTGCCTAGACAAGATGAGTACCAGATTATGGAAGAATTTTAAGAGTTTTACATTTTCCCTTTCAACAATGGAGAGCCATTGTAGTTTTTTTTGAGCAGGGAAAAAAACATGATGAAATAGGTATTTTAACAAGATTCATCTATGAGTTGCATGAAAGATAAATTAGAGTAGACAAAAGTTGAAGAAAGGTCAGCTAGTATATTGAGACAATTGTCCCATATGATCTCTCACTTGCAATCATTTCATAATTATAGGTAGTTATTAACAATTCAACTATGAGATTATGAATATTTGGACCTGTTTATCAGTGGAAAATTTTGAAGAAAATCAATAGGACTGAATATAGGAACTAAAAGGGGAACAAAGAGTCAAATATGGTTTTCCTGCTATGTGAGAGTATTTAAGTAGAAGATGGGCAAACATTTTGTTAGAGTTGATTAGGGTAAGCTGGATAAGATGATTTCTTTGGTTTCATTCCACTCTCGAGTTCAGTTATCTAATGATAGTTTTAAAAAATCTGTGAGACTGTTAAAAGCATTTCTACTGTTTATAATAGGGAAGTTGAGATGACAAACTGGTTTAGGGAAAAGGTGATGGATTTAATTTTAATACAGTGAATTTAAAATGTTGGGAGAATGTTTAGTTGGGAATAGCTATAAATAGTTACAGATATGGGACTAAAACTCAAGGGACAGGTCACATTTGAAAATTTGAAGCCAAAGTTAGTATCAGTTTGCTAAGAGAAACTAATGTGGAGAAAAAGGAGCAGAGCACTATGAACTGAGTCTTAAGGAAGGCCTATGATTGGGAGAAGGGAGAAGAAAGAACAAAAGAAAATAAATTAAAAGACACTTTGTTATAGAAATCAAAAGAAGAGAGTCTCAAGAAGTGTGTGTCATGGGCTCTGCTTTGAGGAAGCCCTCTCACTCTTTGCACCTGGACTTTTATTACTGTAGCAAAGGCAGAGCCCTGCATTTGGAGTCATGAAGACCAAGGTTTGAATATTATCACACATAAACTCTTCCATAATCTTTGACAAGTCACATGATCTTTCTAAGCCTCAATTACCTCATCTATAAAATGAGGATGTTGGAGCTAATGATCTCCAAAAATCCTTCCCAGCTCAAAACTGAAGATCCCATGATGATTATTTCTATTTTCAGCATGCTTAAGTTAAAAACTATACATTTCTGTGGATCTTGCTTCCTATATACACTACTTCATGCTTTCACTAATTGAATTTTCATCTTTTATCTATATTATTTTACTGACTTATTTTTTTTTAACCTCTTTCACTCTAAATCAGAAAGCTTCCAACTTAGGACTTCAGTATATTATCCTGTGAAATTAGGGTTGGTCTTGGTCTTAGATGCCACTTATGCTAATATCTACACCTTTCTCCCCCTCCCCCTAAAAAAAAAGAATCTTTAATGCAATGTCAAATTCAAGTGAGGGTCTGGGTATATGTGGGAAATGACATAGAACTCCATTTGCTTCTTGTGGAATGGGTGTCTTTGATGTCAGGTGCTCCATCTCTTGATGCCCCACATAACTCTTCCATGACATTAGAGATGGTCATTGAAGGTTTTGTGGTCAAAAGTTCATCATCAATCATGTGCCCTAGTGATGAGTCTCTCTAAACTTAACTGGACTTGAACAACCATTAAGAGACTGAGAGTGAGACCCAAGAACTGATGATTGCTGCTGCAAAAATGCTTTTAAAATGTCTTTGACATCTTACTGATCCAACAGAGTAAAGAACAATAAATTTTCCACACTAATGAAACTTTGCATGTAGACTATGATGCTTCCCTCACTTGTCACATTAATCTGTGATGAATGGGGATTATAAAAATAAACATATCCAAGAGTGAGTGAAAGAGAAATTGCAACTCATTCTACTATATAAGATATTGCTCCTAATTCCTTTTTATTCACATCAGTCATAAGATGAACCCAGGGTGTCTGGTTAGCTGCCAACACAATCTCTAACATTTTTCTGAGCAGTTGTGGCTAACTGGAGTAAATTGAGTTTCCAAAAATGTAATGTCCAGGAAACATATTTAGAATATTCCTGCTTTCACAAGCTCCATGGAGAGAGAGACAAATCTGATTTGTGAGACTTGTGTAACTTTCTGAAATTGGTTTTGGAAAAGTGTGAGCCTTGATTAGAAGGTTCAGGTGAAAAAGTCCCATTTGTAAAGATCCATGTATGAGAAGATGATCTCTCATTTTTTTCCCAGGCTTTGACCACAAAAGAGAAGCCACTGAATTGGCTGGAATAATCCTCTTATTTAGGAGCAATCACCAATTAGTGATTATATATGCTGGTCTTAAAAAGACTGGGTCTGATGTAATATTAGCAACAATAGACAATCAGAAGAAATATAAGTAATAATGGAAATGTAACTGTTTGCTAATTGAGAGAAACAGGATTCAGAGAAATAAATTGGTACTCTATATACCCCTCTATTTAATTTGGATACTGCTGATTTGATAGCCTATTCTAGTGACATCTTCTACCCCCCCAGCAGCGGGGCATGTACCTGGAGTTCTTTTTCTTGTAGTAAGGTGGTTTTTATGATATTTTCTGACCCAAACTTTTTGTAATAATAATAATGTGCCTTATGATACAGCCACCCAGGGCTATATGGCCTTGCAATATAATAAAGGGACCTGACCCATATGAGAACCAGCAGAGTGACTTTGTCTTTTTAGCTCTAGATTCCAACCAACTGAATTTATATTTGTCACTAAATGTGCTGGATTCCCCCAAATAATGATTTACCATGGTTGTAAAATATCTAAGATGAAATTACATTTCTAATCTATCTCAACATTCCTTCAGTTATGAGCATGAACCTGGAAAAAAGGAGAATCATGTAATCCTCCACATTTCTCTTTTAATTTCCAGGTCTGCCTGAGCTCTTTGGTCCCTTGATAATTTGGTCACCTGCAGTGTCTGGGCTTCAGGATCTTACAACTGTGTCCAGGAACAGCACCTGAAAAGGGGAGGCGGTTGATGCAAGCCTGGTCTGCATTGATCATCATCTTGCCATCTGCCATGATGACCAAACTATCCCTAGGCCAAGGTGACTGTGAACTAAAGTAGGGAAATGGAGGAGTCTCCACTGGAGGTGGGCTGTCATTGTTTGCCCACTCCAATACAAACAGTAGGGAAGCAAGAATCAACAGAGCATTAACACTAGTGGTGTTCAATGGACTATTGACTTCAGAGAAATAGGTTCTGTTTCCTGCCTAGTCAGTGAACCATGAGCCTGAGAGTCAAGAAGTCTGAGTTTTCGTTCAGTTTCCTTCACCATTTAGTTGAATGAATTTGGATAAATCACATAATCCTTTGTAATTAGAGTTTACTCTACTTGTTGATAGGAATATTGATATTCGCCTCTCCTATCCCTGAAGTTATGATGATGAATGGATCAAGAGATGAGGAGAATCATTTTGAGTTCTTTAAAAGTGTGATGCTGTAGCAGGGGTGGAGGTGGAGGAGGACATTTTAAAAATTATTCAATGTCAACTTCTTAAACAATGGTGCTGCTTAATGGATATAAACAGAGTTAAAGCCAGGATGGGATGTGTTGCTTGAAACTAGGGTAAGAAGGGTGCATTTATGCTAACATTAGCATGGATTCCACCTTCATTTTTGGACATAGTATTATTGACAATTTTTGTCCATTCTCCTAGCCAGACTATCCTACTTGTTCACTGAATCTGGCATTGCATCATTCCATTTACCTCTTAGAATCTTTAGTTTCTTTAAGGCTCAATTGAGTCTTTATGTATATCTCAATTGAGTTCCCATTTCTTATGAGAAATCTTGCATGATTTTCTTCATTGTTACTGTTCTTTCTTTTCTCAAATGATCATGCAATCACTTATCTGTGTATATTTGCATCCCTGTCTGGGATATAAAACATAAATTCCTCAAGGGCAGGGCATTCTTCATCTTTGACTTCAAGTACTAGGAACTAACCCAGTGCTTTGCATTTAAGAAACGTTTGTTGAATTGAACTGGAAGGAAAGGAACTCATGAGATTTTTTGGATTTCTGACAGATCTCCTGGAAAAGTTGATGAGTTGAGTGTAAATGAATAAAAAACAGATGGATTAAATGTACCTTAAAATTCACATAAAGTTAAATGATGAGGCTAATTGATTATCCATATGTATTTGGCAGGGTGAGGAATAGAAAAGAATATGAAGTGTTGCTAAAATTCCAATGTCTTAGCCTAAACCATTGAAAAATCATGAAAATCTCATTGTACACATGGGTATGCCCACAAAGCAATGATTTAGGAGCTCTGCCTAAAATGAATTTCCTTATTTTTCTATTTAAAGCACTGGAAATTTAAATGTCACCATACTACCCAAAGGATTTAGATTGATATGTTTTTGATCTTAAGAAAAAAAAAGATAAAAAGAAAGAAAACCAACTAAAACACACATTAAAAAGGAAAGCAACAACAACAATTAGGATCAAACAGCACTTTAAGAAATGAATAAATCCTACAGAAATCAGGCAGAACTTAAAATTAGGAATCACCAAAAAACATGTTCTAATTCTGGAAAGGAAAATTGAAATACCAAAATGGAGAAAGTAATATAAATTCGTTATTCTAAATGAAAAAGTTGCACTGCTATCATTTTATTGATACCTAACTTAATCATTTGCCAATTAACACTGAGATTCCTTCTCAGACAGAACCTGACTGGAGGGGAAGACTCTGCTTGAGCATATTTCTTAATGTGCAGGAAAAATTTCCCATACAAAAGAATTGGGCAATATCTATGTATATCTCATTACAGATTATAATATGAAATGAACATGATTTAGGGATGGGTCAAGCCAATTATGCTCTAGGTTCTTCACATGTTTAAAAATGTGGGAAATATTTTAGGTTTCTGAAACTGTGTTTTTCCTAGTATTTCTCTCTCTCTCTTTCTCTCTCTCTCTCTCTCTCTCTCTTCTCTCTCTCTCTCTCTCTCTCTCTCTCTCTCTCTCTGTGTGTGTGTGTGTGTGTGTGTGTATTTAAAATCCATGTGTACTTTCAGGAAAATTTAATCCATATGGTTGATTCCTTTATGCTTAACTCATCTAACACTTGTTTGAGAAAAACTGTTTGATGTGTAAAAAGGCTTCTAATCTATTTTTATATGGCTTTTAAAGTTTTCTTCAGACTGGATTGTCTTGTTTTGTCAGAAGTTCATGAAACTCATTTACCAAAAAGGGCAGAACCTGGGAACTTTTGAATTTCTATTAGGATATGCATTTCCACAAATGACAGTCTTTAAAATCCATATCCAAAAGGGGATTTCCTTTGAAACTCTGTGTGTGAGGTCAAACTGAGGAGTAGGAACCATTGTGTTCTGGTCTTTTGTCAATTGTTGACAAACTCTTCAAAAGCATCTTCCTTTTTTGTTTCAACCCAAAAGCACTGAAGAAGATGGGTGCATGGTCAGAGAAGGGGAGAACATATTTTTTCCCCTGCTCCCTCCTCAAGCTCAGGTGAAAATCCCTTTGTGATGAAGTTTTAAAGGGATTCTAAAGCAGGCAGAAGGAAGATCATGATTTCCATGTCAGTGAAAATAAGGGATTCTTTCATCATTGGTAAAAGATTAAAATCACTTTGGAATTTGTCCTTTCTTCCAGAATTTAGACTAAGTAACATGACATAAAGCTGGTATTTTCAAGCCACCATAGAATATTTTACAGAAAATTTATAATGACAGAATTTTAGAGAAATAAGGGACTTTTGAGAATATCTAGTACAACTGTTTCTCACCTCTGATATTTATTAACATGTAAAATTATGGGCAAGTCCCTTAGCCTCTATGGGCCTCTGTTTCCTCATTTTTTAATAATAAGGACATTGGACTAGATGGTCCCTGAAATCTTTTCCAGCTCAGTCCCTACATCCATGATTTTGAAACTTCATTAGTTTACAGCTGAGAAGGCTGAGGTCTATTACAGTATAGGGTACTAGAGAAAATATTATATTTGGTTTCAGAAGACCAGAGTTTGGATCTCCACTTCCCTACTTAGTACATTTGTAACTTTGAACAAATGACTCTAGCTCCTGTGCTTTATATTCTGCATCTGCAAAAAGAGGGGATTATACTAGAACATCTCTAAGGTCCCCAGTGGCTTGAAATCTATAATGCTATGATTAAATGGAACTTTAAACAGATTGCTCAAGATTACACAGCTACTTTATGATAGAATTAGGAACCCAGGGTTCTGATTGACGATCCACTATTAATTCCACAATTAATGCATTCATTTAAATATATAGGAGTCATTTTTTAAAAAAATATATTTGCTTTAAAAGAAGACATCAAGATGAAGTGAATAAAATATAAGACTTTGATTTAGGAAGTCCTGGGCTCAAATACTATATCAGATATTTGCTGTTTGAACTTAAACAAATCATTTAGCCAAATTTATCTGTGAAATGGGGATAACAAAAGCCCCTAACTCATAGGATTTTGGGTAAGATCAATTAAAATAATGTATGTGAAGTGCTTTGAAAAACTTAAAACTCTATATAAATGCCAGTTTATATAGCAAAAATAGGGTAATTAGAAAAAGGTATTGTAGGAACATCCAAGTCCTCTTGTCCTATTGTGAATTATCATTGTTGTTGTTGTTATACATACTTTTAGGTCTTACTGGAGTGATGAGGCCTTTAGAATCTGTCCAGTTTGTCATTTCTAGGCCTACTGGCAGTGTGGTTTAAAAAAGCTTTTTCATTCCTAGAGAGCTAATCTTGCCTCTTCCCCCTTCTCCCCCCCCCCCCAAATACATTGCATGTAGACTATTAAAATATGAAGTGGGTGTGCTTAAAGTGAGATGAGATGTTAGGCAAAAGCTTTTTAAATTTATTTTTTAGTATTCAAATAGTTTGTTGGCTAGAATATTATGGTTGGAGTGTGGGCGGTAATGTTATTAAAAACTGAAAGGTTTTTGGAACACTTCAAGGTGGCACTTTGTAAGGTTTTAACTTTCTAAAAAACACGGTCAAAATGTTTTGTTTTCTTTTTCTCTTATAAAAATAAGAGTACAAAAGCCCCACCTTAAGATACAAGCAAATGAAAAGCACTCCTAGAAATTCTTAGCCGTCAAACTGAGGTGTGAAGGTAGGAGGCAGGGGTTGAAATTGATTTTGTATTTAGCTTTTCTTCCTGCCCTTAATTGAGCAATACACTTAAATTAATGAGTCAGCACTCCCCAAAGACATCAAATAAACAAGCAAGATCATTGTAGTATCTAAAGAGTTTGGAAGAACCACTGGGTTTATTAGGCCTCTGTTATGATGGTCCCGACTCACCTTAAATTAGGCAACCTTACTGAAAACTTCACCCATTAAAGAAAATGATTGGATCATCTATTCTGATTCCCCTTGAGCCATGTTGCAAAACTCCCTAATCCTTGCCTGAAATAAGCAGTCAACCCTGGAAGAAAATAATGCAAAGGGATAGAAACCAGATGAATTCAAGTTCACCAGCAGAGTTGTGATATCTGCCCAGCACTTGAGTTACACTCTTATTTTTCACCTCTACTAACTTTCCCAGCTGGAGAATTATGGGATTGTAGACATACAGGATTGAAAGGGATGTTAGAGGGCAGCTAGTCAAAATTCTACCTGAAATTTCCCTATCCTCTCCAGCAACGTGTCTAAATGATTTCTAAACTCATTCCAATTCTCACTGGCAATTTTCCCTTTTCTTTCTGCAGAGCTAAGAAACTAGAATTTGAAATAGCCTTTTTTTTTTTTTTTTTTTTGATGAAGGAACCCTCTTTCTCTCTCCTTTGCAAGAGCTAAACTTTGATGCCCATATTGTAGGATCATTTGTGTCTGCTCTATTTCTTACTGTCAATTATAACTGCTAGGTTTGATTTATTCCTCATGGCTTTTTCTAAACTATTACATTATGGAGATCAATAAATAGAAACTTAATAAAAGGTTGTATTCAGTCATGCTAATTATGCACTATAAAGCTAAACTCAAGTGCCACTTATGAGAGAAAAGAGGAAGTCATCTTTTCCCAGTTCCTAAACTATGTGCACCACCAATATAGAACCCCTAAAATATCATTGGACAGCCAAACCTCAAGGATAGTTAGTCTGCTTGGTGGGAGGAGGAGAGGAGAAATAGGGAAGCAATTGAGTTTGCTCATAAGTTTATGTGGAGACTGAGAAGTTATACTCCAGACTTTGTCTACAATTGCCTCAGCTTGGACCTAAAGTACACTGAGTGAGTCATGTGACTATCCCAGAGGAGCTGAAGCTCCTGTTCTCTTAGGAACCCCCAAGTAATTAGGTGAGTTGCTCAGCCTAGCAACACCTCCCTGTGTCCCAGCAACACATCCCTTCACAACCCCAGGCCAATAAAGCTTGTTTCCTTTCTGGGGATCTCTAGTTGAAGACCTCATAAATTATTTAGAATCCACACCTATGCTTGAGTAGCTTGAATTGTTGTTGACTCTCTGAAGGATCCCATTTATTAAAAGGACAAGTATATGTGTTGTCAGAGGTTCACAGGTAGACATCCTCAGGAAGGAAAAAAAAAACATTCCCACCATTAGTGCAATTATAAATGGAAACTCAGTTTATCAATTAAGCCCTTTGAAGCTTTTGAATTTTAAAAACAAAAACAGCTTATATAGACAATTCTAGGTTGTCAGAGTAGTATTGTCAGGTAAAGGTAACTAAATAATTAAGTAAAAGTAAAAAGTAATCAAGTAAACTTGGTTCAAACTAAGGATTTGCATATGTTGCTGAAACCTGGTCAAATTGGGAATAAAGGGCTAATTTCATATTTCACAATTTTATTTTTCAGTTCCCTTTAATAGTAAAACCACTTCAGCTCTGCAAAGAACAGAATGTTATCCTCAGATGACTTAAGATTGTGGTTTTAGTTCTGCTTTTTATCTGTTTTTATTTTTTGATACCTTCCAAATGTGGCCTCTTCTCTTTGCCTGGTCTGACTGGTTAAGGACAGGTTCCTCTAGTAATCCAGAATATTCCTAATGGTGGATCTTCAGATCTTTGCTTCCTTCCTTAGGAATGCTGGAAGTCTGAGCAAGTATTGTCTGGTATGCAATAACAGATTGGGTGAAGAGGCAAGATCTTTGGGCTGTTCCCATGAAAAAAGATTTTGCTTGTACTTCTGGAGTTTGATTACTTTATTGTGCTGCCCCTTGAGATGGTACCTTCTGTTTTATGAATGCAAACTAGTCCACTTAATTCATTATATCTACTGGCTGGTTCTAGTCAGCAGGCCCATCCAATCCAGTCATCCACCCAGAACATATATATATATATATATATATATATATATGTGTGTGTGTGTGTGTGTGTGTGTGTGTGTGTGTGTGTGTGTGTGTGTGTATGTATGTATGTATGTATCCTTCCCAACTTTTACAAGTCCTCAGAACAACCTGGTCATCTCTCTTCTTTATATGTTGTTTTCCTCTATTGAAATTTAAGCTTTTCGAGGTCAGATACTGTCTCTTTTTAAAACAATTTTTTAAAATTCTCAAGTCTTATTATCAAGTATATGCTTAATAATTTTTTTCATCTACCCATTTATTCCTTCACATAATCATGAACTAAAAGTACATGAAAACACCTGTAAAAGAGGGAAAAGGTGATGAGCTAGTCCTCTGAGCACTAAGTTAATACTCTTCCACATCAATAGAGCCTAGTACTAGGTAGATGTCAGCCAAGAAGTTAGAAGTTTTAGGAGCTAGTGATAAATACAATTTTCTCATTCACTGTTATTACCCTTTTGCATGATATACATGGTATGCATATTACAGAAAGTAAATTGTAGTTTGAGTGCTGGACTTAGAGTCAGGAAAACTTGTGTTTGAATCCACTTTTGCCATGTAATAGCTCCATGACAATTGGCAAATTACTTTTCTGAGCTTCGATTTCCTATATTTTTATAAAATGAGGATATTCACACACATACACAGACATATACGTATATACATATATACACATCAGTAAGTCGGCAGAGTAGATTCAGTGCTGGCTCCGGACACAGGAAAATTCATTTTTCTGGGTTCAAATCTGGCCTCAGATACTTACTAATTGGGTGATGCTGGGGAAGTCACACAGTTTCCTTATCTATAAAATGAACTAAAGAAGGAAATGACAAATCACTTTAGCATTTTTGCCAAGAAAACCCCAAAATAGAGTCACAAAAATAGACACAATTAAAAATGACTGAACAATAAAATATATGTATGTATACATATATATATATACATATATGTGTGTGTGTGTATATATATATATATATATATATATATATATATATATATATATATGTATAGTCACAATTCATGTGACTATACATATCTATAACAACAAAATACACCCATCAATTCTTAATAAAGCCCCAAAAGGAGATTCCAGTGAAATTCAACAAATACCTATTCAGTCTCTCTATTTTGTACAAGACATTAGGGATAAAGGTGATAGAGTGAAACAGGTTATAAAAATGAATGTCAAAATAATGGATTTTTCCCAGAAGAATTTTATAATGCAGTATGGTGGGGATAAAATCAGAAGATCTTATATTCAGAGCTGGAAGGGACTTTAAGACCATAAAATACAACTTCCTGCCCTTTTACTTTATCGATGAAGAGATTGAAGCCCAAACAATATAACTTATCCTTTATCAATCTGCTGACAAGTATCTAATCAGAATTCAAATCCAAAAGTCTTGCTGACTCCAAGTCCAGCACTTTTAATATTCTTTGCTCCAAATCAGAATTTCAGTTCTATAAGGAAATGTAGAAATAAAGTACTTTGGGATTCAGAAGAAGTGTGATTTACATTTAGTTGGTAGAGGGATAATCATGAAAATCTGAGAAGAATTCATAGTCGAAAAATTTGATCAAGACCTTTAAGAGTAAATAAAACTCATAGGCACAGATGATAGTTAAGACATTCCAGGTGGATGGAAGAATATAAAGGGAAGTATAGAGATAGGACTTTGAAGGTTGTGTTCTAGGATAATCAGATAGTCCAGTTGGGCTGGAATGATGGTAGCTAGGGCAGAAAATGGCATTTATTGGTCATATGCCACATAATCAGACCTGGGGGGGGGGGAATATATATATATATTTTTTTGACAGTATCTGACCTCAAGAAGCTTATATTTTTAGAAGAAGGCAACATATAAAGGGAAGGGAGTTTTGTTCTGAGCACATGGAAAAGGTGGGGAGGGATACATGTATGTGCAGATAAGGAAAAGAAAGAAGGAAGGAAATGATCACTTATTAAATGCCTACTATATGTCAAAGCAGAGGGAAATGAGATTGGAAAGCTAGGTTGGGGTAGAACATGGGAACCTTGTATAACAAAGATTTCCTGATTATGCACTACATTTCGGATTTTATATAAAAAACTATAAACTCTATGAGGGTAAGGACTATGGCTCACTCATTTTTGCATTTCATCCCCCAGTACCTAAAAGATTGCCCTGTGCCCATAGATGGTTATTGTTGAAAAATACTAAGAAAATACTAAGAAATACTACCTGTGGAACTTTAGTTTGATGTGGAATAAAAACATATGGAAATTCTAACTATCCCAAATGAATTGTTGAATTCCAAGGCAATTCATCCATTTGAAGTTGGGAAATCATTCATTTAACTCAGTGGTTCAAGTGTTAGAGTATGTGGTGGAGCTGACCTCATCTTCAAATGGGTTTCATTTTAAAAGCTCATTCCAGGTAAAAGGAAAGCAGCCAGAAATATTATGCATCCTGACCAATCCTGGACTAAATCCCAGACACAAAAATGTAAGAAATTAAAAAAAAAAAAAGAATAAATAGCCCACACAGCAGTACAAATAGATTATTAGTTAGGAGCAAGGATTCAGAACCTTTCTTCCAGGTCTCCTCATCCAACATGGCCTGAGAATGTGGGTAAGGACTAAGAATTTTGTATCCTGGCTTTAGTACCATCTGACTGAATTTTAGATAAGACAAATATTTCTTGGTTATTACTTTTTTACCTACAAAATACTGGGGGTAGAAGGATCAATAAATACATTACTATGTATGACATGATAGAACAGCTTCAAGGACTGTATCTGGAACATAGTAGATGCTTAATAAATGCATGTTCATTGATTGCTTAATAGCTCTGAATAGTTCTGGTTTCTAAATAGTTAATGTCTTTGGTTGAAGAATTCTTTGCCCAGTAAGTGAATTCAAGTTGCATTTCCTTGATTCTTCTTGTAAAACAGTATAGCGGAGTAAAAATGATTTTCTTTGGTTATGAAGGCAAAAAATAGATCTTAGTTCTGATACCTATTTTGCGTTACCCTGAGCAAGATATTTAACTTCCTTGAACCTCAGTTGTGTCATCTAGAAAATGGGAATAATTATATTTTCAGGCTCAGTAATTCTTAGGTTGGAGTCTTGTTTCTTCTTAATCCTGTGGAATTATGAGGAAAGGATTCTGAAGGCTTTAAAGTGAAATAAATGTAAATTGCAATTATTAGTCATTATAAACAAGTTCTATGTAGCCATCCTTTCCCTTTTTCCATCTGTCTCTTTGTAGGGGATCCGGCCTGGGATGAGACAGTTAGCACACAGAATGACTTCAGTGAGATTTAGATAGAACAGAAGGTTCTAGATAATTCACATGTCTGCCTGCTGATTCTGATTGCTCACTTCTTATATGATTTGTAAGTTGTGCAAATTAAATGTTTTGGGACTTGGAGGAAGAGTGGATCCCCTTCATTCTTGTGTTGTGTTTTAAGGGGAAAGGTGGATCAAGTAGTGTTTATGTTGCAAAGAAGAGTCAGTGTGAGAGGGACATTTTACGTTTATTGAGTAAAGAAACTGCATTGTATAAAAATCCATAATAATAACAATTATGATAAGTAGGAATATTTTTTCCCTATGTACTTTCAAAAACATTGGCTTATTTTAGCTTCATTACAAGAAAAAAAAAAAGAACAGAAATCAAAAACCCATGAAGTAGACAAGGAACAATATTAGCTCTATTTTACAGTTGAGAAAATTGAAGTTCAGAGAGAAGTCAGTTGAATAACTAAGGTCACATAACTAGCAGTTGAGCTAGGAATTAGAACCATTGTCTAATTCCCTTTCTATTATACCAGACCAGACTAGAGGAGTAAACTGACATTAAGATGAGGAAGATAAGTAGATTTGAGCAGCAAAAGTAGTGTGTTTAGGAAAGAAAACAAACTGCATAATACAGAATACAAAGTGATTAATGGAGAGCAGAAGATGGTTTGGGGGAATAGTGGTGAACCATAAGATGAACATGAGTTAACAATGTATTCTGAGTATAAGCTGATACAAAGTGAAGTGAGCAGAAACAAGAGAATAATTTATACAGTAACAGCAATGTTATAAAGATAATTAACTTTGAAAGACTTAGTAATTGATCAACATAATTACCAATTACCTTTTCAAAACATTCAGTTTGAAACATGCTATCTCTAGATAGAGAACTGACAGAATCAAAGTGCAAATTGAAGTGTTCCCTTCCTTTCTTTCCTCCTTTCCTTCCTCCTCTTCCTCTCTTCTTTCCTCCTTCCTTCTCTCCCCTCCCTTCCCCCTTCCTTCCTCCCTCTCTTTCTTCCCTCCTTTCCTTCCTTCCTTCCTTCTTTTCTTTCTTCCTTCCTTCCTTTCTCCCTCCCTCCCATTCTCCTTCCTTCCTTCCTTCCTTCCTTCCTTCCTTCCTTCCTTCCTTCCTTCCTTCCTTCCTTCCTTCCTTCCTTCCTTCCTTCCTTCTTCTCTTCCTCCCTCCTTCCCTCCCTTCCTTTCTCCCTCCCTTCCCACCTTTCTTTCTTCCTTCTTTTTGTTCATCTCTGCTACAAAATGGAAAAGGGAAAAGAAGTGAGAATCACAATGAAAGATATAGATTAAATATGGGGTGAAAGCTTTGTGACTGAAGGGTTATTAAATATTGATTAAATATTTTTGAAAAGTATAGAATTGGCTTGTCTATTTTTAAGTACTGAGTAAACAACTACCTCTCTAAACTGGCATAATCCTAATTGGGCAGACTTAATAAAAATGGACTTAAACACAGAAGTCTAAGTGGCTCATTTATTATGTCTGATCCCTTAGTGAGATAATTCATTGTCTTCAGATGGTCATTTGTCCTTTAAGACAAGATTAAAGTTAAATTCCAAGTCTACAGCTTAATCGCAAATTTAGAAACAGCAATATTTTCTAAGAGAATCTGAGGCTCTTGATTTTAAACTCTCAAGTAATGTTATTGAAGTACATTGTGACTAACTAATATTTACTTCCACAATTTAGGCCTCTCACACACTGCCCCCTGTAAAAAATCAGGGCTATAGGAACAGGAGAGTTGAGAGGGAAATTATCAGACTATTTGGCTGTTCTGTTAGTCGATGCCACAGGAAACTTCATTAATTCTCTTAAGAAATTGACTTACTAGAAATAACTTTCTTCCCCCCCCCCTTTTTTTTTTAACATTAGGCACATCACAATGGATTAGGGACAAAGAAAAGGAAAAACACTATTGAATTACATCTTTATAATAAATTAGCAAAAACAAGAAATCTGGAGATCTCTGATTTTTTAAATGAAGAGGTACCACCTCATTGTGAGGGCACTGGATACTTTAAAAAAAAATGGGTGCAGCAGTTCCTGTTGGACTCATGAAATCCTAAATTTAAATCTTACCTCTTACTCTTACTTACTGAGTCATCCTGATTATGTCACATACCCTCTTAGTGCCCTATACAACTAATACACTGAGTTACAGAAAAGGTACCAGCCTCTATTAGTAGAGAGGGTTACCTCATTGGGAGTTTTCCTGTAATTAATGAAATCACAAGTCCAAGCCAAAAAATAGTGAAAGGAAAACAGCTGTCGGATATTTTAATATGTTTAGTGTTTCCATCTAATTTAGGGTATAAGTTAGAAATGAGCTGCTGATGGGTAGTAAGAACTTCCACATAGGATGAAATCGGAGGGCCAGAGCTTCTCACCCCCATCACTTCACTTCACTCCCAAACTCACTCTCTCAAACTCTCTCTCTCTCTCTCTCTCTCTCTCTCTCTCTCTCTCTCTCTCTCTCTCTCACACACACACACACACACACACACACAGAGAGAGAGAGAGAAACAGAGACAACAAAACAAAAAGAGAGAAACAGAGTCAGGAGTGGGAGGGAAAGAGAGTACACTGAGGAGTCTGAAGTAAATATTTGAAATCCTTTAGTTTTGTATCTATAGAACTCCCTGGAAGTATAAACAAATTTAGACCCTAGCAGAATAAATATATGTTGGAGAATGACATTTTCCCATAAAACATGCAGGTCTGATGAGTATCAGGTGAATGGTTTCCTATATACATGTGTGCTGTGAATTCATGACTAGGTTCTTGGGGATAGAACAATTCCACTAGTCAAGCTCAGGAATTTTCCTCCATGGCCAGTGGCAAGCTGCTCCCTCTAGGCTACAAACTCCACGTTTGAGTCTGAACTCACTTCTGTGACCTACATTACATTCTGCATCAGCAAAGGTACACTAAACTCATGTATAATTCAAAGAGAAGTCGGGTGATTAAATCGAGGAATTATCTTTGCATTATCCATTAATAGGGCTCACAACTTTGGGAACAAGGGCAAACAAGTCTGCAGAGAAGGGTGCTAGGTTTCTGAGAGTGAGTAGAGTTGCCCCTTATCTGACATTGGGTAAGATAGCCTTGCTTTGGAGGTCTCCGGTTTCTGTCTGGTGGCTACTGATGTTGGAGAAAGTCAGAATTTTGGGAGCTGTAGTTTTATTGAGGTCACAGTGGCATTCATAGAAGCATTGCTCTAGAGATAGAAATGTTTCCAAAGATCTATATCTAAACCACTCTCCCTCTTCTCATCTCATTTTACAGAGGTGAAACTAGATGACTGGCTTAAGTTCTAATCTAATGCAGATAGTAAGGATTTGAACTCAAGTCCTAAAGCTTCAAATTCATTGTTTTGCCTTCCAAGATTCCCAGGATTATTGGAAAAATCAAGATGCTGTGGCTATTGATGCAGTGTCTCTCATTTCTGGAGGTATCAGTCCCTTCTCTAGAATTTAGTCCAGTAAAGGCAGGAAATATGAGTTTGAGTGGAGGCCAAGCAACTAGTCAATCAGTAACTCAGAAAGCATTTTTAAGTATTGTGTCAAAGTAGGATGCTAAGTAAACCCTGGGAATACAAAGAGATAAAAATATAATTCATGTGTAATCTGTTACTGTGACTACTGTTAATTATGGTTTAAAAACAATTCTACTAGAATATTACTATGCTATAAGAAATTACAAAATGGCTAATTTTAGAAAATCATGAAAAGATTTGCATGAAATAATGCAGAATGAAATGAGCAGAACCAATACACAGTGATTGTATACAGTAATATTGTTCAAAAAGTAACTTGAATGACTAAACTATTTTGAGTAATATGTATGTTCAAATCAACTGCTAAGAACTTTTGAAGGAAAATGCATTCTCCCTTCAGAGAAAAAACTGATACATGATTGTATGGGTCCACATACATATCTATATCAAATGTTGAACTTCTCCAATGTGGGGATTAGGAGGAAGACAATTTAAAACTCAAAATATAACAAAAAATAAATAAGGTAAATATTTTTAAAAGAAGAAAAGTGAAATTTATTAGTTATAGTTAAACATTCCTAAAGAACAACAAGTAAACAAAAACAAAGAAAAAAGTTCACAAAGCCCAGATACCTCAAAGGCCTTATCAATAGAATGAGAGCTCCGAGTGATTGGAAGTATTATGGAAAAAATCAAATGAGATAACACATATAAAAGGATTTTGCCAAATCTTACACACTATACAAATGTTATTGTAATCATCATTATCATGGTTAGAAGAAAGCCTTGCAGTCAGGAATATCCAGGTTTGAATATCTACCTCTCACCTATATTAGTTGTGTGCCCATGAATAAATCATAAATTACTTCACCTTTCATCGTGGGGCATGCTCTAAAACAACAGACTACAGATGAGCTGCCCATCTGTACTGGCGGAGAGAGTTTTTCTGTAGGGAATCTCCTATATACATGAAGTCACAGGACCAAAAATATCAATTGATTTAAAAACACTGCTTCTCTCCTTATTCCCCACCCCCCCACCCGCCAAAGGAACCTGATTAGAAAACATTTTGTTTTGGCCCATTCTGAGTAAGGTTAGTTTGGGGGTAAAAACAATCATTTCTTTAAAGATTTTCCATCATTATATTTTTTCACAATGCACAAAAGGTAGACTTGATTAGTTTGCAGCAGTGAATTTAAATTACATATATAAACCATATGTTCAATTATTAAAGGAGCTATTATATTCCTACCTATCCATAGTGAATTAATTTAAAGAAATCTATATGAAGATATTGAAATGTATTTCTACATAAAGTTGCCAGGTCTTTGCTTTGAAGGATGAGAATGCCAATGAAGTAAAATTCAACTTGCAAACCAGAATGAATACACCTATTTTGAAACCTGGAAAAGGAAAAGAAAGCCTGAGAGATGTTTACCAGCTTTCTTGTGATTTCAGTTCTTTCCTCAAGAGCTTTAGTCCACTTTTCTTGACTTCTCTTTTGGTAGAGCTGATGATTTTCTCCTCAAATCAGATAAAAGGATTGTGAGTTTGTTTGAAGGGCATCAGTCACCATCTTGGATGAGCTCATTACTTCATTACATCTCATTTTGGGAAAGGGCTTATGTTGTGTGCCTTCAGATGCATCTTCGGAAGCTTTTGTCATGTAGAGCAAGGTATTTATTTCCAAACTCAGATCCCTTTGGGAAGAAACTTGTTTTGTGTGTATGGCAGGTTAGCTAAGAGGACTTTTGTCTGTGGTAGCTATTGGTCTCCTGGGAATAAAATACCCAGAGATTTTTGCTGGCAGAAATGATCAGTAGTTTAGTATTGCTGTTTTAAAAGTGACCTTGGGAATGGAAATTTTTTGATGTGTTTTGCAATCCTCAGCAAAAAAAAAAAAAAAAATATGAAGAAAAAAAAAAACAACTTATGAAATTCTTGGCATGTGGTGCTTTTGACCTCTCCCGACAAATGAGCTGGAGGAAGGGGTATGTGTTTATAATTATTGTTTCTCTTCCCTCTACCCCAACCCCCCATCAATGTTCTTGTTCTTCCAGTGGCCCTTTAAAAAAGAACTTTATTTCATGCTTGTGGCACTGTAATTTCAAATAAACCTGTTTTACATTGGGCAACCTGTCAATTACTTACCTCTAAGAACACATCTTTAACTGCCCAAGAGATACAGGTTCAGTAAAGACTAGGTCTTGAAGGGTATTAACCACCTCTTTGGGATTAGGGGAATCACATTTGCCGAGTCAACCTCTCTTCAAATATCCTTGAGAATTCAACAAATAAATCATACTGTAGATGAAGCACTATCACAAACAAAACTAGCATCCATAACAGCCCAGTCAGAACCATAAACAATTATAAACAATAGTTTCATTTGCTTCAGTTCTGGTATGGTTTGTTTATTGAATTCTCAAAAATATTTCAGACTACATGCTTGCAGTATGTAGTTCTTGTAGCAAAGCATTTTCACATGTTAATTCCTCTAATCCTTGTTGGTGTTCAGTCATTTCTTCCACTCTTCTCTGACTCTTTATGACCCTGTTTAGGGTTTCCTTGGCAGAGATATTGAATGCCATTTCCTTCTCCAGTTCATTTTATAGGTGAAGAAACTGAGGCAAACATGATTAAATGATTTATCCAGGGTCATGTGTGTATGTGTGTGTGAGTGTATGTATTCCCTATGTTTTTGGATATCAGATTTTAATCAGAAATAATTGATGAAAATGTGTTTTGTTTTGTTTTTTTAGCACTTCCATATATGCTTTAATTTCTTTTTTTTTAAAAGCTTTTTATTTTCAAAATATATGCATGAATAATTTTTCAACATTGACTCTTGCATAGCTTTGTGTTTCAGATTTTGTCCTACTCCCCACTCTCTTCCTTAGATGGTAAGCAATCAAATATATGTTATATATGTTAAATCCAATATGTGTAAACGTATTTATACAATTTTCTTTATGTTTTAATGTCTAACTTATAGTTAAGCCTTTAATTTTAGATAATGAAGATTATGTCCCCTCTTTTATAGTTACTTTTGTCTTCTATTTGTTTTAAAATTCCTCAACCATAAATCTGAGGGGCATTTCCTTCTGTTGTCATTTAATTGTTTCTTTGATATAACTTTGTGTATTTAGGTCTTACATCTATCCATTTGGAACTCGTGGTATATAATGTGAGATTCTTGCCTATACTTACTTTCTGCCTAATCAGTTTCTAGCTTTCTCAGCAAATGTTTTTTCCAAACACAGAATTCTTCCCTTAGGATTTTAGGTTCATAGGATCTTGAACCTTAAAGGCAATGCCAGAGAAACATTAGCTGTAGAAGATTCTACCAAACTAAGAAAGTTTAGAGTTTGGCCTAGTGTTCAAAGACCTACTTAAGTTTGGGGAATCTTATCACCAGACTTCTTCAGAGTGATTTTTTTGAGGGGAGGATAATTACAAAATCAGCTATTGAGTTGTAGAAGGGTTGTATAGAGGGACTACACAAGTGATACTGTAGTATACAGAGCACTGGGCCTGGAGTCAGGAAGAACTGAATTCAAATCTGTCCTCAGGTACTTATTATCTGTATGACTGAACAAGTCACTTAACCTCAATTTCTTCATCTGTAAAATGAGGATAATGATAGCACCTACTCCCTGGGATTTTTGTGAGGATCAAATGAGGTAATAATTAGGCATGGTACCTGGCATATAGTCGGTGTTTAATAAATGTTTATTGGTTGATTGATCTAATGACTAAATTGTCGTTTTGCCTTCCAGGTGCCTGCTCTTTGCAATTCACTCACTCTCATAATCTGTCAGTAAAAGCAAAGAAAGACAGGAAGCTGTATGTTTTCCTATATTGTTGGGCTTTTCAAGGTGGAGATGGAAAAGTAGAGAAGGTTGACATTTCTAATGTGATGATAGCTCACAGTGATGATATAATGTTATTCTATGGGAATGGGTCCAGTCTGAATCTGATAGTGCTCTTGAAATTAAATGGGGCTGTGAAGCATTCTGGGTTCACTTGAAGAGACTGACCCTAAAATCAATGGATTGGAGAAAATTTCTCTTTCTGCCTAGTGTAGGGATTAAGTATGACCTCATTAAAGGAAAAGATCCAGTCTTTCTGCCCTGGTAGAAGCACAGAGATTTCCAAGTCTTGCAAGTGGTCAGACACTGGATTGGAACTTGGTTTCTTTGGCTCAGTGAAGTCAGAATGTGCTTCACACTGCAGTGCGAGCAAAGAAGGCCCCAATTAGTCAGAGTCTGGGGATAGCCCATGAATTCTTTCAGCTTTAGGGTAGAACAGCTGGGATGCAACTTCTGCCTGTCACCCAGAATCATTTCCAAATGTATGCTTTAACTCATACCTTATGGTTAGGGAATGCCCCAGAAGATTTTGGGTCACTGGGAAAAGTAAATATATCTCTTGTTACCCTTTCTTCTTCCTCCTATCTCTGGCTGTCATAGCAAATTTGACTTACCAGATTGCTGTATTCATCACTGATTTTAATAGAATATAAGCTTCTTGTGGGAAGAGACTAATTTTCTATTTGTATTTGTAACCCCATGCCCAGAACAGTGCCTTGCCCATGGTAAATGCTTATTAGATTGCATTGGATTGTATTCTATCAAACTGATACATCAAGTCCTGAAATATATTGGTTGGAGGCAAGAGTAGATAAGGACAGATCAGCCAGTGAATGGGCGGAAAGGAAGGGGAATAGCAAGAAAATATATGATAATAACAACAATAATTTGTTTTTTTCACACTGCTTTAGTTTTTCAAAGCACTTTTACATGTTATCTCTTTCAATCCATTATTGTTATTCATTCATTTTCCCCTATTGTCTCTGACTCTTTGTGATCTTGTTTGGGGTTTTCTTGGCCGAGGTACTGAAGGGGTTTGGCAGTTGCTTTTTTCAGCTCATCTACTGAGCTGAAACTGAGGCAAAGGGGATTAAGTGATTTTCCTAGGGTCACACAGCTAGTAACTGAGGATGAATTTCAACACAGGAAGATGAATCCTTACAATCTTGTTAAATCTCCTTTTACTTTGATAGAGTCCTAATCTCTTAGGTATGTGTACTCTTGTATTTTGTACAAATCATAATTCATCCACTACTTTTTATTCTGTGTACATCCTTCTCATCTTCCCAGAAACCTACAGAGTGTCTATTTACTCGATGTGTTAGAGGTTTTCTTCTTGTTACTCTACCATCTCAAGGGCACTAACATACCATTTAGTTTATCTCCCTGTTGTTTCACATTCTTATAATATAACTGGTTCACCTTATTTTCTGCTCATACCGTGTTTCCCCGATAATAAGACACTGTCTTATTATTTTTTGGACAGAAAAACACCAGAGGGCTTATTTTCAGAGGAGGGTTTATTTTAATGAACATTGATAGCAATTTTAATAAACAGGTAAATGTGAACAAAAAAAAGTACCTTTATTCAATAATGATCATGTCATCTTCTTCAACAACATTATCATAAGTGTCCATACCCTGAATTCTGTCCTGGATATCTTGCGCCTCTATCTCCTTCAGAAGAAGTGGACCCAATCTGTCATGTCCAGCAATATAGCTCTCTTTAAATGAACATGTCTTGTCCAGGTAATCTGCTCGTAGTGCCTTGGCGACACAGCTGTCAGTAATTTTATCCCATGACTTCTTCACTCAAGTCACGACTTCTTGCAGACAGGGCTTCACAAAGTTTCCACGCTGATTTCTTTCCATTCTATTTTCAATGTAGTCATTGACTTCCATGCGCAAATGGTCCTTGAATGGCTTGTTTATTGCAATATCAAGAGTCTGGAGATAGGCAGTCATTCCTACAGGAATCATTACTTGATCTATTCTTCTCTCTGCAAGGAAGTTCTTCGTTTCTTTAGCGCGGTGAGTGCTGGCTGAGTTCTTCTTTTATCCTCCATCATGCCCCTTTTATCCTCCATCATGCCCCCTCACTCCCGCTTACATACCCGGTTTTTATGTTGTCCTACCTCAGCTCTCCTCCGTGACACTGCTCTCAATGGCGCCAGCAAGCAAATCACTGGGGAAGAACAGGATGACGCACTTACTGCTGCAGCTCTGATTGGATGCAGCTTGGAGCCGGTGTGCATTTCACCAGGGGGAAGGGGGGGACGGGAGGATGGTGCATACAGAGGGTACCATAATGTAGTGTGTAGCGCAGGGGATCACCTTCACTACAGTAGCAATCTCAATAGGGCTTATTTTCGGGGGAGGGCTTATTTTAGAGGAATCTTACACAGTAAGGGGAGAGCTTATTTTCGGGATAGGTCTTATTATCGGGGAAACACGGTACATCTCCCAGTTATGTTTTTTTAATTGCTTCTTACCCACAAGTCATTGTTATTAATAGTATGTCTGTGCCCTAGAGTGTTTTTCCATTTTCCTTTGAATTTTGTAATTTAATTCTTTTTAGATCTTTGTATTCTAATTCACAGTTGAACAGTAAGTAGCAATAAGAGAATAATGATATTAAAGAGATTATCTTTGCAGTAACAAGCAGTTTGGGCTAATTGGAAATATTATAGAATTTCTAAAATATTCTGGGCCCTGCTCATTATCTTTCTACTATACATAATTGTTGGAGTAATTTAATAGATGGTTTATATAGCATCATGCCATTTTCTGGATATTATGTTTTTCATCCACTTTGTTTTCCAGTGAGAATGGGTAGATTATTCTCTTTCATCACTCAATCAATCAACAAGCTTTTATTAATTAATTACTATGTGTAGCCTCTCTTCTAAGTGGTGATGATAAAAATACCAAAAAAAAAAAAAAAGTGAAGTTTTCCATACTCTTCAGGAGCTTACATTCTATTAGGTACTGTGGATTTCTCTAAAGAGGCTTTGTAAGTTATAGGGTTCTTTGCAATCAGTTCAATGTATTTTTTAAAACTATAACTTTCATTAAGAAATCCTTTTATTTGGACTTTTCATTGGGCATCAATAACATCAGTAACCTTTGGTGAACACATATTCTTTCCCCCATTTTATAGTGAAAGAAAGGGAAGATTATAAAGGTTGCCTGTGTTCCTATAACTAGAAAGTAAGTGAGCCAGAATTCAAGGCCAAATCTTTGGATATTCTGTCCAATATATTGTGATATTTCTAAGGAGCAGGTTGACAAGAAAGAAAAAGAATAAAGAATGAAATAAATGTGCCTAGAATTGCATAATGTCTCTTAATGGGATGACCCTTTGCAAATGTATAAAGAGATAAAACTTGTTTCTAATGGTGCTCTTCCTGCTTCTCCCTTCCACATTTTTTAAATGACTGTGTTGCCTCTTTTTTGCCTTCTATTATCTTTTCTGTATCTATGCAGTTTTACATGTACTTTCTCCTTTCTCCTGAATCAAAATTGGCCTTTGACATCACTATTCCTGAGAGTCTATTTCAATCATCTTCATAAAAGTGTTTGTATTTTAAGTCCTATATCTTTCTCTTTGTGCCTTTCTAAACCTCCCATTAAAGGCATTTCCAGGTATCAGTTCACATGGAAGAGAATTATTCTGGATGCTAAGGACTTTCCTCAGCACCTTAAGACAGTTCCTGACACATATTGAGTAAAGCCTATAGCCTTATTTGTCTCCTGTTTTAATTTGATCAGTGTTCAGGAAACAAGACTTGAATGAACTCTGAATTATATAGCCCCACAAAGGCCAGAAAATACCAGCAAAAGGAGGAATGTGGGCTGAGTCTTGAAGAAATCTAGGGAAGTTAGGAGTTGGAGGAGAGAAAAGAGAACATTTCAGGGGTAAGGGCAGCCAGTAAAAATGCATGAACTCGGGAGGCACAGTGTTGTATTCCAGGAATTTCAAAGAGGCCAATATCTCTGGACCACAGAGTTTACAAAGGGGAGTAAGTTGTAGGAAGATATTCCCTTTTTTGGAATTGATTACTTCATGAATTTGAGGCAGTTTAGTGAAGTAGAGCGATGGTTTTAGAGTTACAAGCTTCAGTTCTGCTATATATCATCCAAGTGGTATTAAGTAAGTCATTTGATTACCCTGGTTCCATTTCCTCATCTGTAAAATGAAGGAGTTGGACTAGATGATAATCACTAATGTTTCACCTAGCTTTAAATCTTATCATCAGACATCAAGTGGTTTTGGGCACCATGAGCAGATCAACATGGTTACATATTATCTGGCCATAAGATGTCCCATATGAAGTTAAACTCAAAACTGTTAGCTATTTATATTCTCAGAGACTCATCTTAATTTGGCTCTGCCTGTAATATTTTTTAACTTTTTCTGAAGAAAACATAGTGCCTATTGTTCACTCTGGACCTTATTGCAAGGATGTCTGAACATAACACCAAAAAAATTAAATAAATAAATAAAACAAAACCCCAATAACAACAAAAGGAAAAAAAAATCGTAAAGCTTATTCTCCATCTGCAGTGTTGGCCAACTAGTTCATTTGTTTTATTTTAAAAATATATAACAAAACCCCCTCATGTGACAATAACATTTCATCCCTCACTTTGTTAAGTATACCACTGTCTTGACACTTCTCAACCTTTTCACCAACTTGGGCTCATCACTTTACTAACTCCCACACTGTGATGAAATATTTGTTTTAGTCAGTCTCTTAGAAAACCACTACCAAGCATCTTAAAATGCCTTAAGAAATAGCAGGATATCTCTATTCATCAGAATTGGGCAATTTTTATAGAAAACAGCTTTTTTTTTCCTTAGTGAATTTATTGTGTTAGCATTTAATGAATGCCACTATACCCTGAGGACCCCTAAAGGTCCTATGTGTACATATAGGAGAAAGAGAAAACTGATTCTTTCTATTAACCAAGTTGGGGAACAAAGAGCCCCCCCCAGGAAAAGTTGGCCATATATAGAATATGTAATTCAAAAAGATACCAAGCTGGATTTCTGTACAAAAATACATACCTACTACTTGTATGGGTCCTGGAATTCCACTGTTCATGATTTATTCCTCTGGGTTGCATATTTTTCATATTTGAATGACTTATTAAAATGCAAATACTCTTGAGAGCTATAGCAGTTAAATCTATTATCAGCTAAGGCATTAGTAGGGATTAGTTGGCTGGCATTTGGAAGCAAGGTCTAAGGCAGATGTTAGCATTTTTTTATGTCATGAGTCCCTCTGACAGAATGGTGTGCTATAGATTCCTCAGAATTATATTTTCAAATGGAAATGCTTTATTCTACTTTGAAGTTAGTGAAAATAAAGATGTAATTCTTTTTTTCCCATTGAAATCCACAACCTTCTGACATACATTCATAAACAACTATACTCAAGTTTAAAAACTCTTGCCATGAGGGAATAGCTTTCTGTGTGAGATAAAATAAGTAGTAGATAAATTTCACTAGTTTCCATATTCTTGTCTAGCTATCTTGGGGAGACAGTAAATCAACAGAAAATTATTTTACAACAGCACAAAACAACATATCTGTAAGTGGAATATGAAGAATTTAAAGACTATAAGCACATGCCAAAGAGACAATGAATAAAGGAATAATCCAGATCATGTGGAATGAGTCCAGGAAGACATTCTGGATGGTGTAAGTTGAATTGATTGAAAGATAAATTGAATAAACATATTTAGAAGAAAATTTGGGCCTGGAAAAACATAAAGGTAAAGTAGGTAGTGTGTGTATTAAGGAAGGGTGGCAGGGAATTGTTTGGAGCAGAAGGGAAGCAGATTAGTTTTATTGAAGGAGTATGCTTAGAGAAACAAATTAATTTGGAACATTGGCCAATGGTTTGGTGAAGGGATTAGAGGGTAAAGAATAACAGTGGAAAGTCAGTTAAAATTTAGATTTCAAAGGTTAGGCAATAGGGAGCCATTGTGAGCTTTTGATCTGAAACAGTGATGGAAATGTAGAGATTGAAAGAAGACTGGATGAAGAGGAACCACTTAAATGGCTCCGGAAATAGTGACACATTGATGAGTTTGCAGTCATCAACTCCCTCCCCCCCAAAAAAAAAATTGCATGGTATAATAGAAAGAGATACTGGTTCTGGTGTCTGAGGTCCAAGTTCAAATCCTGCCTCTGATGCTTATTATTTATCTGATCTGGTCAAGCTACTCAGTATCTTTGGGCCTCACATGTAAAGTGGGAAGAGGCTGGATAAAAACTCTTCTGGGACTAGATCTGTGATATTTTTATCCCAAAGTTATGCTTCATCACAACTACTCTTGACCCAAATAAAGGGAGATGAGACAGGTATTCACATCCATGAAATAGGATAACTGGAAACAATGGTCTGCTTAAAAAATCGTAGACAAATTGACAAACTCAATTCTGATCTATTTATGTACCTGAGAAAGCTCTGGGTAGCTCAGACCACTAGTAAAGGGAATTTTTTATCCTGCAGAATCCCTACATATAGCTAAGAGTCGCAATGAATTGTTTGGGGTACTTGCAGAAATTTCCACAAATAGTACAACACAGGAACAGTTTTTGAATCTTGGTTTTCCTGAATCTAAATCTGGCTCTTTATATCTACTTTGCTATGGTGCTTGTCAATCCTGTCATAGTATATTTAATTTATCACAATGAAAAATAGTCTTTTATCCTTGAAGGAAGGATTGATATCCCCCTCACTGAATGCCACCGGCAAAATCAAATGTTCCAAAATCAAAAAGTACCATCAATAGGTTAGAAAGAGAATTGTTGAAAGGAAAAAAATAGAATAGAAAAGAGGAAGGAGACAGAAAAAAAATGGAATAAGAAAGGGACAAATGACAAGAAAGGGGAGAGTGCTATTTGTGTTTGCCTTAGGTGCTAATTCACTGGCATCAGTGCTAGTGATTGCCCAGTTGTAGATGGTCCAAGTAGTTTAACTCATTTGTCAACTCTTGTCTCAATATGCAAAGACTCTACCTAGGTAAAATGAAAGTGATGGGATTTGGTCATATTTTCCCTGACCACAGGAGGAATGGAAATAGGATTTTTCACTCAAGTGTACACCCATCCCTAATGCATATGCTTGCAGGCAATGAAGAAATCACATTTCATAGAGTGTTTTATTTCATGTCCCAAGAGGATACAAAGAAGTGAAAAATTCTTCGTGAGTCATAGATGGCAACAGTATCCCCAGGTGGAACTGATTCCACATTTGCACATCTTTTTTCCATTTCCAATTTGTATGATTCAGCACCCAGAGACATGGAGTCAGACCATTGAAATCAGGTCACATTTTAATAATAGACAGTATTTATATAGGGCTTGAAGGTCTCTAAAGTACTTGACAAATATAGTCTCACTTTATCCTGAGAAAAAATGCTGAGTGCTAGGTATTATTATTGTTATCCATATTTTATAGGTAAAAAAACTGAAATGACTTGCTCATGGGTTACCCAAGTAGAAAGTATTTGAGGGTAGATTTGGATATTAGTCTTCCTGATTAAAAATCCAGCACTCTACATCAACCGTTCCAACCAACTGCCTTATTTTCTGGGAAATAAAGAAATAATTCATATGATCACACATCTATAACATGGTGTATAGAATAGAAGTACTTGCTTGTGATGATATAATTAGTAGTTATCTAAAGCACGATTCACCCAAATCTCCTGACTCTAAGTTTAGCATTCTTACAGCATTTTCCTAGGCTCCCAACTCCTCATAAGGAGGAAAAAAAAACCGGGGTTCACTAGGGAATTAATAGAACCCCTTTGTTCAGGAGTGCTATGGGATCTACAGCCTCTTGTTGTCCAGTTGTTTTTCAGTCATGACCTACTCTTTGTGATCTCATTTAGGATTTTCATAGCAAAGGTACTGGACTTGTCAGCCATTTCTTTCCTCACCTCATTTTACAGATAAGGAAACTGAGGCAAACAAGTTTAAGTGACTTGTCACTTAAGTCAGTGTAACTTGCCCAAGATCACACAACTAGTAATTATTTGAGGTGGGATTTAAAACTCACAAAGATGTCTTCCTGAGTACTTCCTTCAGTACTCTATCTACTGAGCCACCTAGCTGCATGAAGCTTAAGCAAGCAAGGAGCAAGCTCTGTGTTTTTTCTTCACTTTAGGGCTCTGTTCCTTGTTTTTTGTTTGTTTGTTTTTGGTGAAGCAGTTGGGGTACAGTGACTTGCAAGGCTAAAAAGTGTTAAGTGTCAGTTGGCAGATTTGAACTCAGATCCTCCTAACTCTAGGGCAGTATTCTATCTCCTTTGCCATGTAGCTGCCCCTAACCTTGTTGCGCCTTGATTGGTTGGGCCCAATCACTGCTCCATAGCTTCATTGACCTGTCCCATCCCACAATTTTTACTATCAACTCCACTGCCCTATATTTTTTGGCAGGTATTTTGATCCACCTCATTGTTATTTGATTCTCCTCTGATAGATGATCATACCTTCTGCTCCTAGGAACCTATCGCCTATGACTCCCACATTCATGTAAACATGTCTCTTCACTGATATTGCAGTTTCCCACTGTTTTTATCTTTCTTAGGAGAGAGTGCCAGCTACTGAGCACATGGACACTGGCAAGATTAAAATGGAAATATGATCTATGTTATAGTTCTTCAGAATGAGATCATTAGGACCAAAATGCCTTTGGATTACTTGAAACTTTCTGCTTTTTCTTTTGGATCTGGTTGTCCCATCCAAGCATAAAAGGCCCCTTCTATGGCTTGTGGGGACTAGCTGCCTTCTCCTTGCCTTGCCTTTTGTAAAAGTCTCCATTTTTCCAGCCTGAAGAAAGTAAGATTTATTTTCCCATGTGCCTAATTCCCAGGTCTGTCTGTCAATTCCCAGGTGAGATGTTTCCTTCTTCCTCAGCATCTCTCATTGAGTCTTGAGGTTTGGAGGTTTGCTTCTGCCCTTCTGTATGTCTCACTATTCCCTGTTTTTCTCTGAGGGAAAGCCTTGGAAAGCAATAGGGGGGTGGGGGGGAGGGGGGACCTGGATAGAGCATGGGGGAGGGGTAGATGGGAAGGGCAGAATCCATGTTCTTCCCATTCAGGCAGGCAGGCACCTGTGCCGCAGGGAAGGGAATGGGTGGAGGAAAAGGAGAGAGAACCACTCCTAACTGCATTTCAAATGGGGATAATACCCTGTAATGTGGATGACTGTGGCAACCATAAAGTGAGATAATAGATGGTAGAGTGCCTTGAAAAGTTAAAAGCACTGTTCAATTCAATCCAATTCAACCAACATTATTAAGTGCCTCTTATATGCAAGGCATCGTGCTACAGCTGGGGATACAAAGATAGATATGATCCAAGCCCTGCTCACAAGGGAACTACAACTTAATGGTAGGGAGGGTATGTACACAAATAGCTATAATCCAGGGGAGAGTGGGATAAAGTTAAAAGAGAAGTCCAGGGAAACAGCTGTGAAAATCTGAGGAGGGAAAGATTGCTTTTTACTGAGGAAGAGATGGGAGCTGGGGAGATCAGAGAAGATATCACAGGAGATATGGCATCAGAATTGAGTTGATGCCCATGGAAGAGAACTTTCCCAGAAGTAGGAAGAGGGGTGAGGAGGGCATTTCTAACATGTGCAGAGAGAGAGAATAGGGAAGGATGAAAACAGGACAGAAATGGGGTCAGTTTGCCTGAAAACAGAGTCAGTGATGAGAAGTAGTATGAAACAAGTATAGACAAGTAGGTGGGAATCAAATTGTGAAGAGGGTGTCAAATATCCTTTTTCAGAATTTAGACTTTACGTGATAGGCAACAGGGAGCCACTGTAGATTTTTGAGGAGATGAGTAAGACAATCAGATCAAAGAATTAGGAATATTATTACTAAGGAGGATGAATTAAAGAAGGAATAGATAGGAGGTAGAAAGCCCATACAAGTCTTCCCTTAACATCATATGGCTTAAAAATGCTTTCTTCATAGAAAACCTGTAAAGTATAGTGTGTTATCATCATTTCACAGATAGAGAAACTAAGTCACAGAGAGGTTTTTTTACTCACAGATCCACCCCATACATCAGAGTCAGGTTTTGAAAGGAAGCCTTTTCTGCTCTAACCCTCTACACCACACTACGTATACTACTAAGGAGTTTTCACTGGGAGTAGAGAGAAAAGGGTAGGTGCAAGAGAAATAATAAGGTTTGGCAGATAATTGTAAGTGTGAGGTAAGAGGGCAAGAAGAGTCAAAGATGGATGACTCCAGAGTAACAAGCCGAAGAAACTGGAAGGATGGCGGCACCATTAGCAGAGAGAGAATAGTTACAGGGAGGGGCATATTTAGGTGGGAAGATGGTAAATTCAATTTTAGACATGGTAAGTTTGAAGTGCCAGCCAGAGAGATATTTAGGTAGAAATGTCTAAGAAGCCAGTAGGAAATACAAACATAAACCAGCTTCCCTCACACATTTACAAGATTTGATTTACACAGTTTTTCAGGAACACATCTGTTGTGCTTAAAGTGTCCATTTAAAGACTTACAAAGTTCCCTTTCAGTTGTTTCTCTAGCTCCTAAGTCTAGACACTGGGCTACTTCCTGTTTCCTGCTAATAAATAAATGCCAATGATACTGAATCCAATAAATGCCAGAAGGTAGCCTAGGTGGGTGGGTTTATTATCCTTCTGTATATGTCTCACAAATACCCAATTAGATGATTAGAGAGCAAATCATTAAGTGAATTAAGAAGCTTTTTTGATAAAAAGAACATGCCATACAAAAGGTTTTTTAAAAAGGGAGGAAAATTTCTAACACAATATAATTATAATCCCAGATGGATATTGTTTAAATTCTTTGCTGAATATTTCTCCTCCATAATCTTTTAAAGTGTGACCTTTTCCAAATGGCAATGTTCTTTAGAACATTTATCAGTGAACATTCTAAAATGAAGCCTGCTAAAGTCTAGTCTAATAATGATACTTTTAAAAATTAGGTTGTTCTACAATGGGATCATTGCCTATTTCTTGCCTCTTCCCAACCCCCATGTTTTCTGATTCTTATTTCTCCTCTGATTCTTGATTAGGAGTACTGAAAAGGACTAATTGTAGCTCTATTAGTTCATGTGGCAGACTTTGCTATGACTGCAATAAGTTAGAATGATAGTCAGACATTAACAAAAATGAAGGAAAAAAAACCTGATGGACTTCTGGAATGACTTTGGGAGGATTCTGACACCAGGAGAGTTGTTGCTAGCATATGTAATAAGCATTAAGACATATAAAAGGACAAGTGTGTTTGTTACTGATATTTCCCCCACCTATAGCTAATAATAATAATAAAAAATAATAAATAAAAGTTGTGTAGTGTAAAAATCATAGATGTAACTGGGAATCAGGAGATTTATAATTTTGACCAATACCTATCATGGTCCAAGCCCTGCTCACAAGGGAACTACAACTTAATGGTAGTTATTTATTAAGGAACTGCTATGTTCCAGATACAAAAAAAAAAAAAAAAAAAAAAAGGCAAGAAAAAAGAGGAGGAGGAAGAGAAGAAGGAGGAGGAGGAGGAGATGGTGGAAGAAAGAAACATACAAATAGCTATGTTCAACCTGAACACTCTGGAGATTATCTCAGAGGGAGAGGCTGTATTAGCATTAAGGAGGAGGTTTTTGATAGTCTTCTTGTACAAAGTAGGATTAATGAGAGGAAGGAAGCTGGGAGAAAGAGAAGAGGAGGGAAACAATACCAGCCATGAGGGCATAGCCCATGGAAATGCAGTCAGATAATCTTGGTCAAAAGGGAGCCCAGTCTTTGGATCACAGACTATGCAGAGAGGAGTAATATACAAGAAGACTGTAGATTATGGCATTCTGGGTTCTTTTGGGTGACCTCTCTAGCAAGTTTTTTCAAAGCTTCATACTCACTATTACCATTGATCGATTTAAACTTTAGTTTCCATAGGAGCCATATCATCCAATTATAACATGATAAGACTTTAGGGATCTTCTATCCCAAAGCTTATTAAAATGTGGGGTACGGCATCATAGGGAGTCATTGAAGGTAGGAGCCACAAATTATGATTTATTATCAGTAAATGTTTGATTTTTATACCTATTTTCTATACTGCATGCCTAGGTCATATAACAGTTTCTCAGGTGGAATGGGGTCGTGAATGAAAAAAGTTTAAGAAGCCCTGCTCTATTCCCACTAGTACTTGAGCAAGAATTCCCTCTCCAACATACTGGTTGAGAAACTAAGGCATCTTTCAATTGCTCTAATTCTTAGTAATGTTTTTCTTTTGGATCAAGATTAAATTGGATAATTTGTAATTTCTATCCGCTACTCTTACTATATTTCTATGTCCCCTGAAGACCAAAAAACCCCAAAACAAAACAAAAATACCCAGCAACTCAAACCTCCACTATGTGCTAAGTTCTTCAAATATTTGAAGCAATCATTGGATTTATCCTAAGTCTTCTAAACCCCTCTCTTTTAAAAAGCTGATTCTCATTTGCCTGGAAAAGACCTTAGAGATCATCTAATTCAATCTTCTCTTTTTCAAGAAGGAAAATGAAACTCTTTGTAGGCAAGGATAGTTAGGTAATGGCAGGATTCTGACTAGGATGAAGGTCTCCTAATTTACTTTAGAGCAATGATTCTTGACCTGGGGGCCTGTGGATAGATTTCAGAGCATCAAGAATTTAGATGGGATTTTTTTTTTATAATTAATTTCCTTTGTAGTCCTGTGTATTTCATTATATACATTTAAGAGCATTATCCTGAGAAGAGATTCATAGACTTCATCAGATTGCCAAAATAGTCCAAGACACCCACAAAAAAAGGTTAAGAAAACCCGCATTACAGGCATTTGACCTATGTCACTCTTTCTTATAATACATGTGAGAAGGAAAAGAGGAAGGAAAGGAGGAAAAGAATAAACAAATGTTTATTTACAAATATAATACCGATTATGCTCCAGACACTGTGATAGGTACTTTTTATAAATATTATCTTATTTAACACTCACAACAACCCTGTGAGGTTGCTGTTATTACTCCCATTTTACATTTGAGGAAATTGAGGCATAATTTAAGTGACTTATGCAGAATCACAAAACTATTAAGTATCTGAGGCTGGATTTGAACTTAAGATCTTCCTGACTCCAGGTTCAGTGCTTTCTTTATCTGCTGCAACAGGTAGCTAGCTGCCTAGGTAGATAAATTTAAATGTAAATTATAAACTATAAAGCCAGGCACTTTGAGAGTGGGGGAGAGATCTGTGGATTAATTTGTCAAGTTAAAGAGAGTAGATTAGAGTACTCTAGAAGAGTAATGGTATCTCTGCTTGGCTGTATTCAGAGTTGGCCCATAAGCACTGGCAAAGTATACTGCCTATATGGTGTCATTAGAAAGGTGTTTACTGAGAGGCCTGTCTCCCCAAACTATTTCCTTCACTGGCCTGCCAACAGCTCTGAAATTCCCAGCATTACTGTTAGCATTAGCATTAGCTAGTCAATGGGCCTTAAGTGCTCTATAAGGGGAGAAGACATTATCTGGGGGAAGGGGCTAATGTGGAAGGTTGCCAAAAACA
Organism: Antechinus flavipes; assembly: GCF_016432865.1. NCBI lineage: Eukaryota > Metazoa > Chordata > Mammalia > Dasyuromorphia > Dasyuridae > Antechinus > Antechinus flavipes. Next base: position 548,726,368 of record NC_067399.1, on the reverse strand, counting down.
ACCATGGCTCACTTCACAGCCCAGAGATGATTTCAACTCCTGCATATACAAGTGATGGCTTACTCATTTGGGAGCACTTGGTTCTTTGAGGCAGGGGGGTAGTGTCTGCAATTGCTCCTTGATTGTTGTAATGAATGATAGGTACAGATGATGAGCTTGAAACCTAAGTGTTTCTACTTAGGTGGCCATGGGAATGTAAAGTTCAATTGCCCAGTATGTTCTATTAGAGTCCACTTACTCCACAAATAAACTATGAGAAATGCTGGTGGTCTCTGTGCTTCAAATGGTCTTTTCAGGGCCTGGGTGGCCTCAGACTAACCTTCTTTCCCTTACCATCTATGTTTCTTTTTATCCAGAAAAACCACATTTGCATTTTTCCAAGTGTTAATGTGGCATTTCCTTTGGCCTTTCCACCTTAAGGTCTGTCAGAGAGTATAGGTCTTTGCCTTGGTTGAGAAAGTTATCTAATCCTCTTGCCAACTCCAGAGAAAGCCTCATCAGGAAATAACTGATTTATACTTAGATATCCTTTTATTTTTTGAGTTTGAAAGGTGACTTTTTTCTTCTAGCCAAGAGTTCAGCATGATTTTATTTATTTTGTTAGGTAATATTAGAAGTGCTAATGAAGCCTTGGCTAGGATTATTAAATGAGTTTTTTTTTCATTTCTTAAATCATTTGGCTCTGTTACCCAATTCAGTAATAACATCCTTAAATGCATGTTTATATAGACATATGTGTACATATTATCCTTTTAATTAAGTACTGATTCAAGGCATAATTCTCTCATTATATAAATACATTTATATATTTAATAATATTTTATTTTTCCCCAAATACATATTAAAACTATTTTTAACATTTTAAAAAAGTTTTGAGTACCGAATTCCATTTCTTGTATCTTCCCTTCCCTTCTCCCCCTCCCGAAACAGTAAGCAATATTGATGAGGTTAGTGGCAGTGCCAAGAATTGTGGAAATCTCCTTTTGGTCGGAGGTGCAGGTTCTTTGTGAAAGAATTCATGAACCCAAAGAGTTTTAGGTGGCAAAAATGGAAGTTTATTGTTGGATGAGAAGTCAGCTTTGCTAAAAGACTGACTTCTTTAGTGGCAAAGTCCTGTTAGGGAAATGGAGGCTGGCACTGAGAAGAGATTGTCTTCTCAGCAGGCAGGGTCTTGGCAGCTATATCAAGGGACAAGGAATAGTCCTGTTTTGGACATTCTGCAAAGAAATGAGTAAACAGAAACTTATTATATGAGCAGATCTTGGGGTGGGCGGTGAGAGTTGGGGCAGCCTGAGCTGATCAGACCAGGATCTGGCAAATGAAATTGCTTTGAAGGCTTCCTCTGCCTGAATTTGAATAGAGATCTGGCTTGCCCTAGAAATGGCCCACTTGGGATGGCCCCAATTAATTTGTCTGGGGAGATATGCTTCCCAAGAGGGCCTGATACTCAAATCTCCCTTCTCTACAGATCAAAGGCTACACAATTTTAGAGTGTTAATTTTTACAGATCAAAGGGAACACAATTTCACACCCTGTCAATATGATATAGATTATATATGTATGTTCCCATATTATTAATTTTGTACAAGAAAACAAAAAAAGAAAAGAAAAGAAAGAAAATGAAAAATAGTATGCCCAGTCTGTATTCAGACAACATCAGTTCTTTCTCTGGAGGCAAATAGCATGTTTCATTCTTTGTCTTTTGGATCATTGTATTGCTAAAAATAGTGAAATCTTTCACAGTTGTTCATCATACAATATTGCTATTACTGTAGACAAAGTTTTCCTGGTTCTACACATTTCACTTTGCATCAATTCATCTAAATCTTTCCAGGTTTTTCTGAAATCATTCTGTTTGTCATTTCTTAAAGTACAATCATATTCTATCACTGCACCTTACTCAGCCATTCCCTAATTGATGGGTATCCCTTCGATTGCTCCTTCTTCATCACTATATAAAAAAGATACTCTAAATGTCTTTTTTTTTACAAATAGGTTCTTTTCCTTTTTGATGGGAATCTCTTTGGGATTCAGACCAAGCAGTGAGCAGGTTACATTCCACTTGATTTGATTCCCATCTTTTGGAATCCTATCTACTTGACCTGTACTAACTGTGGTGAAGAAAGGAAGAAAAGAAAGAAGGAACCATTCATATATACACATATGTATCAGAAGGAAGGAACGAAGGAACGAAGAGAGGAATGAAGGGAGGAAGGAAGATGTGAATGGGAAACTTTGTTAGCAAAAGTAGAAGGGAAAAGAATAAAACTTGGGCCTAAGTGATCATCTTTGTGCCATTGATGAACTCTGGAGCTTCTATCTATATCTAAATTGATTAGGAAGGGATATTTAGGCTAGGTTTATGTTGTAATCAGTGACAGTATACTATTATTGAACCAGAGTTTCATAGTGTGGTGAGTAGTAGAATATGGAAACTAGTGATCAGGTTGGCCTTTCGCAAGTCTAACAGCAGTTTGACAAGGATGGTTTGGTATTTCCTTCCCATTTCCCTCTGTTCATTTTGTGTGTCCCTATACAAACTTGTAATAAGACAATCAAGCTTTTTTTGTCATTATCTCTATTTTGTCTAAATTTGGAATCAGGTCTCTTGCTACTCTCAAATTAGGAAATAGTTATGTTGAAAGAAAAACGTGGGTGAACATGCAGCCTAAGTGTTGCACATTCGGCATATTTGATCTTTTGCCACTAAACTCAATCTTCCTGTGAAGAGTGGTGGGCAGTTTATATGAAAAAAACTCCTATGCGCATCTGTATGTACACATAATTGTAATTGTACCTCTAGCTAAAGTTTAACAATGGGCTAATGTTTGAAACTTGCCTGAGGGACCAGTAGATATTCATTGCTCAATAAAAACCAGAAACAGGGCAAGTTTCCATTTTAAGAACAATCTTAATATATTTACTCTGTGGGCTCTGTGTGTGTGTGTGTGTGTGTGTGTGTGTGTGTGTAAGTAAATGTGTGTGAATATATACATATGTATGTATATCTATACACATCTATCTTACATATCTAATCATATAGATCTATAGGTATCTATACATATAGACATGTACACATGGTGTATGTATATACATATTTGGACACATATACAGATATAAATATATTCACATATATACACAGAGATTCACATACAAACAAACATATACATATAAACACATTTCACGAGCTTGTTTTCTGGTGTTTGGGTTTGAACATTAAGCAGCTGCTCAAGGCTTTATATTAGGCTGTCATTTATTATTAATCATCATATACACACACATACCCATATGCAGAAGAACCTGACTATAAATATGTATTATTGAATGGAATCCATCCCAGAGACTCGAGTTATGAAGGCATTAAAGGGGCCTTACTTTTAGGCCATATTGCCTCTAACATAGTCCCCTGGATATGGCATCCTTACAGTGTGTCTCCGGTGCATGTGTACTGTGCCTCTTTTTCATGAAAAGAAGGATGTTGTAAAATGTTATTCTAAGAAATTATCTCTTTTCCATGATAAAATCCAATGCCTTCCCATGACACGTTCTATTTTCCCTCTGAAATGAAACTTTTCAGCCTTGTGGTCACTAATCCCACCACTAAGCTGTCCCCTGAGAAACCAGCATATAAATAGAACTTCTCTGGAGAATAAGTCTTGAGGCTGTGAGCTGAAAAGATGTCCAAACCCAGTAGTCACAAATCAAAACAACATAGTGATAGATAAAAGCCTATTAATTTGAATCACTAGGGTGAGGTTTCTGTAACAGTTTCTGAAACCATGGAGAATGATGCTGAGAGTATCTTGCCTATCTTTCTCCTCTAATGGACAGAAATGTATTGATCCATTCAACAAAAGCAACATGACATTTATTAAGCACCTAGAATGTGACCAATGTTGGGCTAGACACTAATCATACAAGAAGCTTATGATCTAGATCGTAACTACATAATTGGTGATATGGTAGTAATTAATATTGATACTGAAGCTTCTTGGGGTAGCTAAGATCCAGACTCAAACACTTCCTAGCTGTGTGACCCTGGCAAGTCAATCCTCCTTGCCTCAGTTTCCTCATCTATAAAATGAGCTGGAGTAGGAAATGGCAAAGCATTCTAGTATCTTTGCCAAGAAAATCCCAAATGGATCATGAAGAGTCAGACATGACTAAATGACTAAACAATAACAAAAAACATTAAATAGACTTCATGTGTGGGTAACTTCAGGATTTGATTTTAATTCTCTTTTTGGCAAGCAGTTTTTCATCATTCTTCAAACACAGAAAATGACAAATTCCAAATTCACAAGGATGTGAATCCAGTGGTCAAGAACAACTTGAATCAAATCCATCACATTGCTCAGGGTCTAGATCCTGATGTCAACAAAGCTGATGTTTTATTGCTTCCTGTCTCTCACCTCTGAAAGATGCTGGCTGTGTGACTCTGAGCAAGTCGCTTGATCTCTTCTTGCTTTAAGTAATTCTCTCACAAAGTGAAGACCTGCATTGGTAAAGATTTCCCCGTCTAAGAGTCCCCACATCAATGATATACCTGTCCATATCCCTAAATATACTTAATTAGTTGACCAATTCTAGGTCACCACTAGTCCCTGATTTTGCCACAGACTTTATATTTTCTGGCCTTATCCAGTTGCTTCTCCATTCCCCTCTTGCTGCCCATGATGTTTCCACCAATTTGCTCCATTCCTTCTTTGTAGGGATTTGCCATCAAAGGAACCAAAACCACAGAGAAATATAAAATATTTAAAGACCTAATGCAAGTCACCATGGAGATGATCACTTTAGTCTATGGCTAATTCATTATATCCATACTTTCCTTTGACTAGGATCAAAGTTTAATCTATCCGCTTAAAGGGAAAGATATTCCTTCTAGTCTAAATTTATCCTAGGCAGGATTCTTTTCTTGGAGAGCAAGGGAAAAAAGCTAGAACACATGCTGTTGAACTAGCTCAGAGACTACTTTTGCTTGGCTTCCTTCTAAAGAACTTTTTATCTGAAACACAAAGACAGTGATGTAGGTGAGCTCTTGCATGAGAGCACAAAATTGGAATCTAACTGCCTTTTCCTATTCCATCTTGACTTGACTTGACTTTCTCTTTCTTTCATCCCTCCAATATGGGAGTCTCCACTGAACCTATTCTGGAACCATGCTGACTTCCTCCTTCTAATCCAGTTTTATATGTCTAGAATGACATATTAAACCATTTTCAGTGAAGAGTATTTGATTATCTAACAATGCATTGAGAGAGTAGAATATGGACAATTTGTTTTGATTAGTGGGAGTGTGAAGGAGGTGCAAAAAGGCTTTTTGAGAGGCTATTGGAGCAGTTCAGGGACATAGCAAAAATCAGGAGACATTCATCCAGTATCTCTACTGTACCCAGTTTGGAGCGAGGCACTTGGATTGAATTAACTCTCTGACCTCAGTTAGGGTTTTCTTGGCAAAGATACTGGAGAAGTTTGCCATTTTCTTCTCCAATTCACTTTACAGATGAGGAAATAGAGGCAAACTAGCTTAAATGACTTGCTCAGGATCACATGGCTAGCAAGTGTTTTTGGATTTCAACTCACATCTTCCTAACTCCAGGCCTACTGGTCTATCCATTTTGCCACTGGGTTTCCCAACAGCTAAATAGTGTGATACTAAAAATGCCATGTGAGTTCAAAGAATGGAAGAAAGAGATGAAGTTTGGTGCAATTGGGAAAACTACCAAAGTAGTGGAACCTGACCCATGTCTTGGATGATATGTAAGATTTGAGTGGATGGCATGAGGGCAGCAAGAAATGGGAGGGTTATCATCCCTATCTTATTGATCCTTTCCCCAACATTATCCTCATTTTAGAGGTGACGGAAAATGACATTTGGAGAGGCCAATTGAATTAACCAAGGTTATACACATAGCAAATATACAAGATGGGACCAGTCCTCAGGTATCTGTCTTAGACCTAAGTCCTGTAGTCCTTGCATTGAGCCAAACCTATTTAATTAGTCAATTCTTTTAGAACAGTTCCTGTCTATGACAGAGGATAGAACCACAAATCTAGACTTGGAAGAGATCTGAGAGGCTAGTAAATCCAACCCCCTCTTTTTTCAGGTGAAGAAAATGCGACCCAGAAAGATGTTTGTTGAATGGTCACCTAGATAATAAGGAACAAGGCTGGGGTGAAGTCTAACCTCTGATCCCCAATCTACTCCTTTTCCTGTTCTAACACACTGCTCCCCTCAGGCTACTTGGAAAGAGAAAATGAACCTTCAGAATTTGACTGTGGGTTAACTTGACTTGATGAAACTGCCTGTCTGATGCACTGTGGTTTACAGCCTCCTTTTTTAAAATAATAGCTTTTTATTTTCAAAATACATGCATAGTTTTCAACGTTCACCCTTGCAAAACCTTGTGTTCCAAATTTTTCTCCTTCCCTTTCCCCCCAATAAATAGCAAGTAATCCAATATAGGTTAAACATATGCAGTTCTATACATATTTCCACATTTATCATGATGCACAAGAAAAGTCAGATCAAAAAGGAAAAAATGAGAAAGAAAACAAAATGCAAACAACAATAATAACAAAAAAGGTGAAAACACTAGGTTGTGATCCACATTCAGTTCCCATCATCCTTTTTCTAGATGCAGATGGCTCTCTCTATCACAAGTCTGGCCTGAATCACCTCATTGTTGAAAAGAGCCAAGTCCATCACAGTTGATCATCACATAATCTTGTTGCTGTGTACAATATTCTCTCGGTTCTACTAACTTCAGTTAGCATCAGTTTATATAGGTCTCTCCAGGCCTCTCTGAAATCGTCCTGCTGATCATTTCTTATAGAACAATAATATTCCCTAACAGTCATATGCCATAATTTATTCAGCCATTCCCCAATTGATGGGCTTTCAGTTCCTTGCCACTACAAAGGGCTGTTTCCCTTTTTTATGATTTCTTTGGGTTACAGACCCAGTAGAGACACTGCGGATCAAAGGGTATGCATGGTTTGATAGCTCTATGGGCAGAGTTCCAAATTGTTCTCCAGGAGGGCTCATTTCTCATGTTCTCTGCATATTACTGCCAACAGCTCAGCATGAGGGCCTGATGTACATCCAAAGCACAGTTCTAGAACCTGTATCCAATAGAACAGTTAGAAACAGAAAATAAACCCAAATTCACTATAAACTCTACTCCCCCCAAAATCAGCCTGATATAAACCCATTCTTCTTTCCTTAAGACAAGCAAATGCTTTGTTCCAGATTAATCCTTCTCAAAGAGAATCATACTTTACTCCTGAACAGTCATTTACACTTGAGTTTCAACTCTGGGAAAACGGTCGCGCTCTCTCTCTCTCTCTCTCTCTCTCTCTCTCTCTCTCTCTCTCTCTCTCTCTCTCTTCTCTCTCTCTCTCTCTCCTAGGAGAAGGGAAGAGAGGGTAAGAATTTAAAACCCAGGAAGAAGAGGGCTGGGAGAGGGCAAGATGTAAAGAAGTAATACTGAAGAGAAATTTAACTCCCTTCATAATTATATTGCTGGCCACTTACTGTGTAAATAGAACTGGCTTTACTCCCTGTAGAAAGATGTCCCACCTCTATAGCCAGTATCTGGCTTTGGATCCAGCCAGACACAGCTTGGAAAGGCAGCCTGGTCATGTTACCCAATGCCCCCATGCCTTTTGATTGAGGGATAACCAAGCAGCTCATTTTGTCCCTGGGTTCTATTTCTGCTATTGCTGTGATCTAGGTTAGAACCCAGAGCCCTCTTCCCCTTCCTCCCATTCCTCCTCCTCCACATCAAAGACACAGGTGGCTGCCTTGAAAACTAGGCTCCTAAAAAGCCTAGGAGGCCTCAAAGCTTTTTTTTTTTCCTATGTTAACATTTTCAAAGGGGACACCCCAGGATCTCAAACTTTGTTTAAAGTATGATTAGCCTACATTGCTGAATGCCAAAAGTGGCCTCGGCCGAACAAAATATACAATGTGGGCTGCATTTTTCAAATGCTTAAACAATCTTTTCCTTTTTTGGAATGTTATAAACATTCTTCCTTACCATCATTCCTCACCCACCCACCCACCTCCAAAGGCATTACAGTCTTAAGGAGTGACCTTTGCTTCTTGCAGTAAGACTGTTTCTGAATAAGTCTGATGTTCTGGATCTCCTTCAGCCTTGGAATTTAGTCAGGTAGCATTTGGAGTGCTTGACCTAACCCCTCGAGCTTCTCAAGTTTCAGCCACTGGCTGCTGCTGTCCAAAAATATTTTGTTTTGACCCCAATCCTAAATGCTGCCTTCATCTAAAGGCTCTCAACTCTCTGATTCAAGCCCAGGAAGATAAAGCAGAGGAAATTCATAGTAATGTTGAAAGCAGCTTCAGAAGGGACACCCTGTTCCTCTCACTGCTTACTCTTGAGCAAGAAAAAAAAAACCATGCTGTGCTCTATGTTCCCTGATAAGATTAGGCAATCAGTTCATATAATCAGTCTCTCTTTGTCTCTCCCTCCTCCCCCATCTTTCTCCCTTCTCTGTCTCTCAGTCTCTTTCTGTCTCTATCTTTTGCTTTCACTCTCTCTTCCCTTCTCTCTCTCTCTCTCTCCCCTCTCCCTCCCCCTTTCTGTTTTTCTTTTTCTCCCTCTTTCTCCCTCCCCCTTCTCTATTCCTCTTTCCCCCTTCCCCCCCCCTCTCTTTCCCTTTTCCTTTCTACCTCCTTCTCTCAGTCTCTGTCTCTTTCTCTGTCTCTGTCTGTCTTTGTTTTTTCTGTCTCTGTCTCTGTCTTTCTATCTCTCTCTGTCTGTCTTTCTATCTCTCTATCTCTCTTTCTCTGTCTCTGTCTTTGTTTTTTCTGTCTGTCTCTGTCTTTCTATCTCTCTCTGTCTCTGTCTTTCTATCTCTCTATCTCTCTTTCTCTGTCTCTGTCTCTTGTTTTTTTCTGTCTGTCTCTATCTTTCTGTCTCTCTGTCTCTGTCTGTCTCTCTTTGTTTTGTTTTTTTTTCTGTCTCAGTCTTTCCCTCTCCCCTTCTCTCCCTCCCTCCCTCTTTCCCCTCTCTCACTCCCCACTCCCTCCTCCCTCTCTCCTTCTCTGTCTCTCTCTCTCTCCCTCTTTCTCCTTCCCCCTTCTCTCTCCCTGGTCCTCCCTTCCCCCCTCTCTTCCTCACTTCCACCCTCCCTTCGCCCCTCCTTCCCCCCCTCCTCTCTTCTCCCCCCCTCCCCTTTACTGGCAGTAAGAGAGAACATTTATGTAACCTACCTGCACTTGGAAGCCACATCCCCTTCCAAAGAAGAGCCAAGCCATTTCTTCACCCAAGCTGCGTGTAGCTTTAACGGGCCCACGCCTTCATTACCAGAAGACAAAGGTTTGTCCCTGGCGGCGGGCCCACGTTCGCCCTGACAGCAGGAGCTGCTGCTTGCCAAAGCAAAGTCCCGCCGCTCCCGTCCAGAACATTGCGCTGCTCCGTGTTCAGGGAGGACGAGTCCACGGCTCTATTTCTGGGAGCTGCGTTCAGATTGAAAATTCAGGGCTCACATGTTAGAAAGGAGCCATGTGTCAGGATGGAAAGATCACATTCTTGGGAGGCCAGAGACTTGGAGTGCAGGACGAGCTCCTGGGATCAGGGACCGAAGGTTGAAATGGATCTCGGTTCTGCTGCTAACTAGCTAGCACCTGATCATGGGGCAAGCTCCTTTAACCTCTGGGCTGTCTTATTTGTTCTCTCTTTTGAAAGCATGTCCAAGTGCTCAGTAAAACACAAGCTCTTCTGGAGCTGCGTTTGTTGCATTTGTATTTGTAATTTGTAACTCTGCTTCCTAACAGTATCAGAAACACCGCAGGTGGTGATAATTGCTTGTTGACTAATCCAACAAATATCAAGTTTATATGACGATTTTTTTTTTTTTAAGAAAAGTTCTTCTGCTTCAGTTTGCACAGGCCCAGCTTCCATGAGATTATCTAGGGTCATCTGCACAGATAATCAACAAAAAATGATAAACTTCAAAGTTTCCTTCTCTATAGGAACTAAGACTAATTTTGATCAGAAGAATTTTAACAAAGTGCATATTTCAAGAAGAGGTGGGCTTTAATGAATGTGATGGACATAACAAATATAGAGGTGAGAGAAAGGAAAACAAAAGACAGGACAATTCAAAATAATAGTGTTAAGGATCACAATACTGCCCAGATATTATCACATTTGATCCTTACAAAAACCTTCAGAAATAGGTGCTATTAATATCCTCAATTTACAGATAAAGGTTAGATGATTTGTCTAGATTCCCACAACTAGTAAGAGTCTGAAACTGGATTTGAACTCAGGTTCTGGTTTGGTCTGGAAGCTCCATTCACTGTACCACCTAGCTGCCTATTTAATATTCTAATTTGGGGTAGTTAGGGGGCACCGTAGATAGAGCACCAGCCCTGAAGTCAGGAGAACCTGAATTCATACTGACCTCACTTAACACTTCCTAGCTGCATGACCCTGGGCAAGTCACTTAACCCAATTGCCTTATCAAAAAAAAAAAAAGAAAGAAAGAAAGAAAGAAAAAGAAAACAAAAAACAATTCTAATTTCTAGGCTGTTAGAATTAAAATCAACTTATAGGTCATCTGATGCAACTTCTTCCTTGTACAGATATAGCAACTGAGGCCCAAAAAGGTTGAGTCTTCCCCATGAATAGAAAAATTGGTACTAGGGTCCACCAGCAATTTCAAAGGGTCTGGGAACTTACATGGGGGGGGGTGGAAATGATATTTTAATTTCGCTAATCTCTAACTGAAATTAAATATTTGTATCAATTATGAATTAAAAAAAACTTTATTGTGAGAAGGAATCGGTGAGCTTCACCAGACTGCCAAAGGGATCTGGGACACAAAAAAAATTCAGAATTTTTGCTGTAGATACAAGAATTACACCACTACCACCCTTCCCCCAACCCACTCACATACATACACACATGCATTTACTGACATCATAACAGATTGTGGTTGCCGTTTCCTGATGAAATTTTAGCTACAGCTTAGCAGGTGAGCTTCCATGTCTTGTTTTCCCCTTCAGAGGGCCTGGTTAACACATGGAGATAAAACCTGGGACTGGTTAACAAGCTTGCTGCATTAGGGGAGAGAGGGTCCATTAGAATGCAGTATGGGAGTCAGTCTCTGCCAACTGTACTTGGCTGGGTATTAGCTGTTATAAAACACTACCCTGAAAATCTGCCAGGCTGATAAAATGATCAGAAGTCTTGCTAAGCCTCCTTTTCTAGAAGGAGCTAATAATGCAAAGGTTTGTCTCACCCGCCCAGCCCCCATGACTATTAGAAGCCTCACCTCCAGAGGTAGAGTGGCTGATAAGTATGGTAGCCTATGTGCTGTGGCGAGGGGGTATCCAGAATTCTCATTTTTTCACCTCTTCTCCATCCAAGACTCATTCCTTGAAATTCCAAGATGTAGCTTTCAGGGCCTTTCCCCCCCACCCCACCCCAAATCCCCCTGAGAAGAGTTACAAACTTCTCTGTTATCAGTCACTGGCACTTTGGTTTGGTTTAGAGATACTGAGAACTTCCCAAGAGGAAAAAAACAAAACAGGGGCCTTGAGGAAACCAGACTTTTGTTGAAAGTAAGATTTTTATGATTCACCTCTGCCCCATTCAGAATCCTTCCTTTCCTTCAATGCTCAGCTCAAGCATCACCTTATGAGCCTTTCTTGTTCTTCTGCTAGTGTCTTCCTTCTCAAACATTAAAGGCACCAGTTTTCTCCCTTGGTTAGATTGTAAGCCTCTTGAGGGCAGGACCTGTTTTACTCTTATGATTGTATCACCAGAACCTAGGACAGAATCTGGACTTTAAGAAGAGCTCATTGTTTGAAATGGGAACCTAGCAAGAGTAAGCCTGGATGAGATATTGTATTTGGAAGGGAACTCTGACATCAGGAAGGGCAAAAAACTACACAAAAGGGAACCTGGGGAGGGATGCCAAAGACAAACTTTTATTTATTGTTATCAATCATTCACTTTTTTGCTTGCTAAAAGGTAAATGTACTTGCATATTTTATTAATAGCATTTACACAGCACTTTACCTATCACTGTTGAGTGCTTTACACATTGTTTAAGCTTCATCTTCACAAGAGCCCTATAAGGAAGGTTTTAATTATTATCCCCCTTAGGAGAGATGAAGTGATTTGCCGAGGGGTCACACAGCTGGTGTCTGCAGTGAGATTTAAACTCTAGCCTTTCTGACTCCGGGGCTATTGCTTTTATCTACCAAAGCCTTTCTCCTTCCCTAGAATCCATCGCCTTTCTCCCGAGAGGCTGACTTTGCCTAGAAATCATCACTCAGTGTTCCAATACCCCTTCAGGTGGGTGACGCACTCATGCTCTTATCTTTTCCTCCCTCTAGGCGAGAGACCTTTTGCCTGTAGCTGGCAGGATTGCAGTAAGAAATTTGCCCGGTCCGATGAGCTCGCCCGGCACTACCGCACCCACACAGGGGAGAAGAAATTCAGCTGCCCCATCTGCGAGAAGCGTTTCATGCGCAGTGACCATCTGACCAAACACGCCCGTCGCCACGCCAACTTCCACCCCAGCATGCTCCAGCGGCGAAGCGGGAGCAGCTCCCGGACGGGCTCGGTCAGTGACTACAGCCGCTCGGACGCCAGCAGCCCCACCATCAGCCCCGCCAGCTCGCCCTGATCTCCCTGGACCGGGCAGCAGCAAAACCTACCAAGCACTCTGTGGAGTCTGTGTCGCACACGTCTACGGATCTCTCTTGCTTGTTGTTGCTGTTTTTTTTTTTTTTTTTTTTTTTGGGGGGGGGGGGATAGTTCAGTTATAGCTTGCAGTCTCGGCAAATACTTGTCACCAATTCCTGTGGGTGGCTGAACTAACCTTACCAATGGACGGATTGAATTCATTTCGTGTATCTAAATATTCCTTTTGTTTTATAGCCATATGCTTCTTGTTAACCTATATTTTTTTTAAGAGAAAAAACATTTTTTAAAAGCCAACAACAACAAAACTTTTCTTCACCTCAGGTGTCAAAGCAGATTTGTAAAAAAAAAAAAAAAAAGAAAGAAAGAAAGAAAAAAGAAAGAAAAGAAAAGAAGAACAAGAAAGAAAGAAATTTTAAAAAAGAAAAAAATTTAAAAATAAAAAAAATTTAAAAACCACAAATTGCACAATAGAAAAAAAAAAAAAAACTATGTGATTAAAATTCAACTAAGTTGAACTCTCCCCCACCCCCCACCCCTTCCCCTTTCTCAGGGATGGATATTTATGTTACACAATAAGTACAGTGAAGACACACCCTTACTGCAGCCTTACTCTGTAAATAGATTTGCACTCAGAAGTTTTCTGTTAGATTCTTTCACACACTGGGGAAAAAGACAGACGATGATGATGATGATGATGATGATGATGATGATGATGATAATAAAAGAAACAAGGACTGGAAGCTAGTGCTTGACTGGTCAGTTTCATAATGAAATGTGTTCTTTGGGTTTGTGTTAACACCACGCAGGCCCAAACTCAGGGGTCTGTGAGCTGTGGCTTGTGAGGAAAGTGCTTCTCTAGTCTTGCTTCTGGCTCTCCCCACCCCTCCCCACTTCCTCCCTACTTCCACTCCCTTACCCTACTCCCAACACCTGCCCATTGCTTCTGAGTGCCGAGTTCTGTAACCCTGCTTATTTCTTCAAGATGGGATCTCACTTCCAGCTCCAAGAAACAAAAAACCCAAAGTCTCCCCATTCAAGGCCCAAATTGAAGGCACTTAGGCCTTGCAGAGATTTCCCCAAAATTTATGCCTTAAGCCTGATTGGCAAAGAGAAAGAAAGCTTTGGCTATGCTAAGGCCCCACTGCTTCTGAGAGATGGCATTCTGTCATTATTCTTGTCCCCAGGGACCCTTTAGCTACAAGCATTCTCTCTCCACTGAATTAGCAGGAAATTTTAAAAGCCCTGTCACTGAGACCGACTTTCCCCCTTTTTGAAGTTCTGAGGAAGCAGAGTGTGGAAGGAGTCCTGTGCTGGCCGGTCTTCCCTGCCCCCACACCAATTCTTACTGAGGTACTTACCTACTGCACCCATGAAAGCCATTGAAATAGTGAACTTGCACAACACAGGAAGTTCCTCTACCCCCTTGCAACATAATTGTGGTGAATGGTAAAAGCAAAAGGAACTTTTAATTATAATAACATGTACTCTGACTGGAAAGATAAAACAGCTATTTTTTAAGCATCAAAAAGTGTTATTAGCTCATCCATGGTTCAAAAAACTCCACTGCTTCCTAAAGTAGCCCGGTGGCTGCTGCTAAGACATCTTCCATGTAAGAAAAAGGGAATTTGAAGGAGGACATTTTAACTATTGGGACATTTTTTCAGGTGTGTGGATAGCCTGTGTGCTGCGTATATGTATGTAGAACACACATGCATAACCATGCACAATATGCTGCACAAATTATATTCTATCGCAAGAAACTAGAACGTTGTGACTTGGAGAAATTCTTTCATGGGTAAAGTGAACTGGCCTATCAAAAATGCTGGCAGAACGTGCTGCAAACCCTGTCCTCTCCTCCAATTTCTTCCCAACAGGAAGAGTGTAAAACATTACAGGGATTTTTCTCCCTTGATCCAAGCTACCACTATGGGGAGGGGAGGGGAGAAAATAGGATCCATCCTTATATCCTTTTCCCACACTCAGTCAAACTTACTCAAAATTGATCGTTGGTGACCATCTCCACATCCCTTTTCTTAACCATGTTCCCTGCTCTCAGAACCCCTTCTTTCCTTCTTCTCTGCTCCAGGACAAGTGATTCTTCAACAGTTACACCTAATATTGTAGAAACCTTGACTTCTTTTATTTTTTGGAATACACTTCACTTTGCCTGGAAAGAAATGACCATTCAAGTTAAATGCAATGGCCTGAATTATCAAGAAGTCCTTTTGATTCACTTAGGTTCGTTCAGAGTGAGTTTTTTGAAGTGGGGGGTCCTTTGGACCTCTATTTTGCATTTTTGTTTCATATTACTGTAAGAAAGGAAATGTCAGAAAGTACAGCATAGCAAAGAAATTTTACACACATATAGTACCTTGATCTGCTGTTTGTCATCAAGAGAATGCCTCCACATTCCAAAGGAGTTTCAATTCCTCTCTCATTTTGCTGCTTTGCATTGTTCCAATTTGCCAGTTTCTAATTTTGTACTGTATGTTAACTGTGATAGGCTAATAATATGCTAGAGGTTTCTAAGTAGCATAATAGGTACTTGCATTTAACAGTTGTGTTGCTCATGATGTCTTGCACTGTTTCAGTTGTGTGGTGGGTGGCTACTTAAGCCCAGGTTAAAGTATGGCTGTTCCAGTCTTTAAATATGTGTGTGCACACACATATACACATATATGCACATACATGTGTATTAGTATTATATGTACTTACATACTGTGTGTTCATATGTACATATCGACCGTCACCTGGCTTCACTTTAATTTAATTATTCTCATTTATTTAGACTGGACTTTTTGGTTGAAAATAAAGGTCCAGGAAGAGAAGGAATATAATGTGTTTATAGAATAATAGGAAAAGGCTAACTTGGGAAATTATGGTGTATTCTACCCAAATGGTTGTCTCAAAGGGTATGGCTGGATGGCCCTGACTGCCAAATTTATCATGTTTTCCAAAGTCGTTGCGATGCTTTTCAGAGAAAATCGATGTTTTATATACATTTCAAATATTAGGAATTCACATTCCAGGCTTAGGGAAACTTATCCCAAAGTCTTTTGGCATTGTGGTTACTGAATGACCTCATGTGCAAGTGGAGATAGAGAAGGAGATGGATGCTTCAGGTATTTTTGGTTTAGTTTTTTCTGTGTCAAGTGCACATGTTTCTAAAGCCATTTACAGAGGGGCCCATAAGTGATTTTTCTAGTTTTGGTGTGATTGCTGAAATGCATTTTCAGATCCCACATTTTGCACATATAGAAAAATAATAAAGGGAATTCTTAAAATAATGAACTTGTTTCATTAGTGGAATAAGGGGTAAGAGAGGGAGAAGAGAAGAAAAGTTTGCAATTCCCAAAGAAAGCACTTTGTTTCATTTAAATTTCATTGTAAGACCTGAATCTTTGGCCATTCTGTCCACTAGATGGAAGGGCAACATTGCCTTAATATAGGATTCTACTGTATCATGGAAACCTGAACACGATGGTGTGGTATTGGTCATTTCAAGGAATCCAGTATTGTCTTCATTCTTAAAGTGGTTTTGATTCCATTTGATGAAATGAATTGGGGGTAGTGCCTAGAAGTGAGCAATCAGGCTATTATCCATGTCTGAGACATGATGATGGAACTACTGTTTGCTGATGGGTTGCAGGACCTAATTTACATTTTGTCACCTGAATCATTGTTGAATTAAATTTTGTCTCATTAGCTAGATTTGGGGTATGTGCAAATAGAATTCTCCCATCAGAGGGACATTTCATTAGAAGTAGAATTCAGAAGGCAATTTGTGTGGCCTGTAGTATGTCTTTAACAAAAGGAATGCAATTAAAAAAACAACAACTTAGAAAGCCTTATTAACTCAGACCTCAGTTGGAAAAAAAAAAAAAAAGAGCAAGCCTTTGTTTATACATTAGAAAATTCACCTGAAATAAATAGCATTTTTTTTTAGGGTTCAAAATATGTCTCCCAGACATCTGGGACTCTTTCACTTATTTGATGTTTAGGAGCCATCTCAGATGTCTGTGGGTCTGGATGTTTAAAGTGGACATTTGAAAACTTTTTTAAAAAATGAGAGGAGATTTTAAAAGGGAAGGAGGAATGATGAATTTAAAGGGAACTTGCCCCACAACTATCTCAGCTAACTTTTCCTGGACTAAAGCGGTGCTGATCCATATCTAAATATTTTTCAAACTACCCTTCCAAAATTTTGAAGCTCACCTCATATGCCTAGACACACCCTATAGAAAAATTTGTCTTAGTTTCTGGGAAAACTGGGTCTAATTCCCTGAATGTTTCCTGAATCCTAAATAGCCATAAAGACTAAAAAAAACCATGGATGGACACAATCAGCTTTATAAAGGGCTTTAAGATCCTCTTTTGGAAAGGTGCTAATAAATGCAAAGCATCAGATTACTTCAATTTATAGTCTCTATTGTGTTAATCTTAAACTCCCAGAGCGGAGTGATTTTAAGTTTCCCAACAATTTAGGGACAGATACCGTATTTTGATAAATTGCTCTCCTATGTGGATCTTGCTACCCAGTACATTAAAAGGCACAGTCTGATCCCCTCTCCACTTCTTAGGAAAAATCTCTTGTCTAGTAAGCAGGGACAATGTGGTTTTGTAGCTTTAAGACTCCATTAACATATTGATTTGTGTCATTTCATCAATGAAACAAAAGATGGAGTTTGAAGTTATGGAGTGTGGCAGGGAATTAATGATACAGTTCAGAATGGCTTTTCCCTGCTCTTTAGCCCAAAGCAGGAGGTAAGCATCGCTACTGAATGCTATCCACTAAAACGAACCCTTCATCTCCAATAATAATAACTACAACAATTCATTCCATCTATCATAGCCATACAGTCACAAGGGTAGGTTAACATATTTTGTGACTTCTCATTAATAGAACTTTGAGGGACTACTAGCCCATTTTTGTTGTGCTAGAGCTATAAATTCACAATTAATCAGTTTGGTTGATTTGTTTCCATGGAATTCAGGCAGTTCTCCCAAAAAGTCAAGATAAAAGCTTTTATTTCTTGATTACATTACAACCAACGAGGTTGCAGAAAAATGATAGAGAAGAGATGACAGATCAATGGTATCAAACTCAAATAGAAAAGAAGGGGATCACTAAACTGTACATAAAGATCCAGGGGATTGTTGTGTTGATTTAAAAAAATCACATATTAACTATCTTATAGATAATCACATATTATCTATGTTCTATTATATTTTTATTTATTTTGTTAAATATTTCCCAATTACATTTTAATCTGGTACAGCACTGGGCTGCATATTTGACACCTCTAACTTAGATCATCCTGTATTTTTTATTATCCAAAGATTTAAACCATACATATGTATGTATATACATTGTGTATATAGCATATGTACATATGTACATATATACATAAATATATATATATATGTTGATATGAATAGTTTTCCTGACACTGGGACCCACTGACACTGGATTTTAGTGGCATGTCCTAGAGACATTTGGGTGGATTTCTCATTTGGTTTCTGTTAGAAGTCCAACCTATTATATTGATGGGCAACATAACCTAATTAAGAGAGATATTTATTTTGTGGAGTAGAAACTGAGGTTTCTTAAATGATTTACTTTCTTATTGTTATATCCCATATTATTATAAAGAATTTTATTTGACAGGAAATTTGAATCTTGGGTTCATTGAAGTTAGAAATTCAGATTGTATAGATATCACACCCCAAATTATCAGCCCATATTACTGTGTTTTCTCCAATTTGTCTTTAAAATTTTAAAATTAAAATTTAAAAGAAATTAAGATATCCTTCTCCTCCTCTCATTGTAGAAAGTAATCTGTATAGTGAATAGCTTTCTCACACCATGTGCCCCCACTTCTTTCATTTCCCTTTCATCTTGGAGATGTTAATATCAGGAAAACAAAAAACAATGGTAAGAACTCTGCTTTCTTATTTGGAAATAAAACTTGCCAGATCAATTCTTAAGAATTTAAATCCTGTTTATTAAAATCTGTCCCTTTCTGCTCAGAACTTGAGAGACTTATTAGTCAACTTGCCCTTGATCTAGATTTTCATTCCATATTATTCTATGAAATTAAATGAATGGGATAATTTCCCCATGGCATGGCACAGGCTAAGACTCTAGCTGGAGTGAGGATGGGAGGAACTGACATCTAAAATTTTGCTTAATTTGATGTTTTGGATTTTCCTTGCTTTCAGTCACTGCCACCTTGTACAGTCAACAAATGTAAGAATGCCAAGGATTTTGTGGGCACAGGAACATGGGTTGAGGGATTGTATTTTAATGTGTGATAGAGAAGAAAGAATTTTTTTTCTATTATCACCCATGATTTTGTAAAATCATTTAAAATAGAGGTTCCTAGCCTCAGAGGGTAGAACAATCAGGAGACAGTCTTTTTATTAAACAACTTATACTTGGTTTTGCATTTGGGGTTGGGGGGAGTCACATCTTGATCTGTGAGTGTACAGATAGCCTTATTCATGTATATATATGCACAGGGACTAGGGGATAAATTACCTCCAGATCCCCGCATACATAAATCCTGTCCTTTCCTTTTTGATGAGATCTTTAAGGGAACTATTTGCAAGTAGCCAAGGTCAAATCTGAAGGTCCTAGACCATTTCCATAAAACACACATTTTCATTTTCTGTCTGATCTTAAAAAAAAAAAATCAGCAACACACCAATGCTTCCAAAGGTCCCTCATCAACTTTCTAAATCACTACATTAAAGTATTACAATTGTACAGTTCCATACTGGTCTACATGTGCTCTGCTGTAACTTTCTATGTATTTTGTATCGCATAGATTATATATTGTCATGATGTCCTATGCAAAAAGAGAAATTAACAGAATTGTAAAATATATTGTCCTAACTTGTTATGCATGTTTAGTGATGTTTACATTTTGAAATAAAAATTTATAATGAATTATCATTTAACTGGCCAGATTTTCTTTTGGGAGAGAATAGACTTAATTCATGGGATAGAAAATTCACTTTCTTAAATGAATAAATTTAACTTTTAAGAGGAAGAAAATAATTTCAAAGTCTCAAGTTTGAAGATTTTAAATAGTGTGTTGAAGAAATTGACTCCTTTTCCAAGGCATGAATTAAAGAACTCAAGTATTAGTTTGTCTTTCTAAAGAGAAAAAGTCTAAGGAAAAGGGAGGGAGGGAAGGAAGGAAAAGAAGGAGGGAAGGAAGGAAAAGAAGGAAGGAAGGAGGGAAGGAAAAAGGAGGGAAGGAAAAGAAGGAAGAAAGGAAAGAAAAAAGGAAAGAAGAAAGGAAGGAAGGAAGGAAGGAAGGAAGGAAGGAAGGAAAGAAGAAAGGAAAAAAAAAAGTCAGGGAAGAACCACTTACTTTTTTAAAATCTTCCTTTAAAGTAGGAAAAATACAATGTAAAAGTAAGAATTACCCAATATTAATTACAAATGTTCATAGTTTAATAACAAATGAGGCTTGAAATTCTCTTCATTCACACATACAGAAAGGCAGATGTAACATTTTTCTTTTACTCCCACTCCTTCCAGTCCCAACTTCATTCTCCTCAATCACCCCACCTGGTATAGTTGGTATGTAGTCTCCCTTGGCTGGAAAATTCAATAAAAATTTAATGAGCTAAAGTATTTTCCTTTTCAAAGCAGGATGCAGAGTGATTCTGAGGTCCATTAAATGCAGCAGCTACAGCAGGAGGGAGGGGAACAAAGAGGGGATGAGAGTGGGAGAGAGCTGCAAAGACAGAACTAAATAAATGAAGTCACAAAGCTGGGCTTCTGAGGAAACACCCAATAACTGCTTTCACTTGAGAAGAAAGAGTAAGGGTAGCATACCCTTAGTAACTGAAAGCAAGTATGTTTGTCTGTTGACCGATAATCCTCCATATCCTTCAGTAATTTGGATTCTACAGAATATTCATTTAGCCAGATCAGGATGAGAGGGATGTGACCAATGGTGTGCTAGTCAATGTTCAGCAACTGGATCACTGAAAAGCATGAAGCACAACTTTTAATTGACAATTCTATTTTTTCCAGATTCCAGACCACTTGACCATCCATCTCCAGGGTCCTTATCCAGGAATCATCATAGATGAAGATCTTCTCTGTTTCATATTTTCAGGGCTCTCAAATGGTTGCCCTGCAACCTGCATCTTTGCTCATTAGAATGACATATCTGGCCCTCCATTACATAAAGTATACCCTGCTATTGAATTAATGGCCTCTAATGTCTAGTTGTATATGGCTCTCTCATAGTGGATGGAGTCATCATTTAAAAAAGCAAAATAGCATTCTGCAGAAACTAGGTCTTGATAGGTGGAAATTCATTGGATTTCCATCATGGCAGATTTCCATAGTGGAAGAAACAATGTTCCAGGGTCTAGAATGTAACCTCGCTTTCTGGAATAGCTATAACTTTGTGAAAGGCACGAATACCTGATGGACCTGGGCAATTATGATTTTTAAATGTATCATTTTTACTTAATAATAGAGAATATTGTGCCATACTGATCCTGTCAAAGACACCATTTTGTATCATACCATTCATGCTAGGTAACTCTGGATGAGGTGTGAGTGTGTGATCCTATGTCATCTAAGGACCTGTAACAGTTAAGCAACTACTTTTCAAAAGTACTATAGTGATATCAAATTACTTAAGAAAGGATAGAATTTGAATTCAAAACTTTTTTTAAAAAATAAATGTTTAAAATTGTTTTAATATATAATTGTAGAAAAATAGTATTAAAAATGTATACTATCTCTTCTCCCAGGGGTGGGGAAGAAGTGGTATAATGAGTGTACACTTTGGGATTACTTGAAGATCCAGGAAGTTAATAGTAACTTATTCTGGTAATTTATTGGTACCTTCTAATGGATCTATTTATCCTGACCTTTAAGAACTAAGATCTCCAAAGGCATGAGCTCCACAGGAGAGAGCCTTACGGTGGTCTTTTTTAGATCTTCCAAGACTATAACCAATTTTACGTCCCAATCAAAAGAGGCATATCACTAGGTAACTTGGTAAGTCAGGATACCCAAGCAGGGAATGTAGATAGTATGAAATATCTAATAAATCTCTGAGCTTTGGCGATAGAGCCAAATGATGGGAAGCAAAGTAAGCTCTTCTCTAGAAACTTCTCCTAACAGATCTACAAAATACATTACATTAAACTCTGATGGGAAGTTCAGAAAAAGTCTTGATGAGTCTCTTATCTAGCTCAGCTTTTGTGGATATCGTGGATATTGCTCCATTGTAGACCAGAGTATTAGGGCAAAAGACCTGTTCTAGAGTACTTGCAAATCCCAGCAAGACAATGTAATGGGGATAGGTGCCTACTAGAAGCTTTCTAGCCCAATTTGAAACTGCAAATTTCAGTTGCAAAATAGAGTCTTATTTCTAATGTTGAGCCTGCAGAAGAATAATCAGGATGGGAATCTCAGACCAAAAAAGAACTTCCAATTCTATAGTTCTGAGTCATCAGAGCTTTTCAGCTGGCTATTGGAGTAGAGTCCAGCAGTGGTCTACTCTTGCTCAAACCCAAACCCTGGTTACCAACTTGGAGAAGTTAGGGGAGGAGGGAGCAATCAGAATTTGTCCTAGGTCAGAAAACTTTGGGAGCACTGAAAGTTTGAAGCTCCTCAGACTATCCCTAAGATCCTAGTATAATACCATACTCAATACCCCAAGAATGTGGCAACATGACCAGTCCAGACCTTCCCTCCAGAAGTGTACTTTAATATCATGTTCAAATTCAGAAGAGTTGGCTGGAACAATGGGCAAAAAAAGAACCCATCATAATGAACAATTTTGGTGATAGGAAAACTAAAGACACAAACACAGAAGAAAAGAATAACTCTAAATCATCTAAAAGCATTGCTTCAGAAAAAAAAAACACAGCTTGAATTCAACAAGAATTCTTTTTTTTTTTTAACTATGAGAAATATTTATAAACAACAATTAAACTTAAAACACTGTTGTAGGTAATGGGATCAACTAGAATTCTTAAAAGAGATGAAGCACTGGTTTCAAAAAGAATTAAACAATATTTTATATAAATGGAATGAGAGTACTTGAGAAAAACACTGGAAAAGCAAGGAGATCAATGGAGGAAAGAATTAGAAATGGGATTTTTAACAGCTTAACACAATAAGTATAAACCTTATCTAAGCAACAAACTCCCTAAAAATTCAAGAAAACCATATAGAAACCAATGACTCTATGAGACAAAAGAAATATTAAAACCAAGTCAAAAGATGGAAAAAAAGATGAAAATATAAAATATGACATAGCAAAAAAAAAAAATCTGACTTGGAAAACTGATTAAGGAGGGAAAATATTAAGGCTTATTTGACTATTTGAATGTCATGACTAAAAATAAAGAGAGTCTGGATATCAGATTTCTAGAAATATGAAAACTGCCTCGATCTCATGAAACTAACAGGCAAAGTTGAAATAGAAAAATCCATTAGTTACTTCCTGAAATAAGCCCTAAAACAAAAACTCTCAACAACTTCATAGCCCTAATCTAGGGCTTTCAGGAGGAAAAAATTACTGCAAGGAGACAGAAAGAAAGGATTCAAGTACCATTTTAAGTACCACAATAAGGATCACATATATTTTAACAACCACTACTATCAATGAGTAAAGAACTTAAAATATGACATTCTAGAATGCAAAGGATATGAGCTTATAGCTGAAAATAATTTCTTCAGCAAATGTGAGTATAATACTACAGGAGGAACAATGCATATTTAATGAAATAAAGGACTTCCAAATATTCCTGATGAAAACATAACTTTAAAATACAAACATCAGAGTGAGGAAAAAACAAAAACATTTTAAGAAATTAAAAAACATAAACAGGAATGAACAATGAATAAATTGCTTATATTCAAATATGGGGAGATGAAACTTATGTCTTATCTGATATCTTTCATCATGAGGGTTCATAGATATAGTCCAATTAGACAAGGCCTCGGAATATATCTTGATGATCTTAAAAATGCAAAGAGAAGAGAAGAGGAATGCACTGGAAAGGGAGATTAAGGAGAGATTAGTCCTAAGCAAAACAAATTCTAAAAATGTACAAAAATATTTATGACTTTTTGGGGTGGCAAAGAATGGACATGCAAAAAGGAGTCTATAAATTGGGGGACTGATGAACAAATTATGGTATCTGAATATCATAGAATACTATTCTGCTGGATTCTGAAGGACCAATGAGAATTTCAGATGACTAATGGAGAAATACATTATCTGATAGAGAGGTGAAAGATTCAGAATGAAAGAATGAGTAACTATTTTTTTAAGTACATAGCTAATGTGGAAATTAATTTTGATTGATTATATATGTGTGTAATGGGTTGTTTTTCTTTTGCTATTAATGGATATGGATTAGAATGAAAAAGTGAATCTTGGTTTATTAACACAAACAACATAGACATTCATATTTATATATGATATTATAATATATCATAATATATTAATATTACAATATGCTTTATATTAGGCAAATACTTTTAATAATGTTCATAATTATATAATATCAAATATTTATTCTATAATGTTATAATTTATATAAACATGAAAATTTGGGAATTCTGATCAACACAATTCCTGAGAACTCATGATGAAACATGCTACCTACCTCCTGATAAAAGAATTAACAAATTCTGAG
Organism: Antechinus flavipes; assembly: GCF_016432865.1. Classification (NCBI taxonomy): domain Eukaryota; kingdom Metazoa; phylum Chordata; class Mammalia; order Dasyuromorphia; family Dasyuridae; genus Antechinus; species Antechinus flavipes. The sequence goes on along the minus strand of NC_067399.1, from coordinate 548,701,985 downwards.
TGTAGATTGAGAACATATTTTTATTTAGCTATGTCCAATAAGAAATTTTGCTTTGTTTGACTATAAATGCTTGTAATAAGGATTTTTTATTTTGTTTTTCTTTCTCAAATGAAATGAGAGGGGGTGGGGGAATGGGAGAAAGAGAAAGAGGATCTTTGAAAATAAAATAAAATTAAATCAAGTCTGTGAGTTTTCTTCTTAGATTGTGTAGGAATGAGTGTCAGATAGTTTATTCCAGATTGTGCCTTAAATCCTCTGGATTTTATCCTCCTAAACTTGACTGAGTAGACGAGTCCCCAGATTTTCTTAGAGTTAATTTCCTACACCTTATCCTTCATATGATCCACCATCTGATTTTGGACCTTGGTCCCTGTGGTCTCTTCTTTTCTAGTCAACACTACATCATAAAGGTAATGTATCTTGCTTTCCTCAGGAAGGGAAGTCTTTCTTGGGTTTCTCCCAATTAGAATGTAGCACTATGAGGAAAGTTCAGATAGCCTTGGAGGAGGACAATGAAAGCAAACTAGTTTCAGCGACAGAAATAAAGAAAAAACTTTAATGAGATCAGTAATCTCAAACCATTCACTCTCTGCCAGGAGTTCCTGATCTATTACATTGATGCAATCAGGAAGAGGTATGGTTATGGGCATCATAACTATTTAATTGCTTATAATCCATAGTAAGGCACAACATATTATCTTGTTTTCTTACAGGATTGTTGTAAGGAAAGTGTTATAACAAAATATTCCATCTTCATCTCTATCACTAGAAAAGAAACATATTTCACCCCTACTCCCCACCCAATTACAGGAGATGATCCAGGCAACTCTAATGGTTTCCATTTGGTTATACCCATAATATAGAAGTTACCAAAAGGATCACTACAGACAGTGACTTCCAAGAGTTTATGGTAGCCTTTCCTTCATTATCTTTCCTTTTTAATTCAAATAATAATCAAAATGGAAGCAGAACCCTACTTTAATTTTTAAAAAATATGTTCAAAAATATTTTATTTTCCAAATACATGTAAAGATAGTTTTCAACATAAGACTTTGTGTTCCAAATTGTTTTCCCTCCTTCCCTTACTTCCTCCCTCCCCAAGGCAGAAAATAATCTGATATGGATTAAATGTGTGCAATTCTTTTAAATATATTTCCATATTTGATATGTTGTTCAAGAAAAAATCAGGCCAAAAGATAAAAATGTGAGAAACAAAAAACAAACCAATCAATAAAAAGTGAAAATATTATGCTTTGATCCATATTCAGTCTTCATAGTTCTGTCTCTGGATGGCATTTTCCATCCCAAGGCTATTGGAATTGCCTTGAAGCATTACATTATTGAGAAGAGCCAAGCTTATCACAGTTTATTATCACATAATCTTGTTGTTACTGTATATAATGTTTTCTTGGTTCTGCTCACTTCATTCAGTAAGTCTTTCATGTAAGTTCTTTTTAGGCTTTTCTGAAATCAGCCTTCTCCTCATTTCTTATAGAACAAGAATGGCATTCAGATACCTTAACTTATTCATTCATTCCTCATTTTATGGGCATTCACTCAATTTCCAGTTCTCTGACACTACAAAAAGGGCTGATACAAACATTTTTGCACATGTAGCTCCTTTCCCCTTTTTTATGATCTCTTTGGAATACAAACTCAGTAGTGACCCTGCTGGATCAAAGGGTTTGTACAGTTTTATAGATCTTTGAGCATAGTTGCAAATTGCAGAGCCTTACTTTAATGAAGAGTTAGAAGTCAAGTAATAGGTTGGGAAAATGAATAAACAACAGAAAAAAATTCTGACCACAGAAATTACTAGTGTGACAAGGAAGATTAAAACACACACACTCTCAGAAGAAGATAAAAAGTCAAAGTTCCTACATCTAAAGCCTCCAAAAATATAAAATGATCTCAGATTAGAATTTGAAAATCAAGTAAGAGAGGTAGAGAAAAAATTGGGAAGACAAATAAGAGTCATGCAAGAAAATCTTGAAAAATGTCAACAGCTTGGTAAAGGAAACACCAAATTAAAAAAAATGCTGAAGAAAAATAACACCATAAAACTGAAAATCATGAAAACCAAAGGAAAGAATAATAAAAGTGAAAGTAAGAAAACAATTAAATTAATAAATATAACTAGAAGCTGGTTTTATGAAGAAAAACAAACAAAATATGTAAACCATTGGTTAATTTGATTTAAAAAAGAAAAGAAGAAAATCAAATTAATAGTATCAAAAATGAAAGAAAAATGAAGAAGAAATTAAGATAACTATTAAAACTGTTATTTTGCTCAATTACATGCCAGTAAATTTAATAATCTAAATGAAATGGATGAATAGCTACAAAAATATAAATTACCTACATTAACAAAAGAAGAAATAAAATATCTAAATAACTTAATCTTAGATAAAGAAATTGAACAAGCTATCAATGAACTTCTTCTTTTTTTTTTTTAAATAACTTTTTATTGACAGAACCCATGCCAGGGTAATTCTTTACAGCATTATCCCCTGCATTCACTTCTGTTCCGACTTCTCCCCTCCCTCCCTCCACCCCCTCCCCCAGATGGCAAGCAGTCCCTTACATGTTGAATAGGTCACAATATATCCTAGATACAATATATGTGTGCAGAACCGAACAGTTTTTTTGTTGCACAGGGAGAATTGAATTCAGAAAGTATAAATAACCCGGGAAGAAAAACAAAAATGCAAGCAGTTTATATTCATTTCCCCAGTGTTCTTTCTCTGGGTGTAGCTGCTTCTGTCCATCCTTGATCAACTGAAACTGAATTAGCTCTCTTTATCGAAGAGATCCACTTCCATCAGAATACATCCTCAAACAGTATCGTTGTTGAGGTATATAATGATCTCCTGGTTCTGCTCATTTCACTCAGCATCAGTTCATCTTGCCAGTCCTCTCTGTATTCATCCTGCTGGTCATTCCTTACAGAACAATAATATTCTATAACATTCATATACCACAATTTACTCAACCATTCTCCAATTGATGGGCATCCTTTCATTTTCCAGCTTCTAGCCACTACAAACAGGGCTGCCACAAACATTTTGGCACATACAGGTCCCTTTCCTTTCTTTAGTATCTCTTTGGGGTATAAGCCCAGTAGAAACACTGCTGGATCAAAGGGTATGCACAGTTTATCAATGAACTTCTTAAGAAAAAATGGTTAGCATCCAAAGGATTCATAAGTGAATTCTACCAAACATTTAATGAATAATTAATTCCAGTGCCACATAACTATTTGGAAAAGAATAGGCTATGAAGATCTTTTTTATGACAATCCTTTTTATGACAAAAATATGGTGCTGATATCCAAGCTAGGAAAAGCCAAAACAGAGAAAGAAAATTATAGACCAATTATCCTAATGGGTTAGTTCAATATTAGGAGCACTGTCGATTTATTGATTATATCAGCAACAAAATCAGCAGAAATTATTATTATCTCAATAGATGCAGAAAAAGCCTTTCACGAAATGCAGTACCCGTTCCTTTTAAAAACACTAGAAAGTTCAAAGGATATGAACAGTAAACTTAGCCATCTATAATCATATGAAAAAATGCTTCAAATCACTACTGATTGGAGAAATGCAAATTAAAATAACTCTGAGGTACTACCTCACACTCTCAGATTGATTGAGATAACGGGAAAAATTTATGTTAAATGTTGGAGAGGATGTGGGAAAAGTGGGACACCAACGCATCATTGGTAGAACTGTGAAATGATCCAACCATTCTGGAGAGCAATTTTGAACTATTCCCAAAGGGCTATCAAACTGTACATACCTTTTGATTCAACTGTGCCATTACTGGGTCTGTATTCCAAAGAAATTATAAAAGAAGGAAAAGGACTCACATGTGCAAAAATGTTTGTAGCAGCTCTTTTTGTGGTGGTAAAAATTTGGTGCCTATCAAATGGAGGAATGACTAAGTTAAAGCATATGAAAATAATGAGATATTGTTATTCTATAACAAAATGATGAAAAAGCTGATTTTAGAAAGACCTGGAAAAATTTACTCAAACTGATGCTGAGTGAAACAAACAAACCAGAAATACATTGTACTTAGTAACAGCAAGATTTTGTGATGATCAACCTATGAAAGAGTTGGTTCTTCTCAGCAATTCAGTGATCCAAAGTAATCCCAAAACTTTTGATGGAAAATGCCATCTACATCCAGAGAGAGGACTATGGTGACTAAATACAAATCAACACATGTTCAATTTTTTTCTTTTTTCATGGTTTTCCCTTTTGTTCTGATTTTTCTCTCTCAACATGATTCTTAAGGAAATATGTAAAAAAAGAGAATGTCCATGTATAATCATAAATAAATAAATTTTAAAAATTAAAAAAACCCACTATAGCGCATGAGAATAAATGGAGCTAAATGAGTAAGTAGTAATTAGTCACTACTAGTAGTAATGACTAAGTGTTCAAAGTAGCAATTGAATTGGATTCTTTATGATTCCGATTCCAGTCTTCAATCCGGACCTTTAACACCACATCAAAGATGATTGATTTAATTCATAGAATTTGGGACGAGTGATATAACCAGGACTGGAAAAGATCAGAGGTCTACCTTTGGACATGTTTTTTAAAAAGGAGCAGACACGGATGTGGAGGAAGCACAGACACCAGAACTAAGAGCTAGAGATATGAAAGAAATTAGTGAAATTGGGTTGGAGTGGTGGGAAGGAAAGCACCATGCTTATTTGAGCAGCTTTCCCCTTGGGAACCTCCAATCTTCAACTATAGCAGTGGTGAAGATATAGTGACAGAATGCTGAAGGAGCTCCTGGAGAGGGTATCATATGGAGAAGAAGAAAGCTCAGTGAGGAGAAGTGACAGAAGGTCAAAATTGTGGTAGAATGGCTTTGGATTGTCTACTGGAGAGAGAAGGGGAAGTCTCTAAATAGTGACAAATTCCTGGGTTAAGCAGAATCCAATGCTAAGGAGCAGAGATGGATAGATCATTCACTATGCTCAAACTATTGTCCTAGATCTCTTTCCCTTTATTGTCAAATTTATAAAGAGAGAGTAACACAAATTGAATGCATGATACTCCTAACAATTTGATTCACCCATTCCCTGGAAGTTACTTTTTCCCCTAAAGGAATTAGGTGATCTTATAACCCAATCTAATGGTCCTTTTATTCCCTTTGACTTTTTCTATGGTATTTAATTCCACTTCTTAATAGTCTTCCCTCCCTTAAAATCAGGAATACTGCCCTCCATTTGCCTATTTAATCATTTCCTTACCTTCTCGTTATACTGGTCCCAACCTTCCTACAATGTTTGCCCTTTAAATGTAGCTATATTCCAAAGTTTTACATGTTTTTCACCTTTCTCCATGCTCTTATTCCCTTTCATGTCTTTCATGATTCCTTCTATGGAAATGATATATTTAAATATTTATCTAATTACCTCATTCTTTCTAGTCCTGAATACATTGACATTACTTCAAATACAACATAAATTGAATTAGATGATTTCTGACATCCCTATGCTCAAAATCTAATTAACTGATTAACTTTTAATACACATTGCTTAAAAATTGAATTTATTATCTCCCTTTTAAAAACCAGTTCCAATTCTTTTCATCTTTATTTCTGTTGATGTTACCACTCTCCCAACCAATTAGTCACAAAACTTGGAAATAACGTTTCAACTTTCCTATATCTACAGTATTCACATCTAGACAATTTCTAAGTTCTATCAATTTTATTCCATCAAGACTCTCTCAAAACCACTCCTTTTCACTTTTATTGCTAATTTCACTCTAATATATGTCACTATTTCATCATTCTAGAGCCATAGCTTACCCCATCCAATCCAGCTTTCAGACCTTAGCTAAAATAAGTTTTCTTTGAAACAGATCTGGACATGTCCCTCTCTTCCCCCCCAAAATTTCAGAGGCTTCCCATTGCTTAAAAAAGGCAAATTCTTTAGCCTGATAATCAAGATCCTCCAAAATCTAGTTCCAACATGTCTTTTCAGCCTTATCTAAAACTGCTCCATGTCTCTTACTCTTCATTCCAAACAGAACTTATTGCCATTCCTTGATCTTATCCTGCCTTTGCTATCACTAAACCTTTGAACACAGAGTTTCCCTATTATCTAGAATAGAAGTTCTCAAACTGTGGTCTGGAGATACTGGAGGCCATTTCAAGGGATCTGTGAGGTTAAAACTATTTTCAGAATAATATTAATGCACTTTAGTTTTGTTTTTTTTCCCTCCCCAGACACTCACAAATAACAAAAGTATAGTTTGATTGGTAAGATTTGTTCTTCAATGCTCTAAAGTAACATTTGATTAAAAAAATGCAAATTAAAACAACTCTAAGATACCACCTCACACTAATCAGATATAGGCTAATACGACAAAAAAGAAGAAAATGTTATGTTGGACAGGATGTAGAAAAATCGGGACACTAATGCACTATTGGAATTGTGAACTGATCCAATCATTCTGAAAAACAATTAGGAACTTTTCCCGAAGGGCAACTAAATTGTGCATACCCTTTGATCTAGCAATACTACTACTAGATCTGTATTGCAAAAAGATCATAAAAGGGGAAAGGACTTAACATGTGCAAAATTATTTATAGCAGCCCTTTTCATGATGGCAAAATGTTGGAAAATGAGATAGTAATAAATTGGGGAATTACTGAACAAGCTGTGTTACATGAATCTAATGGAATTGTACAATAAGAAATGAACAAGCAGATTTCAGAAAAACCTGGAAAAAACTTGCAGAAATGAGAAGAACCAAGAAAACATTGTATACAGTATCAATAACATTGTGTGATGATCAATTATGAATGACTCAGCCCTTCTCAACAATGCAATGATACAAGAAAAGTAAAAGGACTCATGAAGGAAAATAGTATCCACAACCAGATAAAGAAAAATGGACTCCGAATGCAGATGGAAGAATATTTTTTCATTTATTCTTTCATGTCTTTTGTTTGTTTTTTTACCTTTTGCTGTTTCTTCTTTCACAACTGTGACTAATCTGTTTACATGATAGCAGATGTATAAACTATATCAAACTGCTACCTTGTTCAGAAGAGGGCAGGAAGGAAGAACAATTCAGAACTCAAAATCTTGTAAAAATGAATGCTAAAAATTTTCTTGACATTTAACTGGGGGAAAAATAAAATGCTATTAAAATAAAGATTTAGTTTTTAAAATAAAGTGTATAACACACATCAGTCAAGTGTGAAGCTAATCTGAAAGGCAATTGGAAGTTACAGAGTTTCCCAGAAATATTCAGTTGCCTCATGCTTGTGACCTCAGACATTTCCTCAGGATGGGGCTCAGAAAACTTATGAAGCAGAGGAGGAGGTGAATGAGGGATCTTGAATAGAATTACTTAGTAATATCCCAGTTCAAGAAGGGGAGAAATAAATATTGCAGAGCACCTCTCTCTGTGTGTTGGGGGGAAGTCAAGTGAGCTCTCCAGGTTAGTGTAAGAATCAAGTTTACAAACTAAATTAAGCTGATGAAAAACAAGCAAGGACTTTTCTGTAGTGCCAGGAAACTAGTCAAAGTTGAATGTACTGCAGAGTGAGAAGAGAAGAGAATGATGATAATCACAGGTATGAGGGTAGGTTAACTACAGAACCAGAAAGGAGACATTGTAAAAAACCAGATAATTGTGTTCTCTCTCTCTCTCACCACTAAAACTATTTAAAGGGGGCAGGAAGTTCATTTTAGGATTTTGCCATGTGATGATTCTGGTAGAAGAATGTAGATGGGGATGTCTGGGGATGTTCAGGCTTTGCCATGACCTCTTGGGTATAATAAAATACTCTGTAATCCCCTGCAGGAATTCCTGAGAAATCAAGCATGGGTGTGTTGCAACCTGATGATAAAAGTAGATTTTTTAGTGTAAATATCAGTCTGGAAATCAGCAAATGCGAAAATAAGAGTTTGGTTTATTGGTTTGCTGATTATCTAGATATAAGAAAGTGAGGTAGAAAGTATCAATAATTCAAATTAAACTTAAAAAGTGTGTTTGGCACATATTCTCTCCTTGCACCCACCCCTAGTCAGTTGTTAATCATTCACCATCACATCCCAGTTTATAATACAAATACACAATTTTGGATAGAAGTCTAAAGAACTTGGAGAAGTCTAAAGAACTTCAGTTGCCTGAAATACAAGCAACTTAGCCAGGATGCCATACCTACAAAGCATCAAAAGCAGAATTTGAAACTAGGACTTCCTAATACCAAGCCCAGCCCTCCATCTGCTATGCCATGCTGACTCTAAGGCACTGACACCTATGGTAAAACCAGATACAAGGGGGTGTTTAACAGATGGAGTAAGCTTGGGCACAGAGAGCTTCCTCATGGTCACCCAATGAGTCAGAGGCAAAACCTTCAAATAGAATCCAAGTTTTCAGAAAAAACCAAGGTCAAGTTTCCTCATAGAAAACATAGAAAACTTAGAGTTGGAAGGAACCTTGGATCATCTGGTACAATCATCCCAATGTAGAGGAAAGTGAGACCTAGAGGTTAAAACAGTTTATTCAAGAAGGAAGGAAGGAAGGAATATATTCCTTCAAGATCTTAATATAAAATTGTACAAAGGATAATTTCTGTGAAAATCATATATCAGCCTACAGCACTGAAAGGCTAGGTGTGTAATGGTGCCAGAAAAGAGGTGGGCAGGAGATTGCCAGGGCAAGCAGCCAGCATGCTGCACCCATAGTCCACACTGGGGGCCAACAGCCCCAGAGAAAGGGAGACAAGTGTAATTACTAGAACCAACTTGAAACCTGGATAAAGCAATTGGCATCATCGAGTTTCCCCTCCAAGGCATGACTAGTGCACAGGTCACATATGCCAGCCAAGGCTGATGCCAGACATTGGCCACACATACTTTGCTCGAACCTAGCCTGAGATTATGATGGCCATTTCATGATCAGGTCAGCACACACATGGCACTGTGATAGTAGGACAGGACAATAATTTCAGTGCCAGGATGATAGATAAATAATACAATAGCCTCAGAAGAGCTCACAGAAGCCCTTTATTAGACTAAAAAATGTAGACAGTAGACTTTAAAAAGTATCTTGTCCAGCCCTTTAATTTTACAGATGAGAAAACACAGGCAAAGAAACTTGCTCAATATCATACAGTAGTCAGTGGCAGAACCAGAATTTCCTGATTCCCATTCTGGTGGTCTTTATGATTTGTCTACATATCTAGATAACTACAAATCCCACTTTGTTTTGACTTATTAATCTTTTTTTACTTAACTAGCTGTTCAGAATATTTTGGATAAACATCCCTTGCAAAAAATGCACTCTTTGAAACAAGTTTCTATTGACTTTCTCTCGTTTTTGTTTTTTAAATTCTCGGGGGGTAGTTTATAGTAGGCACTTAATAATGCTTGTTGATTGATTAATATATTTCTGGATTTATTTTACATTTTGTATTACTTTTCTATTTAAAAGCATATTAGTAAACTACAAGTGGTATTTCAGATATCTTTGAGATTGTCAAGATCTGGTTTTGAATATTGTCTCAGATACTAACATTTCTGCCTCTGTTTACTTATCTGTAACACCATAACATGACATTACTTACCTCAGGATGATTGTGAGGATTAAGTAAGATGTCTGAAAAGTATATTGTAAACTTTAAAGTGCTAAAACAAATATCAGTCGTTATTATTATTATTCTTACTACGGAGCCCAATAATGAGCTGAAAACATAAAGGATTTCTGTATATATTCTGTACTTCAGACTGCTTCGGTCTGGCTACCCAGTAATTTGCCTTGATCGCCTAAGATAAGACATTTGTCTCTACAAGCCTTATTACAAAATGTACTAACTTTGTTTATGAGGTTAATAATTAAGATTAATTGGCTGTGGGCACAAAGCATTTCTTTAAAGCTATTGCCCTAAAAATTAATTATGGAAGCCTCACTCCTAAGCAGGATGATCATCTAGTCTGATCATAAGACCATTTCGAGGCTAATTAGTTTGCCAAAGCTGGCTGGAGACGGGGACTTCGAGAGAAGCCGGGTGCCTTCTGGAGCAGCTGGGCGGGCGGCCGGCGGGCGGGAGGGCAGTACGCCTTTAAGGAGAGCGGCTTGTTTGCAGTTTCCCAGGCCGGAGAGTGAGAGGGGAGATAACCCAGCCGTGAGTCATCCTCTCTTTACTGGAAGATCCTGGAGACAAAGTTGCACAGATACAAAACATAACAAAACACAAACCGGAATTTAAGGGAGAAAAAATCCCAAAATATAACACAACAACCTCCCCGCGCACAAACAAAAGTAGTGTCACATACTACGTAAGCTTGCGACTGAAAAACTATAAAGTGGGACGGAAAAACGGGCCGGGTAACAAATAGCCCTAGCTCTGCTGGAGGGGCTGTGTCTGCTAGTGCCCCTCCGCCCTCCTGCCCCTCCCCCTATTCCTCTTCTGCTCCTCCCCCTGCGCCCTTCCCCTACTTCACTCCTCCCCATTCTCTCTCCGTCCCTCGGGGGGCCGCACCTCCTCTTTCCCAATCCACCTCCTTTGAAGAGGATGGGATTTGCTTTCTGCCCACTCTCCTGATCTTCCAGGCCAGCCTCAGAGTTTACTGCTTTCTGTAGACAGATTCCAGGGGAGGGGGTGGGGGGAGAAGAGAGGAGAGAGAAAGTAGCTTGCCGGCTAAAACTTGTATTTAATTAATTTATTTTGCAAGCTCCAGATGGTATTGTTTCTTCCCCGAGGAGGGGCAAAGAAGAGTTCTGGACAACATCCTGAGGAGGCTTCATCCTCAGCAGCCTCTGTGCCTCCCGGAAGATCTCGGGTACAAGGCTGTACCTTCTGACCTCGAAGAATTGAAGAGTCCCTCTGCTACACACATACTTGGGGGTGGGGTGAGGGAAAAGAAACGGAGAGACTGAAACACACAGAAACAGGCAGATGGAGAGACGGAGACCTAGTGGGCTGAGCAGACTTTCCTACACTCTCCTTTCCCGCGCTGTGGAACATGTTACCCTCTTAAACCACATTGTTGTTTTTTTCCTCGGGCTGATGGTAATGACTAAGATGATGTGATATCCCCCTCAGGACTTGGGAAGAGCTGGACTTCAGAGGTTCCATCTGGAGACTTATGGGAGAGTAGTCATTCCCTTTCTTCCCATCCCTAAGGCCCACAGCAGCTGGATCAATCCATTGAATGTGTCCTGACAATTTCTCAGTCAGCCAATAAACATTTGTTAAGCAGCTACTCTATGCCAGGAGTTGTGCTAAATGCTGAAAATTTGGGAAAGTTGATAGAGGATTACTGGCCAGAGAGGGGAAAACTGACCATGATAAGGCAATGTGGCACAACCAAATTTGGTCGGAGAGGTGGGAGAAAGCCCTCTCCCATCATGGACCCTATTGGAGCAAGATGAGACAATTGATGGCTCAATGGATAAATAAGAGAGAGTCCTGGACCTGGAGTCAGAAAGAGCTGAGTTCAAATCCAGCCCCAGATACTTCATACCTGTGTGAGCCTAGGCAATTTATTTAATCTCTGTTTACTTGACAAAATGATCCATTGAAATGGGAAAAGAGGAGGATACAACTGAACAATAACAACAACAGTCAAGGGCTCAGGAGGATTGCAAAGATTAAGAGTCATAACTGGACTAACCTTAGTGGTTATCTAGTCACAGTATTACGGAATTTGAGAGTGGGAAAGATCTCAGTAGCCATGAAACACAATCTATGCAAGAAAGGAACCCCAACTCTAACATAACCAACTAGTAGTTGTCTAGCCTCTAAGTAAAATAATCTGCCACTTCTGAAGATAGTCTATACCATTGTTAAACAGCTCTAATAATTAGGATATTTCCCAGTAGTTGAAACTTGTTGCCACTTCTTCCCTGGCTCTGCCTTCTAGGGTCAAATGAAGTCTAATTCTTCTTCTACATGAAACCACTCAGTCTTCTTTTCTCCAAGCTAAACATGCCCAATTCCTTCAACTCATCCCTCTATGACTTGGATTCAAGATTTTTTGCTATCCTGTATGAGTCTCTAGCTTACCAATATCCTTCTTTAACTATGATGTTCAGGACAGAATACAATACTCTTGACAAGGGCATAATACAACTGGACTATTACTTCCCCTTTCCTGGAAACTCTGCTGCCCTGTAAAACCACCGATTATGATTGAGATTAGATCCCACTAAAACCTCTAGCTCTTTTTCAGAACAATTACTATCTAGCCATATCTTTCCCATCTTAAACAGGTGACACTGATTTTTTTTCAAACTGAAGTGGAATATTTTACTTTTATTCCTAATGAATTTCATTTTATCCATTTCTATTCAATGCTCTAGCATGCCAAAATTCTTTTCTTGCATTGACTGTCTTCTACAATATTTGTTATCATTCCCAGCTTTGTGTCGTCTAAAATTTGGTAAATATGTAATCCTTGTCATTGTTGAAATCATGGATAAAAATGTTAAACAACACAAGATTAAGTACAAATGCCTGATGTATTCCACTAGAAACTTCATGCCATGGTGACATTGAACCACCGGAATCCTATCATCCAAAGAGTACTGAAGCCATCTTATCCTTAATTTTCCATCTTCTCATCAGTAATAGAGTGAGTTCTTTTATAAAAAGTAAAATCTGGATAAATAGATTTGCAGCATTCTTCTCATCTGCTAGTAAAGTAATTCTGTGAGAAAAGGAAATGAGATTATTGATGTGACATGATTTGTTCTTTATGAAACCATGCTGGCTCATCATTAAAACTTCCCTTTCTAAATGTTTGCCAGTTTTTTCTTTAATAATTTGTTCTACAGTTTTCTCAAGAATCAAAGTCAAGCTCACCATTTTATCATTTTAATGCCTGGTTCTTTTTCTTTTTTTCTTTTTTCTTTACTTCCATCTTTTCTTCCTTCCTTCTTTCCTTCCTTCCTTCCTTCCTTCCTTCCTTCCTTCCTTCCTTCCTTCCTTCCTTCCTTCCTTCCTTCCTTCCTTCTTTCCTTTCTCTCTCTCTCTCTCTCTCTCTCTCTCTCTCTCTCTCTCTCTCTCTCTCTCTCTCTCTCTCTCTCTCTTTCTCTCTCTCTCTCTCACAATTCCCTTACTTACTTGGATATCAATTCCCTGTTAGTCATTTTTTTTTTCTGTAATTTCTAGCACGAGTCATTTTCCTTGGCAGAGAAAACCAAAGCAAATAACAAAGTCAGTATTTCTGCTTTCTCTTTCTTGTCAATCATTAGTGTACCCTCCACACTAAGAAAAGGTTCTATTTCTTTTTTGATTCTTTTTTTCCTCCAATATGTGGGGGTGGGGGTGGGGGTAGGAAAGCTAAAATTAAACAAAAACCTTCACCCTTCTTTATTGTCTTCAATCTTCCTACCTCACCAGCTTTACTTCATTCTGAGGTTTAGCATTCCTAACATTTTTACAGGACAATGCCATGCTCTTATTATATTCATCTTCAGTTCCTATTTTTCCTTCCATATTTGGCATATATTTTAAAAATCCAAGTTTATTGGTAAGTTTGCCATTCAGTCACATTGGATTTTAGACAAATTTCATCTTTCATCTTCATTGGAATTGTTTTCCTTCTGTCTTCAGAATTTCATTCTTGAGTATCTATCATACCTTTTGTGTTGACTTTCCCTCCAATATTTTACCCCACGGGATTCTATCTATTCTTCATTTTAACCCTTTGAAATCTGTTTTCCTCACATATAGGGTGTATGTCACAAATAGTGCCTGGATTTCTATCTTTCTATCACAAACTTTTAAAAGTGATCACTTTCTCCCAAGAGTTACCATTGTTTCTATCCAAGCAACTAGTTCAAGTGTATTAGATCCAGAATATAACTTTTCTATATTTGTTCTTCCATTGTTTAAAATATGAAATGATCATTAAGGCAAATCAGGAAGTTGTGGACACTCAATTTTTTTTGAGGGGACAGAAAAAGAGGAGGAATCTTGATATTGAATTATTTGGGGGTATGAAGGAATTGGTGGAACAAATTTTCTTGTCTGTCTTCAGTTGTTGTGGCTTTAGTACATGTAGGAGTAGTTTTCAGGCTGTATCTCCACTGGATGATGTTGGGAGAGGAGGGGGCATTAGACTTTAGAAGTAATCCTCTCCCCAAGGCTCTTCAGATCAGTCTTCAACTGACTGTCATGTTCTGAAGGGAGAGGGTGTTGGTAGTTTGATTTGCTCAACAATATGTATTAATAAATCAAACCAAAAGGAAGGCTCTAAGAAAAATGAAGTAGAATTTAGAAAATAAACTTGAAATCAAGAAATGAAGACATTTTTCATTTTGTCTTTTCCCTCCCAGTACTTAGGGTACAATATCTTATCTATAATAGTAATTTAGTAAATGCTTGCTGAATTGAATTGAAATGATTCATCAGCTCTTGGTATAATGAGAGGAAGAAAGAGTTATTTGACTTTGCAAGAAATGAAGAATTAGTCCCCCACTCCAGGCCAGTAGCATATGTTTACTTGTTGGAAAGGAGCCAAAACCAATCACTGCTTGCCCATAAGCTTTGCTGGTAGTTTTAAGCAACTCTGTTATCCTGACAAAGAAAGAAGGTCCTTCATGACAATATTTCCTGAGGTCTTTCTATATAAAGGCTCCTAAGGGAAACCCACAAAATTAATCATAAAAGGAAGTACAAAACATTTCTAAATATAAGAGGCTAGGTGTTCTAAGTTCAGATCTTTTGGAACATTATATTTATTATATCAAAAAGCTTTCCCACTTGGGTGAGTCTGAATAAGATTGAGGAGAAAATTAATCCAATCTCATTAGCAATGTTCATCAGATGCTGGCTGAATAACCTACAAGGGACTGATTTCTGAATGAGGAAATAGAAGAAGAAAAATCTTAAATTTCCCCAATTGAAATGGTTATTAATATGAGAGAAATAATCATATAATCATTTCTTCAATAAAGAGATAACCGCCCCCCACATATACACATACATTATGTACATCTATGAGATAATTTGAATTATCTTAGGAAGATTTTGAAGATCACCTGGCAGCATAAGATACCAGATACTGAAGTCATTTCTTCAACTAAACTATCAATTCAAACTCTCCTGTAGACAATGAAATTCCGCTGAGCTGGCCACACTGTTCCAAAGCCAGAAGTGTGCTTGCAAAACAGACTATTATATGAAGAACTTACACAGGGCAAGTGCTCACAAGGTATTCAGAAAAATCAACACAAGGACACTCTCAAGGTATCTTTTAAGAACTCTAGAATTGATTATATGACACGGGAGACACTGGCACAGGACTGCCCAGCATGGTGTGCCCTCATCAGAGAAGGTGCTGTGCTCTATGAGCAAAGCAGAATTGAATTAGCTCAGAAGACACCATGTACAAAATTAGAGAATTTACTCCAAATGTTCATTTGTGTCCTACCTGTGGCAGAGCTTTCCTAGCTTGTATGGTCTGATTAGCCACAGGTGGACACGCTAACTAGACTCTAAGAGTGATGTCATTTTGGTCCTCTTCAAGAACAAAGGACATATATGTAGATATGTAGGTATATTTCTGCACTTATGTATGTGTACACATACATGCACACATAATCTTATTTGTACAAAACGTGTATGTTGTATCCCTCCATTAGATGGTGTGCTCTTTGAGGATAGGGATAAATTTTGTGAGTTTTCTGTGTCTATTTCGTTCCTCTTAAATTCTAGTGCTCATATGCTGCAATGATGTCTAAGATGTGGTTTTGCCCAAAGTAGTTTTGCAGAAATAAAATACTGGTGTACGGAAGGCCTATTTGTCCTTTGACTGTTTTGCTGAGAGCTGACATAGCAGGAGCCAGGACTAACATAGTTAAAGCAATTAATGACGGATAGAAGAGAGTACATGATCAAAGGTTTAGTGGTGTAGTACCAGTAATTACTACTGTGACAGTCTAGATAGCAGGGCAAATTTAATTTGGGGTAGAGCTCCCAAGAGTTTGAACTCTAAGTTTTACTAGATAGAGAAGGGTTGTTCTAGGCCAGGTCTGACTCAGGCTAGTCCTCTGGTATTTTAGGTTTAATATTGGAATAAAATGAGATGCTCAGAGATTATTAAACAGTTAATTAGAATTTAATTAGTCATAAGAAGAGAAGAATATTAACAATGACAGGCATTGAAGACTCCTCAAGTTGATATAGCTGTGAGAAATTCCCTTACTATAATACCCATCAAGGTTGGCCAGCCAAGTATCGGAGAGTACCTGGAGTACTGGTATTTAACCTGGATTGCTTGGTATTTAAGAGACCAGAAATTACATATAAAAATCTATGCATATAATTCCTGAAGTCAATCAAGTCTTGATACCTTTTAAGGAAATATTAGCCTAACTTGCTAGTTAGGAATAACTTAGGGGGAATAAACTTAGGCTTATTCCTTCTAATATTGGGAGGACTAGGAAACAGTGTGTGAGTAATGGTACAGTAGAAGGAATATGTCCAATGTATAGGGAGACAATGAAAACAGCCTGACTGAAGCACTGGGTTCATGCTGAGTAGAAAAGGTAACCATCAAAATAGAATTCTGAGATTTCTCTCTGGTTGTATCGAATGAAAAAAGCCTAGTAGAGGATAACCAAGTTAAGAGATATGGTGATTTAGCAGCCATCAAAAGTTCAAACATTTTGACATTTAGAGCTTAAGGTGAGGGTTCAGGAGATGCGGATTCCACTACTATCCCTATGGCTGACTTGCAGTGTGACCTTCATTAAGAAATTTGGGGAGGTTTTCATATTTTCCAACTGTGATTCATGGTTAATGTCCTTTTTCCACGGAAAAGGCTGTTGTAAGAAAGCCAGATTGATGTCTGGGAATCACCCAAAGAGTCACAGCCCCCACTCAATATAGCCCCAGCCAACAAATTAGTCTGGAATGTTTTCCAATGGAATAGACTCCTCTCTGGGCTAGTCAATAAAAACAACAACAACAAAACTCAGTCACTAACTATTTGATCCCTTTGTTTTAAAACAAAACCAGAAAGTGTAAAGATGTTTAGTTTGGTGGACTGGCAAAAATTCTAATGAATTATTGTCTTATTTCACAAGCAATGTGACTAGTATCACTTCTTTCAACTGAACTAGTTAGCTTCCCCAAAACCCCTTGGGGCATAACAGGAAAACAGACTTTGGGAAGTGCATGATGTGGAAAGGGCTCAGTAAACAAGTTTGTTTTGTCAATTAGTTTGGCTTGACTAAAGTATGGTTCTGTTACTGATTTATAATGACAGTCAGCCTTGACCTTCGGTCCCTTGAGACCTTTAGGCAAGTTAAGTCTGTGGAACTGCTGGTTCCTTTAGATTTTTTCCTATTTTGTCCTAACCTGAGACAAGACCCATAATTCTGATCTTAGTAACAATGGCTACTGACAAACATCTTCAAATAAATGAGGTCCCAAATTTAGGGACAGAAAAGATAAAAATGAACACAATAGGACTAGGCTTTTTGCCTTAATTATGAATTGTCAATCTTTACCCTGGGAATTCTTGCCTTTAAAAGGGGAAAAAAGCTTCACAGATTGTATATCTATAGAAAGGAGACAACTGTAATTCTTTTATCAGTGGCTCTCACATGACATAGATCCTGAGTACATTTTTGGGATTTCCCACTTTCTAACTTGTCCTAAATTCAGAATTATTTGATACCACTGAGTGTGTTGTCATCAGTTTCCCTTGTAAGCATATGGTTAATGAAACTCTGAGAAGAAAAGGTTTATTTACAGGTCAAGGGAGAAAATTAGAGCTAATATTTTTTAAGGAAAATGCTGGCTTAAGAAGTGAATGGGAGCTATAAAATATGTCCTTAAAGGAAGATATAATTTAGTTGGACTGACTGTATAAATATATATATACATATATACACATATGTGTTTGTTTAAATTAAAAATAATAAATAATATGATTAGTAGAGAGGTCAATAAATTCCATATACCTGGTAGGCTTTAGAAATCAGCTTACTGTACAAAAATTTGTTATAGAAGAGGGGTCTTCAGAATCAAAACATATCTTTTTAAACATGATATAATTTCAAGTCAAGTGAAATTAACAAATATTTATTAAATGTCACTATGTGCCCAACTACTATGCTAAGGACTGGAGATGAAAAGAGAAACAAAAAGCTCACAGAGGACATAATCTAGTATAGAAACAACTAGATTAAAATGAGTTATGAACAGAATAAATCTCAGAAGAAAGGCACTAGCATTAAATGAAACCAGGAAAGATTTCTTGTAGAAAATAAGATTTTAGTTGAGACTTGAACAAAGTCAAGTAGCAAAGACAAGGAGGGAGAGGATTTCTGACATAGGGAACATTCAGTGAAAATGCACAGCCAGGTGATGGAGAGTTTTGTGGGAGGAATACAAAGGCCAGTGTCAAATTGAAAAATGGCGGGGTGTGAGATTTAAGAAGACTAGAAATGTAGGAAAGGACTAGGGGATAATTGAATTTAAAAACCAAAAAGAGGATTTTATATTCGATCTGTTACATAATAAATAAACTGGAGTTTATTAAATGGGATTGTTGTGTGTGATGTGGACAGACTTGTGCTTTAAGGATAATTTTATGCTGAGTGAGTAGGGGAAGATTTGAAGGGGGCAGACTTACCAGAAAGTTAGTGCAGTAGTTTATGTGTGTGGTTATGAGGGCCATAGCATGTTTGTGGTATTGTCAGAGGAAAGAAAGGTACATATGTAATAGATGTTATAAAGGCAGAACTGACAGGCTGAATAAGAAATCTCCTTATTAGTAGTAAGTTCATTTCAAATCATTGTAAGGACATGACTTTCCCCATATGAACCTAATTCCCATGTAAACCATGAGAACCCAGTTGAGGAAGGATGTGACTCCCCCTGTGAGGACTTGACTACTCTCTCACCCCAAGAGCATATATTTTAACTCCTTCTCCTATGAAAACCTGACCGTTCCTTGACCCATAAGAACATATATTTCAACTCTTTCCTTTTTAATTATAAGACAGGCATGTACCACCGGTGTTTTAGCTCCAATTATATGATTCCAGGAACTCACCACTCCTTGGAACTGTTGCTGTTGATAAGGACTGGCCCCCTTATCAATGCAACATTTGATTATAACCACCTGGAGCCCTAATTTGTGCATCCTTGTCTTAGATGAGGTCTTCATTTGGCCCAAAGCCTTCTTTGTTTGGACCCCTATAAAGAGCGGGCAAAGCTTTCTCCACTTTGAAGCCTCACCTATGGAGATGACGATCTGCCTAGGACTTTCCCGATCGAGACTCACAGGCTGAAATATCGGGGCCTTCCCAGCCGTCCAATTAGAGTTGAAGCTCCCTCGATCGTACTGAGTAATGTATTCTCTCTCTTTCTCTGCTATTCTAATCATAATCCTTATTATTCTTTGCCTCTTGTGTATTATTTGCTGTATGTGTTGTTATTGCAAGCATTCTATCCCGTGCATTGTATAAGCGTCATTTATAAAAGCGGATTCGAACTTCTCTTAAAAATCATATAACATTAATAGAACACAGGCTTTGGCAGTTTGAAAAATGGGGGATGAGAATGAAAAGTCAGGGGGTAATACCTATCTAGCAAGGTCTGGTATGATGCAGTAGCTTCAATAGCAATAGGGAAATTATTAAAAAGAAAGAGTTTGGGGAAAAGATAATGAGTTCAGTTTGGGACATATTGAGTTTAAGATGTCTATTCAATGACCAGGTTGGGATACTTACTAATAGTTAAATGGAAATAGGAGTTTGAAAGTCAGGATATTAAGTTTAGATAAATTGAGATTCACTGAGATTCAACTGCATAGAGATGATTATAGGATTGTTGACATCTGATGAGATGTGAACAAGTGAAATTATATGGAGGGACAAAATCAAGGGGTCCAGAATAGAGCCTTGGGAAACATGGCCTGGGCATAGCCTGGATGAAGAGGTGGCAAATGAAATTGAAAAGGCACACTCAGACAGGTAGAAGAATAACTGGGAGAAAACAATGTCTTGATAATCTAGAGAACATCAAGGAAAAGAAGATGATCAGCAATGTCAAAGGCTGAAAGAGGTCAGAAAAAAATTTAAATGAGTAAAAGCCATTAGATTTGACAATTAAGAGATCATTAGTAACTTTCAGAAGAGTAGTTTCCATTGAATGATGAAATTGGAACTCATAATGTAGAGAATTTATTTTTAATAGTTTTTTCAATTGCATGTAAAGATAAATTTTAACATTTATTTAAAATATTTTGAATTCTGAATTTCCCCCCCTCCCGAAGAGGTAAACAATTTGATATAGGTTATATTTGTGCACTTGTGAAACTTATTTTTATATTAGTCATACCATGAAAGAAGAAACAGACCAAAAGGAAAAAAAATAAGTGAAAATAGCATGTTTTAACCTGCAAAGTGCAGAAAATTTGAGAATGAGAAGTGGAAACACTGATTGTAGATGATTTTCTTAAGAAGTTTATCCATGAAAGGGGAAAGAAACATAGGACATGCCTATCAGGGATGGATAGAGAGAAATCCATTGATAAAGAAAGGTCAATTCAGGGCCCTTATTTGATGTCCAGCTTTATGGCTGGTTGTGAAGTTAAGTTTTGTGAGGTCCAAGAGACCTACTTCACAACAGGCAAGAGTAGATTAAAAAACAGGGTAGGAGAGATTGGACAGGGGGTAAAATTTGGCAATTCCAAGGTAGGTTTGATCTAGGAATAGAATTAGAGCAGTGTAGAAGGCTTTGGGTTGAAAACAGATGTCAGAAAGCAGAGGCCTAGATCTAAGAAGAACCAGGATCAAGGAGGCTATGATCAGGCAAACTGGATCTGAGGGGTTCCAATGGAAGCCTCAAGGGGCAAAAATAGAGTTTAGTTATTAAAAAATAAATAAACAACAACAACAACAAAAAAAAAAACCAAAAACAACCCTCCCCCCAAAAAAAACCATGACAAATGCATTGGGGAATAAAGGAGCTCTTAATATGGTTTCCCCTACCATATACTTTTGTTATCTTACAAGTATGGAGGAAATGAGGAAATGATCAAGGAAAGTTTTTAAGCATACAGAGTCAAAATGACATGTTTGTATCCCTGTAGTTGCCAAATCTAAATTACTTTGGCTTCTGCTTCTAATCCTATACAACAGAGCCATAAGTTACAGAAGATGATGGGGGCTTTTCCCTGACAAAATGAATTTAGAAAGATCTGGCAACTCTTACAGGCTTTCAGCAACGTAGAAAGAGTAATACTTATTACCTAGTTAGAAAAAATAACTTGTTAAAATGGAGAGTTACCAGATGGCAGATTGGGTGGGCTGTTCCCTGCCCTGCCCTGATTATTCCCTCCATTCAGAGGTCTCCCCAGAAGCTCTTTCCCACAAGTTTGCCTGAGTTTCTGCCTCTCTACTCTTATGTGATGTCTTGCCCTCTCCCCCGCCCCACCAACTCTTCTTGCTATTCACCCTGGATGCTGTTTGTGGTACTTGCACAAGGAACAAAACTTTGTCTTCCAGGCATGCTATAAGATCACACCTGCAAAAGGACTCAGTCTTATAAAATCACATGCCAAAATATTGTCAAGTCTTTGTGTTAGGTCCTGGGACAATCCAAGAAATCATTGCTTGCAATGATTCTTTCCTGGCTGCTCCAAGTGACATTTTGCCTTTGAATTGAGAGCATTTGAGACTTGGGAATATTTTTCTCTCCCTCCTTCCCCCTTATGGCCCTGCTGCTTCTTGTGAGGTCCTGTTAACATTCAATTTTTCCCCTCATGTTGGATAAAAGGATGCTATTCTCAATATTCCAAAGGCCATAGAAAGGTATTAGCTCCTGAACAGACTGCCTGGAAGCACAAAACAGATACCTTCCAAGTGCAAATTGGATATAGATAAATGATAACAATGAACACTGATTTATGCAGCATTACTTCAATTGGGACCCTATTCCCCAGCATTACTCTATATCTGTAGTACAGTGATTATTAGGAATGAGCTTGAAGCTGTGATTTCATTTTTATAGGGATCTCTGAGATGAGGGAAGGCAGCTAAGTGCTACAGTGGGCTAGGAATCAGGGAGACTTGGGTTCAAATTTGGCTTGAGACAATAACTGTGTGATCCTGGACAAGTGACTTCATTCTGTTTGCCTCAGTGCTCTCATCTATAAAATGGGTTGGGAGAAGGAAATGACAAACTACTCCAGCATGTTTGTCAAGAAAACTCCAAATGGACTCATGAAGAATCAGACATGACCGAAATGACTGAGCAACACAAACCAAAATGAAGAAACTTCTACCTAAGTATATTAGCATCTATCTACTCTGCAACTCTGAAGTTTAGAGAAATCCTAGAGTGCTGAGCAGTTTAGTCCAAGTTCACACAACCCTAGTTTGTGCCAGATTTGAACATGGATATTGCTGGCTATGGAGCCAAATCTCTCTCTATTATGTTACACTGTCTTTCTTCAAAATCAATTAATATTTGTAATCAATATCCCAAGGATTTAAGCAGATGGACTAGAAAAATGCTTTCCAAATTATTATTTTTGGGGGGGAGGGAGGCAATCAAGATTAAGTGACTTGCTCATACAGATAGTAGTATTTTAAGACAGAATACAATGACTTCCTGACTCCTGGCCCTGTCATTGTGCCATATAGCTGCCCCTTGAATTAATTATTAAAGGATGATTCAGAGTTAGTCAACTTTGAGACTTAAGTTATGTCTTTTGAAAATGAGGAAGCCATATGGAACAGTTGTTGAAATGCTACCAACCAGAAGCAACCATTTCCTAGCCAATCAAAGTGGCAGCAAGATTACTTTTTTTGTTTCTACAATGACATGTAAAATGATAAAATATATGTAAATCTCACTTGAGTTATGTAACTATGTGGTAGAATGGAAAGAACGCTAGATTGGGAGGCAATAGACTTGGGTTTTTATGCTGGTGCTGGCACACTAATAGGCTATGTGACTTTTATTAAATCATTGTTTCTGGTTCTCAGTTTTCTTCCTGTAAAATGAGAGGATTATCTTAGATGATATCTAAAGACACTTCCAACTCAGAAATTATTAAAACATAGTATGATCCTAGGATAACACATTGAATATTTCAATAAATCAGTCATGTCATTAATGTGAAGATTCCCTGCAATGATGCAGACTTCTACCTATCCATTCCTTCCCATCCTTCACGTAGCTTGTTCATATCCCATAGGTTTACTAGAGTTCATTCACACATTTTAGAACTCTTTCTTCCCTCCTTCCTTTCCTCTTTTCTTCCTTTCTCCTTCCCTTCCTCTTTCCCCCTCTTCTTTCCTCCTTCCTTTTTTCCTTCCTTCCTTCTGAAATTGTGAGGATAGTATTTATTCATGTAAAAATATAAATAAAGACAACCTAAATGGTTTCTTTCAACAAAACTATAATCAGAGTATAATTCTGGGCAACTCTGTAACAAGGCAGAAGCCTTGTTGGGTTAGTCAGAAAAACAGTTAAAAATCTCACATTTGCTTTGGCATGATCTCTTTAAAATGGGCTTGAATAACAACTCAGTAGTTGTTTTGGAAAAGCCAGAAGAATGTAATGATTCTGTGTCATGCAACACACTAGAAAGAATGAGTCTGTTCGGAATGAGTAACAGTTCTCTGCATGGGGAATTTAAATGATCTCCTTTATAAAAATTTCTAGTTGCAGTAGAATATTGAAATTAATAACTGTTACTATGGCTTGGATGACCCCATAGATATTTTTTGTCATTGTATTCAATCACCTTCTTTGCTAATAAAACTGAGTGGTAAGAGGTATTGAGTAGGAGTCTAGCCTCCTAAGTTGAAATTACAACTCCATCTCTGATTAGTGTTCATGCTTTCTCTGTGAACCGGTTATTCCACGAATAAAATTTTCCAGGGTGGTCT
Source organism: Antechinus flavipes (assembly GCF_016432865.1). NCBI lineage: Eukaryota > Metazoa > Chordata > Mammalia > Dasyuromorphia > Dasyuridae > Antechinus > Antechinus flavipes. The sequence continues at coordinate 548,678,070 of NC_067399.1, read as the reverse complement.
ATTTCAAAACTGTTTGGTTTATGAAACTGTTTCCCAATATTTTCTAGTTCATGAGAAAGGAAAGGAAGAAAAGAAACAGGCATTTATTAAGTACCTACTATGTGCCAGGCACTGTGCTAAGTAAGTTTTGTTTTGTTTTTCTTTTTACAAATATTTCATCTGATCTTCACAACAACACTGTGAAGTTGATACTCCTTTTACAGTTGAGGAAATAGGGACAGACAGAGATTAAGTGACTTACCCAAAGTCATATAGTTAATACATATCTGAGGCTGGATTTGAACTCAGATTTTCTAAACCCAGCACTCAACCCATTGTGCCACCATTGCTGCCTTTGATAGACCAGTGAAATTGCTGGAATCACCTGGGGGCAGCATGTGGCTCATTTTATCCAGTCACTTGTCACTCCAAGCCCTACAATTCTAATAACTGCTCCTAACCTCCACCCTCCTTTCCTCCAAGTGTGTTGGACCTTTTTTTCACCATGATTACCATTCTTTTCCATCACTCATTCCCTATAGAACAAGAAACAAGAACATAGGCTATCACAATATATCAAAAGGGAAAGAATGAATAAAAAGGTTAGGAAGTCCTGGATGCAGTCTCTTAGCAAGGGTTGGATATCTTCCACCAACCAGGCAAAATTCCATGACATTAGGTCGCTTGGCAGAGTTGCCAGAGGAGGCGGGCCCCTTCTATGTTCTCATTGCCCCACTATGGAAAAGCATAAAATGTTCCTGTTAGGTCTATATGCCATTTGACCAATATCTGACCAATCTTCAGGGAAGTCTAGTGTAACCCTGAGCAAGTCACTTAATCTCAATTTCCCTTCATGGAAAACAGAAATTTTTTCTAGATATATAGAAGAGACTATTTCTGTGGGATTCTTAAACTTTTAGAAATATAGACAAACTTTCTTCAGTGAGAGAATATAAAACAAAGTCTTTTTCTGCCATTAAGCAAATGTTTTAAGCATATTTTTTATTTCCATTAGTCAATTTTTAATCATAACTATGACAATTAATAATATATGCAAACATTTCCATGTACAAAGAACAGAGAGAATTGCATATGAAGCACTGAATCTCCCATATGCAGCTTTTATTTTGATTTATGCATTAAATTTAACATGAGAGTATTAACACTGCCTTTCTTGTCCAAGTCTTCTGCTGAGCCTCCTTCTGCTCTCTTCTGTATATTTTTAACATGGATTGGTAATGTTCTTTCTTCTCTTTTCAGTTCTTTTCAGGACTATTACTATTCTTCTTTTCTACCATGCAACATTTTCTTTCCCCTAAATAAAACCACCTCACCTCTCTTCTAATAAGTATAGTCAAGCAAAATAAATCTGTATCTTATTGGCTATCTGAAAAAAAAAGTATTGATAATGCACATGTATGTATATGTGTGTATATCTTATTCTGTATCTATAGTCCATCATCCTTCTGCCAAGATATGAGAATCATACTTCACCATCAGTTTTATAGAGTAGTGATCATACTTGTATCATTCAGAATTCATAATTCTTTCAAAGTTACTTTCTTTTACAATGTTACTGGTATTACATGTCCGACTCTTTGTGTGGGGTTTTCTTTTTTTTTTTTTTAATTTAATTTTTATTTAATAATTACTTTATATTGACACTCATTTCTGTTCCGATTTTTTTTCCCTCCCTCCCTCCCTCCGCCCCCTCCCCTAGATGGCAAGCAGTCCTTTATATGTTGGATATGTTGCAGTATATCCTAGATACAATATATGTTTGCAGAACTGAACAGTTCTCTTGTTGCATAGGGAGAATTAGATTCAGAAGGTATAAATAACCCGGGAAGAAAAACAAAAATGCAGATAGTTCACATTTGTTTCCCAGTGTTCTTTCTTTGGGTGTAGCTGCTTTAGTCCGTCATTTATCAATTGAAACTCAGGTCTCTTTGTCAAAGAAATCCACTTCCATCAAAATATGTCCTCATACAATATCGTTGTCGAAGTGTATAATGATCTCCTGGTTCTGCTCATTTCACTTAGCATCAGTTCATGTAAGTCTCGCCAGTCCTCTCTGTATTCATCCTGCTGGTCATTTCTTACGGAACAATAATATTCCATAACATTCATATACCACAATTTACCCAGCCATTCTCCAATTGATGGGCATCCATTCATTTTCCAGTTTCTAGCCACTACAAACAGGGCTGCCACAAACATTTTGGCACATACAGGTCCCTTTCCCTTCTTTAGTATTTCTTTGGGATATAAGCCCAATAGAAACACTGCTGGATCAAAGGGTATGCACAATTTGATAATTTTTGGGGCATAATTCCAGATTGCTCTCCAGAATGGTTGGATTCGTTCATAACTCCACCAACAATGCATTAGTGTCCCAGTTTTCCCGCATCCCCTCCAACATTCATCATTATTTTTTCCTGTCATCTTAGCCAATCTGACAGGTGTGTAGTGGTATCTCAGAGTTGTCTTAATTTGCATTTCTCTGATCAAAAGTGATTTGGAACACTCTTTCATATGAGTGGTAATAGTTTCAATTTCATCCTCTGAAAATTGTCTGTTCATATCCTTTGACCATTTATCAATTGGAGAATGGCTTGATTTCTTATAAATTTGAGTCAGTTCTCTATATATTTTGGAAATGAGGCCTTTATCAGAACCTTTAACTGTGAAAATGTTTTCCCAGTTTGTTGCTTCCCTTGTGTGGGGTTTTCTTAACAAAAGTAGTTTTCCATTTTCTTCTCCAACTTACTTTAGAGATGAGGAAATTTAGACGAACAAGATTCTGTGACTTGCCCTGGGTCACACAGCTAGGAAGTGTCTGAGATCAAATTTGAACTCATGGTTGATGTCTTCTTGACTCTAGCCATGGTGATCTATCAGCCTTCTAGCTGCTCTTACAATGCTGTAGTCAATATATTAATGTTTCTCCTGCTTCTGCTCACCTCAGGCTTCATCTGTTTATACAGATCTTTCCATGTTTCTCTGAATCTGTCCTCATTTTGTACAGAACAATAACATTCTGTAAGGTTAGAACATTATAATTTGTTCAATAATTCCCAATGGATAAACACCCACTTTGTTTACAATTCTTGAGGCTAAAACATTTTAAACCCATCTGATTTACCAATTAATTCTTGTTTTTTGAGAACTCCTATACCTGAACTTGCTAGTGATTTAAAATAGTAGGAAAGAATTGAATTAAGTTGTAGAAAGATAATTAAGCTATGTGCAATATGAGTGAAGTCTATCAAGGGATGCAATGCTTATTTGGAGATTATCTCTCAAAGATCTGATGAATACTAAGAATCCTTCTTTGGTAAAACACTCATAGATTATCAAGATGACATACAAGCAAAAACCATTTTTACATGGAAAAAGTTTTTTGTACAGTTAAGAAAGTAAGCCCATTGAACCACATTTGAGAAAGTCCATTCTGATTTATTTTTTTAATAGTGAAAAAAATGGAATTACACTGGATTGAATGCTGAGCCTGATGTTCAAATCCAGCCTCAGACACTTAGTAGCTTTGTGACTCTGGGCATGTCACATAACTCTGCCTCTCTCATCTATATAATGGGGAGAAGGAAATGGCTAAGAAAACCCCAAATGTAATTATAGGGGCATGTGGCTGAAAAATGACTGAATAACAAAAACATGTAGTATAATGAATGGATAGAGTGCTGGATTTGCTATCAAGAAGACTTGAGTTCAAATCCTACTTCAGACATTTGTATGTAGTAAATGTGCAGGATAAATTGAGAAAAATTTCAGAAGAAAGGCATTGAGATTAAGGAAGACTGAGATTCTTCTAGAAGGTGAGACTTCAGTTGAAATTTAAAGGAAATCAGGGAATTTAAGGAGAGAAGGAGGAGAGATTTCCAGGCTTGTAGAACACTCAGTGAAAATACAGATTGTCTTGAGTGAGGAGAACTGTGTCACTGGATCATAAAATACTTAATGGCATATTCCTCCTAACTTGTAGAAGGTTATGACAAACTTTGAAGAGTGGAGTGGGGTGATTCAGTTCATTTTAGAAAGATCAATTTGAGAGTAGAGACTGGATTGGTGTGTGGGGAGATAGTAACATTCATATCATTATTATCATCACCATCATCCTAGTCATCCTCATTATTGCCTTTAAGAATATTAATCTTCCTCAGAATAGGAAACAGAAACAAAACAACCCAGTCCTTTCCCCTCCTCCAGCAGGGAAAATGGTGTTTCCCAGAAGGAAAAAAGGCTTCAGCTGCCTTTTCCACCCACCTTCAAGGCTTACAGAAAAAGCTTAGTTTGACTCAGCTTTGAAAATGGCTTTGAACTTGGAGCAAACACTTAATCTGATCCATTCTGAGGATGTTCCAGTGTATTTGGCCTCCGGTTGAGCCCGAATCCACTTAGGATCAGAAAGGGAAAACAAAACAAGAGCTGTGCCATAGCTTGTTTTTGAGTCAAAAGCTAGGGACAAATCAGAAAAATAAACATCTCTGAGGCAAGCCTCTTCCCATCATTTGAAACCTTTGGATTGTGAGTCTGCCAAAGCATTCTCTTTTCCTGGAACACAAGACCGGAGGCAGGAAATCAGCAATTCACTCGGCCTGTTCTTAACCCAAACTTGATAGAGAGTTTAGGCATCCAGACTGACCTAGGTCTCCTTTCCCATTCAAAGGATGAATTCACATTGTTGTGTCTGAAAGGAATAGATAATGAATGTACTCTGCAGAGGAAATCTGCCTTTAAAATCATGTTTAAAATTAATGGCCACGCCAACTCCCCACCCCACCCCTGCCCCCACCAAAAAACCAAACCAAAATAAAACCCCAACAACATAAAAAACTTTGTCATTTACTTATACAGTTTGTACTTTTCCCTAATTTGGTTTTGCCCTCTTCGATGTGCATGAATTAATAACCGGGCTGTTTACCTCCAGGGCCTATTCTAGGCCAAACTGGCCCTCTTTGGACATTCCTTCCAGCCCCTCCCCCAGCCAACTACTCTTCAAATACCAGTCTCCCCCTCCCCTCTCCCCAACCCCCAACAAAACAAACCGGTCACAACACAAATTATTTTGTAACAGCAAATAACAGATAGCTTTAATTTTTTATCTCTCCATTAGGGGATTTGCATTTAACAGAGATTAAGGAATTAAGCTAAAAGAATAAACCAGAAAGGCAGAATTTTTAATATCGGAGAGAGCAAGAGGAAAGATTTTACTGGGGGTATTGGAGACTTCTTAGTACCCTGAATTCATATCAAATGAGAGCCCATCTACTTTGTCAATGCTGGTCTTGAGTGTCTTCCCCTCTATTGTCAATAATCAGAATCCATCCATGAATCCAGAGGCTGCCCATCTCTCTTGTCTCAATTTTTCCTTTCCAACCCTAATGAAAATACTTTTCCTAGTTGTAGATTAGAGAAATTCCTTAATCCTATGTGGAAGAATAAAATCCTCCATAGCAGAAACCCTTAGAGAGTCTCTCTATGGATTCCCACTATTCCAGTCTTTAATCTCAGGGAGGGGTAAGAAGTGGGCTGCTAGAAAGCTGTATTGATTTTCTAACTCTGTACATTGCGGGTGTTCTATAAATGCCTTATATTTCCAGAGTGAGGAAACTAGGACACTGAGCAGTGTGTACAGCGAGGCAGCGGCTTTGGAAAATGTCCCTAAGGACTGAACCAGCCTCTCCCATGCTGGAGCTGACTATAAGGACATCAAGAAACTAGAAAGGGGGCCATTTGTAGATTGGTGTTTTATATACTTGTCCATCATAAGGTGACTTGAAGAGATGGTCACTGTTAAAAGAGAGGAAGAGTTGATTGTAGCGCAGAAGGGCTATTTGGCAAATCTGGTGCTGTTGGCTGGCTTTTTCTGTGTATCTAGGTTTGTGTTTATCCCTTCAAAAATCTTCTATTCTGGGCTATGTGGCGAACTACCCAAAATCTTGGACACAGGATTTGAAGAATTTGGCCCTAATAAATCTGTGTCACTGGGTTTAAACAGCTTTGTCCTTAACAATACTTTCTGAACTTTCTATTCTCCTGGGCAAGAAATTTGTCAAGAGTCAAAAGGACCCTTTAAACTCAGAGAATACAGCACTCTGACACATTGATGAGGAAGGGCTGGTGAATTAAATTAAGATAATTAATTAAGACAATCTTTGGTTCTGGACTGACAAATCCAATGACTTCATTATAGAGTCAGGAGGAAATCTTTCTGGAGACTCAACAAAGGCCTTCATGTTAAATTTTAAAAAATCTCCAGGTTCTTTAATAGGATGGCTGCAGCCAAGGGAGTATTACCATATTGTTGCAAATATAGACTTCCCATCCAAGACAGGCCATTCCTCTAAAATGAGATCTCTTTGAAATGGAGGGTGTGTGTGTGTGTGTGTGTGTGTGTGTGTGTGTGTGTGTGTGTAGGTGGTACAGTAGATAAAACAGGGAATTCAAGTTTTCCTAAATTCAAATGTGACTTCCATACATTCCAAGCAAATGTATGAGTCTGGGCAAGTCACTTATATTCTTTCAGTCTCAGTTTTCTCATTTCTCATCTTTAAAATGGGGATGATAATAGCACCTATGTACATATACATATATGTGTGTATCCATATTTACACATATGAATATATAATGTTATAAAACCCCCAAATGTATATATAAACATATATACCATGTATGAATATATAGCACATAATATTCATGTATATATACAAGATTATCCAAAGCATGTATACATGTATTTATGCATTGGACACATAAAATACAACACACACATATGAATATATACAGACTGTATATATAGTATTCCAAAAGTCCTAGTGTGGTTAGAATTGGCAATAGAAAGACTATATCTGTACTGAACACCTTCTACCTATACTCCTAGTTAAATCTGTGTTTATGTATAGGAATTAGATAATATATCTATAGCTATACATGTACATACATAGATACAAACCCATATATATATATATATATATATACACATATACCACAAAGATACATATATTTACACACACATACATCCACATACATAGAGAGAACTTTACACTGAAAAAAAGCTCTAGACTTTGGTTTTATACAAGCCAGATTTGATCTGGGGGTGGATGGATGGGAACTGTAGGCTATATTTGGAATCATATGGTGTTGAAAAAATTAACATTATGGTTTTCTGAATCTACCATTTCCATTGTCAGAAAGTACTGGCTGTGAATAATGGTAACAAATCCTTGTTTTATTAGGATGGGAGGATATGTTTTTCATTATATACTGTTCTCAATTCTAACTGTGTGACTGAGAAAGTTGTCTGACCTCCTCAGACAATAGGTTCCTTATATGAAAAAAGGGGATAATAATAATAGTAGTAGTAATAGCAGCAATAATAATAATGTCAGAAAGATTATGAACAACTGCAGCTGGAGCTTTGCTTTACTTATGTCCAGATCACATAACATGGAGGCCACCAAGTGGTGGACGTCAACAACCAGCTTCTGGAATAAGACATTCTGTATTTCCTCCTACCATGTGGATGAGCAAATAATCTCTTTTCACTGGCTACATAGTCATAATAGACTGTGAATTTAAAACTATGGGACAGGGGCATGCTCTCTTTCCCTCTTTATCCAGAAAGCACAAAGTTCCAAGTTCATCCATAGCATGAGATAATGAACTGAGCTGGTAAACAGAAGGACTATCTTCCCTCTTTCCTCCTTTTATTCTGTCGCCCTATGTGAGTTTGGGATTTTGTTTTGCCTTCGCCAGTTCCAAGTGCAGGATGTGGAATAACATTGGATTCGAGCAATGGGAACTTTGGAGGCAGAATTCCATGCTGAATGTGTACTTAGCCAGTCAGCCTTCCCAGAAGGGGAGCTTTGAACTTGAAACTTGGGACTGAGATATGTAGGAATTGAGCTAAACTATGAACCTAATCTCCTCCATCTTCCAGATTATGAGATAGTACAATGTGGGGAGTATCATTTCCAGGTGTTGGGAGGATATTTTTTATGTTTTTTCTTCCTATTCCTTTGAAGCAAATATTTCTTTGTAAAGAATAATGAGACAATTAGGTAATTAAATGAATCTCTACAATTCAGAGAACATCCCTGATGAAGGTTGGAGCCAATGGCAGAGAGACTAAACACTGCCTTCTCCCCCAATTCCCCTTACAAGTACCAGAGAACCCCAAGAGAGGGTGACATACAACATACAATACAATGCCCTCATACAATAGGGGCCAGAGTAGTCAAAGTTACACAAGTAATTATTATTATTATTATCAGCCAATATGTGCCAAATATTTGTTTTGTTTTCTTCTGTTTTTACCATGAAACCTGGAATCTAAAAGACAAATGTCCCTCATTAGGGAGGGGCTTGAAACATGACTCAAAACCCTGAGGCTCAGAGGTGGTAAAGCAAGAGGAAGGATAAAGAAAATAATAATTACTCATATTTATATAATGTTTTGAGGTTTGGAAAGTGCTTTCCTCTCAGTAACCCTGTGAAGTAGGCAGTACAAATATGAATATCTAGAGATGGAATAACTGGAGTTTTGAGATTTTATGCGAGTTATGCATGGTTATTCAGGTAATAAGTATTTGAAACAAGATTCTAATGTGGATATCTGGGCTTCAAGCCCATCACTGTCCAGTAGAGAAGGTGTCCATTGTTGACTGGGCCAAGGGTGTGCGTGTTCTTGCTCTGTTAATGAGTTGGGAGCAAGGTAGGCCCATAAGACAAGAAACTAGTGGGAAGGTCCAGAGGGCACAAGTTTGAACAAGAAAAACTGGCCTCAAGAAGTGAAAGACCAGACATTAGTCTAGGGTCATGGAGTAAATAAATCAGCTTCACAATTTAACAATTATATCGACTGGATTGTTTCAACTCACAGTAGAAAAGGATGGTTAGATGCCTAGGCTAGAATGTCAAGAGCACTAGAAAAGAAAGCTGTGTGTAAGTATATGTCATGAGAGATCTAGAGAACTGGATGTCATTTACAGTTTATTTCCTACTCTTAACCAAGGATTGGCTGTCTGTTAATAGAATCTGTTGGCTAAAAACAGAATTGACATTACCTCTAGCTCAGGTTGTGGACAGGATGATTCTTAGTATAAGATCTTAGGGAAAAAAAAGAATCTGAGAAAGAAAAGAACTGTGCATTTATAGATCTAACGTATATCCATAGGACAGCTAGATGGCATAGAGGATAGAGAGCCAGACTTGAGTCAGGAACACTCATCTTCCTGAGTTTAAATCTGATCTGAGACACTAATAGTAGCGTGATCCTGGGCAAGTCACTTAACCCTATTAGCCTCAGTTTCCTCAACTATAAAATAAACCAGAAACGGAAATGGCAAACCATTTCAGTATCTTTGCCAAGAAAATCCCAATTGGGGCAATGAAGCGTCAGACATGAATGAAATGACTAAACAACAACAAAGCTATACAGTATCTATGGATTTGGATGGGATACCATGTGAGGTATCTAGTCTCTTTATTATAGGAATTAATAATTCTGAGAAGCTGTGGATTGTAAATATAAGACTAGGAAGGGTTATCTTTTTGCAAACGTATATCTTTTTCAAATCTGCCCATTTTCTTAGCTTCCTTATATCTAAAGATGACACGTACATCTTCTCAATTACTCACATTCAAATCTCATAGCTGTTTTTGACTTTTTATTCTCCTTTCTCTCCTACCTCCAATCAGTCTTGTCAAATCTACTTTTTTCTTTTTCATGAATTCCTCTACCTTTTTTCATCCAAACTGTTACCAACCATCTGTGTTCAGATTCCGAAAACCTCTTGCTTAGGTTCAACAATTTTAAGGCCTCCTAACTAGCCATTGAGTTCAACTTCATTTTACAGGTAAGGACACTGAAGCACAAGGAAATTAAGAGCTTTACCCATGGTAATACTAGTGTCTAAGGTGAGATTTGAACCTGTCATCCTGACCTTAAGTTCAGTGCCCATATCTACCAGGCAATGCTAACTGCAGGCACATAATTGCTAAATTATCACTTTAATATCTTCAGAAATATTTAATGGCTTCTCTTTGTCTTTGACTTGGCATTTAAGGCCCTATACCATTTGATTCTAATTTGTCTTTACAATTTTTATTCTATATTCATATATTCTATATTTTTATTATTTATGAATTACCTAATCATTATTATTGTTTATCCTTCATTTTTTGAAGAAGACCTGTGACATCACAGAGTGATGTCTTGATTCACAGGTAAAATGGATTTAGGTGAGGCAAAGTTTTTCAAAGTCATCAGCCTTACTCTCTCTTTCAGAGTTGTTGAAGTCTAGTGACAAGACAAAAGTCAGGATGACTGGCAATGGCCAAGATGCAGGGGATGACCTCAGCATCTTCAATGACTAAACTCTAAGTGCTCCACAACACCTGCTTCGGTTGTCTCCATGGCCATTGGAACAAATAGTTCTCACTTGCCCTTTCCATTAGAAGTCTTCACATGCTGTGGGATCAAAGCCACATTCACATGGGCTTGATTTTTTCTAAATCAAAAAAGTTGTGGTAATCAGAAGGTGATTAATATTATAATTAATACAATCTGGCTAAACTAGATTGAAGGGTAGTCACAAACTCATCAGTGAGTAAGGGGGTATTTATCCCAAACATGTGAAGAATTCCCCTTGTTGGAATAGGCTTAGTGGCTAAAACAATGTTGATATAGTCAAATCATATTAGTATACTAGGTAGTATTTGATTCATTCTCTGAAGTATATCTCTACACATTCATAGGCTACCCCTTCAAGCTGGAAACCACACACTTTTGTGTGTTTTTTCCTGCTTCTCCCTTTTCTTCCTTCAAGGTCCAGCTCTAATTCAGCCTTTACCAGGAAGCCTTTCCTGATTCATTCAAGCTGAGTCCTCCCACTGTCTCAGTTCCCAACATTTTCACAGTCCTGTTTTGGATTCTCTTGTATTCATTACATCCTTCCCTGTATTGGATTTCTTTTTGTACATATCCTAGTATTGACTCAAATTTATAAGAATTTAAGCCATTCCCCAATTGATAAGTGGTCAAAGGATATGAAAAGACAATTTTCAGATGAAGAATTGAAACCATTTCTAATCATATGAAAAGGTGCTCCAAATCCCTGTTGATCAGAGAAATGTAAATTAATACAATTCTGAGGTGCTATTACACCCCTTTCAGATTGGCTAAAATGACAGGAAAAGATAATGACAGATGTTGGAGGAGATGTGGGAAAAGTGGGACACTAATACATTGTTGGTGGAATTGTGAATACATCCAACCATTCTGGAGAGCAGTTTGGAACTATGCCCAAAAAGCTGTCAATCTGTGCATACCCTTTGATCCAGCAGTGTTCCTACTGGGCTTATATCCCAAAGAGATCATAAAAGAATGAAAGGGACCCACATGTGCAAAAATGTTTTGAGAGCTCTTTTTGTAGCAGCAAGAAACTGGAAACTGAATGGATGCCCATCAATTGGAGAATGGCTGAATAAGTTATGATATATGAAAGTTATGGAATATTATTGTTCTATAAGAAATGATCAGCAGGATGATTTTAGAGAGGCTTGGAAAAACTTATAGTAACTGATGCTAAGTGAAGTGAGCAGAACCAGGATATCATCATACACAGCAACAGCAAAATTATAGGATGATCAATTCTGATGGACATGGCTCTTTTCATTGATGAGATGATTCAGGCCAGTTCCAATGGTCTTATGAAGAAGAGAGCCATCTGTACCTAGAGACAGGATTGTGGGAACTGAGCGTGGTATTTTCACTCTTTTTGTTGTTTGCTTGCATTCTGTTTTCTTATTTTTTTCCGCTTTTGATTTGATTTTTCTTGTGCAGCATAATAATTATGGAAATATGTATAGAAGAATTGTACATGTTTAATATATATTGGATTACTTGCCACTTACTGGGCAAGAGAAGGAAAAAATTTAGAACACAAGGTTTTGTAAGGGTGAATGTTGATATGTGTGTGTGTATATATGTATAATAAAAAAAACTTTAATTTTAAAAAGACCAAAAAATTCTAAAAAAAAAAAAAGGTCAATCATAAAGACCTATGAAACAAAGAAAAATAGAAAATATGTCTTTCAGTTGCATATAGTCCACTTTTGCATCCATAATGATGAAAAGCAGAAAATTGAACAGAAGTTCTAAAAAACAACATATTATTCAGTTATTTTTCAGTCACATCCAACTCTTTGTGACCTTATTAAAGTTTTCTTGGCAAAGATTCTAGAATGATTTGTCATTTCCTTCTTCAGCTCATTTTACAGGTAAGGAAACTACAGCCAATAGAATTAAGTGACTTGACTGTAGCTTATAAGTGTCTGAGGACAGTTTTAGATTTATGAAGATAAGTCTTTTTGATTCCAGGTCCAGTGTTCTGTCCAGTGCACTACTTAACTGCCTTCAAGAACCATACAGTTCTAAGAAATATCTTCTAAAGTACTGGAGCTTTTGGAGCTATGTGCAATAAACTGACAACCAATGAAAAGAACTGAACCACATCACTACTAATATTCTTGCAAAAAAAAAAAATACCAGAAGATGAAATGCAGTTGTAAATAAATGAAAGGAAAACTGACCATTTCTCTTTGGAGAAGTAAACCAAAACTATGGTACTCAAACAGAATGAGACATATACTTTCAGGTGATATTTGGTTGTCTGTCTTGCAGATGATACATAAAGCAAAAACAGCACCATGAACATAATTGTGGTTTTTACCCTATCATTGACGGCTGAGGATGAAAAATTAAAAAAACTTGTTATGTCCTTCCAAGCCAAGTCAACATATAATTTGATACTTGATCATTTTTATATGAAGGTGGGTTCAAAAAGATATGGTAAAAAATAGTTAGGAAATAAGATTCAAATTGGAGAGAAAAAAGAGGCTAAATACTTAGAAGCCTTATGCTTATATGTAATGGATATTTTCTTCAGAAGAGAGTTTGAAAGTGCTAGTTCTGATGACCATCAAACAACATCACTCCCCACCCCCCCCCAAAAAAGAACTTGACTTTATTTGGTCAGACAAGAAACAACAGGTTATTGATGTGGGAGGCATATCAGAATCAGCTGTTTGCTTTTTGGCCAGTAAATAGAGAGGTAAAAATCAACATCAAATTAGCAGAACTCTGCCCATGCCTTCCAATGTGCTTTCTGGATTTTATCTTCCATAATGATCAAACTTTCTTTTATTTTGGATTTCTTCTTCATATTTCTTTTATCTACTTGTACTTGCCTCTGCCAGAAACAACTACATCCTAGGGCATTTTTCTCCAGCACTGGCTGTATCTTCTCTCACAATTCCTGCCATAGAAGAGTGAGTGAGAGAGTCCATATTCATTGCCCCCCATTGGCACTGCCAGATACTTCCTTTTGATGTCAGTAGTCACCGACCTCTTCTCTTTCAAAGTTTATTCTCTTAAAAACTTTCACCCTTTATAGATCAAGATGGCTGGTATCTACTGCATATGTCATTCTTTTTCCTTTGTAAATGATTTCAGTGTCTCTTCTTCCTCTTCTCTTCAACTACTGCTCTTATACTAGTGCATGACAATATTCACTGTGATTCTTCCTTAAATATTCTGCCCTCCCAGTTCTTCAATTTCCTCATATCCCAAGACTGATTTCTTTCCTTTATCTCAGTCATATAGAGGAATATGCTGGATCTTACCATTACCTACAAAGATGTTTCATTTCCTAGATCAAAAATTATGACATTCATCTATCTCCCAGCTTCTTAAGCTGTGGTTCATGATCCTATATGGCATCTCATAACTAAATGTAGGTTGCCATGAAATTATGATTTATTAATCAGTAAATGTTTGATTTGTACACCTATTTTATATACCGGTATACCCAGGGTCACATAAAAATATCTTGGGTGAAAAAGGGTCACAAGTAGAAAAAGTTTAAGATGCCCTATCATTAAATTTCTTCCTATGCCTCAGTTCTAAATCTATTCCTTGTCCTCACTGTAACCTTCAATCTTTCCACAGACACGCAGACACAAACACCCCCCACAGACTCATTCCCTGTCTACACACACACACACACACACACACACACACACACACACACACACCCATCCCCAATCTCTTTCTTTATCTTCATATCACCAAGTGTTTATTGAGCATTTCAAATCAGAAGTCCCAAAGACATCTCAAGTCCAATATGTTCAAAACAAGAAATCATTATCTTCCCCTCCTCTACCAAGCTTCTTTATTTCTGTTAAAGCCAGTACAATTCTTGTAGTTTTGTAGGTTTGTAACTTTGACCTTATGATCAAACTTCTCTCTCCTTCAACTCAAGTATCTAATCAGTTGACAAATCTTTCTGTTTCTACATTTATAATATCTCTCATATCTAATCTCATGTAGACCTAACTTCAGGTCTTCATTACTTCTTGCCTTGACTATTGCAATGGTTTCCCAATTATCTTTGCATTAAATCTTTCCCATTTTCCCACTCTAATATATTTTTTACATATAGTCAAAATAATTGGGAAAATTCTAGTTGGATTTTTAAAGCATCTCAACCTGTCTTTCCATTCTCATTACACAGTAATCCCTTTCCTGGACAATCTACAATACAGCTGAACTTGTTTTCTCTCTCATGTTTTGCATTCCATCTTCCCTTTCCTGTATTTTTGCATTGACTATCTTCCAAACCAGGAATTCACTCTCCCCTCATCTTCATCTCATGATATCCCATCCTTCAAATATAACTCAACTTCTGCTTTGTATATAATTTCTTTCCTGATCTGCCAAGTACAGCTAGTGTTATCTTATGAACTATGTATATTTATGTTGTGTATAATCATATTTCTCCCAGTGGAACTTTAAACTCCTTGAGACAGGGAATTGTTAAAAAAATTTTGTCTTTGTATCCCCAATAGCTCAATGTTGGCACACAGTTGGTACTTAATAATGATTTTTGATTGTTAGACTGAAGATAATACTTTGGACAGTTCTTTTTTATTCATTTTTAATTTGTTTATTAATTTCATAAGATTGTGATTTCTATTTCACCCCCTTCCTTCCCCTCTTTCCAACGTGGCAATCAATCTGGTATAGGTTATAGATGTACAATCATATTAAGCATATTTTCATATTAGTCATGTTGTGAAAGAAGAATCAGAACAAAAGGGAAAAACCATAAGAAAGAAAAAAACCAAAAAAAGTGAAAATACTATTTTTCAATCTGTATTCTGATACTACAGTTCTGTTGTGGACAGCATTTCCTATCATAAGTCTTATAGAACTGCCTTAGATGATTGTATTTCTGAGAAGAGCAGTCTATCAAAGTAGATCTTCTGCACAATGTCACTGTTACTATGATGCTCTCCTGGTTTTGCTTATTCCACTCAGCATCAGTTCATGTAAGCCTTTCCAGGTTTTTTTGAAATCCATCTGCTTGTAATTTCTTATAGCACATAGTATTCCATTACATTTATAAACCACAATGTGTTCAGCCATTCCCCAATTGATGAGCATCCATTCAGTTTCCAATTCTTTGCCACCACATGGAAAGCTACTATAAACATTTTTGCACATGTGGGTCTGTAGAGGATCACAGTCAGTGGGGAAACTTTGGGTAAGGTATAAGACCCTTCCCCCACAGACAGAACCTGCTAAAAACATCTGGTTTGGCTCTCCATACCCCCTAAGGGCTCTTGACCTTCCTGAAAAGTCAGGGGGAGATGACAACCTGTGTGGAGATTAAGGCAGAGTGATACCAGGTGAAAGAGTGATATCAGGTGGCAAACTATATACAATAGCAAGTTGTTTATGTGGTCCCACGTGCTCAGTGTTGTTTTTGTTACATTATAAAAAAGGGGAAAGCCCTTGAAATAAATGGACTCCATTTTCCCACCATTCTTGGGAGTCCCCCCTCATCACTTCTCCACTAGGAAGGTATATCTTAACCACTCCGGCGTGGGGGCTCTAGAAAACAATGGTACATTTTATCATCTCAACTTGGGGGCTCTAGAAAGCAAGACTCAATATTTTAATCACCCCGACTTGGGGTCTCTAGAAACCAGGATACAACATGGGTCCATTTCCACTTTTTTTATCTCTTTGAATGACAGGCCTACTAGAAGTATTTTTGGGTCTAAAGGTATGCACAGTTTTATAGCCCTTCAAGCACAGTTTCAATTGCTCTTCAGAATAGTTGAATCAGTTCACAATTCCTCCAACAATGCATTAGTATTCCAATTTTTCTCACATCCAATATTTATCATTTTTCTTTTCTGTGAAATTTGCCAATGTGATAGATATGAAGTGGTATCTCAGAATTGTTTTAATGTTCAATTCTCTAACCAATAGTTATTTAGATTATTTTATTATTATTTTATGTCCATAGATGGGTTTAATTTCTTCAATTGAAAACTGCCTACTTGTATACTTTGACCATTTATCAATTGGGGAATGCCTTTTATTTTTGTATATTTGACTCAGTTCTCTATATATTTGAAAAATGAAGCCTTCATCAGAAACATTGGCTATAAAATTGTTTACCAATTTTCTGCTTCCCTTTTAATCTTGATTGCATTGTGCAAAAACATTTTTCTTTAATGGTATTTTATTTTTCTAAAAACATGCAAAGATTGTTTTCAACATTCACCTTTGCAAAGCCTTGTTTTCTACATTTTTTTCCCTTTCCCTCTCCCCATACCTCAGTAGCAAGCTGTCCAATGTAGGTCAAACATACAATTCTTCTAAACATATTTTCATCATCTGTGCAAGAATAATCAGATCAAAACTGGAAAAAACATAGAAAGGAAAAAAAAACAAGCAAATAAACCACCACAACCAAAAAAGTGAACATACTATGCTTTTATGTCTCCTTGGTTCTTTCACTGGATACATATGGCTCTTTCCATATGGCTTTTTCCAAGGAAAAAGGAATTTCCTTGAATCACCTCATTGTTGAAGAGAGCCAAGCCCATTATAGTTGACAATCACATAATCTTCTTATTGCTGTCTACAATATTCTCTTAGTTTTAGCATCAATTCATAAAAGTCTTTCCAGGCTTTTCTGAAATCAGTTGGTTGTATATTATATTATAACCAATATAATATAATATTGGTTCTTATAGAACAATAATATACCATTACATTCATATACCATAACTCATTTAGTCATTCTCCAACTGATATGCTTTCACCTCCAGTTCCTTATCACTCCAAAAAGGACCACTACAAACATTTTTGCACACGTGGGTTCTTTTCCCTTTTTTATGATTTCTTTGGAATACAGACCTAGCAGAGACACAACTGGATCAAACTATATTGTGCAAAACCTTTTTAATATAACATAACAAAAAAGTTATTCATCTTGTATGTCATAATGTTTTCTATCTTCTATTTGGTCATAAATTCTTTCCTTTTTCCATAGATCTGACAAGTAAACTACTCCTTGCTCTCCTAATTTGCTTATGGTATCACTATTTCTAAATCATGCATCCATTGTGACCTTTTTTGTGACATGTATGAGATGTTGGTCAATGCCTAGTTTCTGCCATACTATTTTTCAGTTTTTCCAGCAGTTTTTGTCAAATAGTGAGTTCTTCTCCCAGAAGCTTAAGTTTTTGGGTTTATCAAAGAGACAATTACCATAGTCATTGCCTATTATATCTTGTACATCTAACCTATTCCACAAATCCACTACTCTATTTCTTAGCCAATACCAAATAGTTTTGCTGATTGCTACTTTATGATATAGTTTTAGATCCTTTCTTGCCTGGAATGCTTTCTCTTTTTCCTCACTCCTACAATCCCTCATTTCCTTCAAAGGATACCTTATGTGCTACCTCCTACAGGAAGCCCTTTTTGCTTACCTCAGTGGTTAGTGTTCTTCTCACACCAAATATACTTTATATTATTTGGTCTACACATTGTATATACAATGTGTAGACTTCTGAGTGTATATGTTATTTTTTCTCAGAAGAACACTCCCTTTGATGATAAGAACTGTTTCAATTTTGTCTTTGTATCAACAGTAATTTCCTCAGGAGGGGTGATTGGTAGAGCAGTGGATATAGTGCTAGTCCTGGAGTCAGGAAGACTCATATGCCTGAGTTCAAATCTCCCTCAGACACCTACTAGCTGAGTGACCTTGGGCAAGTCCATGAACTCCATTTATCTCAGTTTCCTCATCTATGAAATGAGCTGGAGAAGGAAATGACAAATCTCTCCAAAATCCTTATCAAGCAAAGACCAGATGAGGTCATGAAGAGTATGAAACAACTGAACAAAAATAATCTTAAGAAATGTTAATGGACTTGAATTGTCTTAACTATAACACTTATTCTGCTTATCCCAGGGCCAACCCTGAATTGGATCCACATTTTTACTGTAAATATCTAGTATTATTTCTGTGGACTTTGACTTCTAATAGTATTTTGTTTGGCATCTGTAGCTTATATTAAATTCATGTTTAAAGGCACATTAGAATCTAGAGATACAAGAAAAAACAATTCAATAATCCTTTATATCTATATAGTTTTTCAGGTTTACCAGATGCTTCATTTGAACTTCACAAGTCTGTTGATTAGGTAGGGCAAACATTCTCCCCACGTGGCCCTTCTAGGAAAAGTTTGCTGAGG
Source organism: Antechinus flavipes (assembly GCF_016432865.1). Lineage (NCBI taxonomy): Eukaryota > Metazoa > Chordata > Mammalia > Dasyuromorphia > Dasyuridae > Antechinus > Antechinus flavipes. The sequence continues at coordinate 548,659,446 of NC_067399.1, read as the reverse complement.
TCCAATAAGAAGGAAATGGTACACTTTGGGGATCTCTCAGTTCTCAGTCTTATTGTTACTCAGTTGTTTCAGTCATATCCAACTCTTTGGGAACCCTCTGAGGGAAGATTCGAACTCAGGAAGAGAAATCTTCCTGACTTTAGGCTGGAACTCTAGCTGCCCTACATGACTACTTACTTACCCCTATGCAGATAAGGAAGCATTTATTAAGTACTTCCTCTACTTTATTTATAAGGGTATTTGTTGAGTGCTTACTATATTTGAGGGATAAGTGGGTGTAGGATGTGTTCAAGAAAATTAGTTCCTCAATCAATCCTGAAGCTACTGTTTACCTCAGGTTGAAATCAATTCATCCCTAGGTGAAGTTCCAATCGAAGAAGAGATTTTGAATGCCCTTATGTTCCTTTTGTGTGGCAAAGTACCTGGTACTGATTCTGTTCTACTTGAGACTTACAAGGTTTGGGCAGGGGTGGAGGAAGCTCATTGCTTGTACAAAAGCTGACTGAAATTTTCTAGGGAATAAGGCAAGATGAGGCTATCTCCCAGAAGTTCCAAGATTCATCCATTGTCTATCTCTATAAAGGTAAAGAGAATAGATTGTCTTGTGACAACCACCTGGAGTTTCTCTCAGTCATTGCTGGCAAAATTCTTGGCAGAGTCCTCCTTGATAGGCTGATCCTTTGATCCCTCATCTGGAAGATGGTCCTTTACTTGAGAGTCAGTGTGACTTTAGAGAAGAGCAAGAAATAATATGGGGTTTGATGCCTGACAATTCCAGGAGAAATGAAGGAGTAGAACAAAGGTCTGTTTGTTTTTTGATGGTCAGTCATGAGAGCTTATAGAAAATTATGTTAAAACTCTGACATTACTTCATATCTCTCAGATTGGCTAAGATGACAGGAAAAGATAATGATAAATGTTGGAGGGAATGCAGGAAAACTGAGACACTGATACATTGTTGATGGAGTTGTGAAAGGATACAACTATTCTGGAAATCTTAATTATTTTATCCCTGCTTCTAATAATATCACTCTTTTCTAATACCTCCTCTACATAGCTGCCAGAATGATATTCTTCAAGTGCAGGTTCACTTTGTGTTTTACACCTCCCTGGTCAAAGAGCTTTACTAGCTCCCTGTTGCTTATAGCATAAAATATAAATTCTTCTGTCTGGCATTTAATGTTCTTTGAAATTTAATTTCAATCTATTTTTCCAGATTGTTTTCAAATTAATCCCCCTGACATACTGTACATTCTAGACAAAATAACTTATTTATCATTCTCCATTTACAACATTTCTTCTTGTACCCTTACACAGGTAGTGACTCTTGCCTGGAATGCTTTCTCTTTTTTCTCACTCCTACAATCCCTCATTTCCTTCAAAGGATACCTTATGTGCTACCTCCTACAGGAAGCCCTTTTTGCTTACCTCAGTGGTTAGTGTTCTTCTCACACCAAATATACTTTATATTATTTGGTCTACACATTGTATATACAATGTGTAGACTTCTGAGTGTATATGTTATTTTTTCTCAGAAGAACACTCCCTTTGATGATAAGAATTGTTTCAATTTTGTCTTTGTATCAACAGTAATTTCCTCAGGAGGGATGATTGGTAGAGCAGTGGATATAGTGCTAGTCCTGGAGTCAGGAAGACTCATATGCCTGAGTTCAAATCTCCCTCAGACACCTACTAGCTGAGTGACCTTGGGCAAGTCCATGAACTCCATTTATCTCAGTTTCCTCATCTATGAAATGAGCTGGAGAAGGAAATGACAAATCTCTCCAAAATCCTTATCAAGCAAAGACCAGATGAGGTCATGAAGAGTATGAAACAACTGAACAAAAATAATCTTAAGAAATGTTAATGGACTTGAATTGTCTTAACTATAACACTTATTCTGCTTATCCCAGGGGCCAACCCTGAATTGGATCCACATTTTTACTGTAAATATCTAGTATTATTTCTGTGGACTTTGACTTCTAATAGCATTTTGTTTGGCATCTGTAGCTTATATTAAATTCATGTTTAAAGGCACATTAGAATCTAGAGATACAAGAAAAAACAATTCAATAATCCTTTATATCTATATAGTTTTTCAGGTTTACCAGATGCTTCATTTGAACTTCACAAGTTTGTTGATTAGGTAGGGCAAACATTCTCCCCACGTGGCCCTTCTAGGAAAAGTTTGCTGAGGTCCAATAAGAAGGAAATGGTACACTTTGGGGATCTCTCAGTTCTCAGTCTTATTGTTACTCAGTTGTTTCAGTCATATCCAACTCTTTGGGAACCCTCTGAGGGAAGATTCGAACTCAGGAAGAGAAATCTTCCTGACTTTAGGCTGGAACTCTAGCTGCCCTACATGACTACTTACTTACCCCTATGCAGATAAGGAAGCATTTATTAAGTACTTCCTCTACTTTATTTATAAGGGTATTTGTTGAGTGCTTACTATATTTGAGGGATAAGTGGGTGTAGGATGTGTTCAAGAAAATTAGTTCCTCAATCAATCCTGAAGCTACTGTTTACCTCAGGTTGAAATCAATTCATCCCTAGGTGAAGTTCCAATCGAAGAAGAGATTTTGAATGCCCTTATGTTCCTTTTGTGTGGCAAAGTACTTGGTACTGATTCTGTTCTACTTGAGACTTACAAGGTTTGGGCAGGGGTGGAGGAAGCTCATTGCTTGTACAAAAGCTGACTGAAATTTTCTAGGGAATAAGGCAAGATGAGGCTATCTCCCAGAAGTTCCAAGATTCATCCATTGTCTATCTCTATAAAGGTAAAGAGAATAGATTGTCTTGTGACAACCACCTGGAGTTTCTCTCAGTCATTGCTGGCAAAATTCTTGGCAGAGTCCTCCTTGATAGGCTGATCCTTTGATCCCTCATCTGGAAGATGGTCCTTTACTTGAGAGTCAGTGTGACTTTAGAGAAGAGCAAGAAATAATATGGGGTTTGATGCCTGACAATTCCAGGAGAAATGAAGGAGTAGAACAAAGGTCTGTTTGTTTTTTGATGGTCAGTCATGAGAGCTTATAGAAAATTATGTTAAAACTCTGACATTACTTCATATCTCTCAGATTGGCTAAGATGACAGGAAAAGATAATGATAAATGTTGGAGGGAATGCAGGAAAACTGAGACATTGATACATTGTTGATGGAGTTGTGAAAGGATACAACTATTCTGGAAAGCAATTTGGAACTATGCCCAAAGGACTATCCAACTGTGCATACCCTTTGATCCTTCAGTGTTACTACTGGGTCTATGTCCCAAAGAGATAATAAAAGAGGGAAAAGGACCCACATGTGCAAAAATGTTCATAATAGGCCTTTTTGTAGTGGCCTATAGTGTAGTACAAGCCTATTAATTGGGTGAATATATGAATAATTTATGATATATGAATGTAATGGAATATTATTGTTCTATAAGAAATGGTGAGCAGGCTGATTTTAGAAATTCCTGAAAAGACTTACATGAACTGATACTAAATCAGTTTTTTTTTTAGTATCATTTAGCAGCACTAGGAGAACATTGTACACAGTAATAAGATTATGTGATGATCAAGTATGATTGATTTGGTTCTTCTCAACAATACCATAATTCAAAGCAATTCCAACAGACGTGATGGAATATGCCATTCACAATCAGAGAGAGAGAGAGAACTGTGGAGGCTGAATATGGATCAAAGCATAGTATTTTCACTTTTTGTTTGTTTTTTTTTTCTCATGGCTTTTTCTTTTTTGGTCTGATTTTTCTTGTACTACATGTCAAATATGGAAATATGTTTGGAGGATTGAACATATTTAGCCTATTTTAGGTTATTTGTTGTCTTGGGGAGGGAGATGAAAGGAAGGGAGGGAAAAAAATTCAGAACATGGTCTTATAAAAATGAATGTTGAAAACTGTCTTTAAATGTTTGCAAAATAAAATACTATTGAAGTTTTTAAAAAAAGAAAGAAAGTCAGGTTTATTAACAAACAAATAAAAAAGAAAATTATGTCAAAATTTGGTTACTTAGAGAAGTTTATCAATATTGTACATCAATTTCATATTGGCATTCTTGCCCATGTTGTAGATAATGTATTATGCTCTTATACTTTCCCAGTTACCAATCGAATGAAACAAGGCTGTGTGCTTGCTCCCAAACTTTGCATCATGATGTTTTCAGCCATATTGTTAAAGGCCTTTAATGAGGATGAACATGGCCTCAAGGTCAGCTGTCACACTGATGGTAAACTCTTCAACTTGAAAAGGTTATAATAAGCCAACACTAGAGGAAGTGTTGGTGCATGATTTTTTTTTTTTTTTTCAGATGATTGTGCACTCAATGAAGCCTCTAAAGTGGGGATGCAACAAAGTATGACTTATTCCTCTGCTGCTTGTGCTAATTTTGGCCTAACAATTAACAGCAAGAAAACACAGGTGCTCCATCAGCCAACACCACACTATTCACATGTGTTTCCACCAATTACAGCAAATGGAGAAGTTTTGAATATAGTGGATACTTATATTGGCAATATACTTTCTAGGTAAGTACACATTGATAAAAAGGTTGATATATACATTGCTAGAGCTAGCTCAGTCAATGAGGCTCCAAGGAAAGTATGGGAGAGAAAACAGACTACCAAACTGAAGGTCTGCAGAGCTGGGTATGCTGACCTTATTGTTGTATGCCTGTGAAACCTGGTCAATCTAACAGTACCATGCCAGCCAAGTGATTCACTTGCATTTGAATTGTCTTAGGAAAATTCTAAAGATCATCTGGGATTTCAGACACTGAGATTCTTTCTCAAATGAAAATGTCAAATTCTACTACAGAGATTGCAACTGGGCTAACCACCTTGTTTGAATGCCGAATGCACGCTTGCCAAAGAGATTATTTTTTGGAGAATTCCCACAGGGCAAGTGTTCCTGTGGTGGTCAGAAAAAGGAATTCAAGAACCACTCTCAAGTTCTCTCTTAAGAACTTTGGAATTGATTTTATGACATGGGAGAAACTAGCATGGGACCATTCAACATGAGAAAGTGCTGGGTTCTATGAGCGAAGCAGACTTGAAATGACTCAAAGCAAAATGGGCAGATTTAGAGAATCCATCCCAAATGTTCACATGGACTATTTGTGCCTGCCCTATGGTAGAACATTTTGAGGATGAATTGATCTGATCAACCATAGTAGGACACATTGTAACTTGACTCTAACATAGTGATGTCATTTTGGTCCTTTTCAAGAATGAAGGACAACCATCAACCAACCAACTATCTGCTCAGCTATGCTAAGTACTTTACTTATTTATTATTTAATATTTATTTATTTAATAAAACCTAGTAACATCAATAACTGGTAATCCCTTAGGATTGACTGTCAGCTACTTTTAAAAGCACTTGGACTCCTAAGGCTTCAAATAGATCCATTTTGCTTTCTCAATAAGAACACAGAAAGGACTTTCATGTGAGTGGAATGAAAGTTGAGACTCCTCCCCTCCCCACTCTAGTGGGTCATTCTTCCCCAAAGTCCCCTACAGTTCCTGTGGCTTTCAGTGTTCCCCTGAGTGGGGCCCCAGCGAGGAGGAAGTCTGGGGCTCACTTCTCCCCACTGCTACTGTACCTCCTTGTTCTTTTGTAGACAATCTTCTTGTTGTTGATGCTGGCGGCATCTGTTTCCAGTAAATGCCGTAGGTCCTTCTTGTGGTCACTGTCACGTTCTGTTTTGCTGCTTCCTCCTATTCAATTTTCTTCCCTGGAGATAGTGCCATCTCTTAATGCAAACGGATTGTGAGAAGATTGTCCTGGAGTACTTTCTTGTATTATTATTATTATAGCTCTTTCACACCTTTTGGCCCAGAGCAGCTCCAAGCCTATTAAAATTTGTTGTTTTACAACTGAGTTCCACAGAAAAGAGCACCTCCATAAAAGTGGTCTTTCCCTGGCTGTTGTGGGAACATTTCTCTGAGATCATTAAAATAGACCTTTGTCTGCAGTTTGGCTCAAGCCAGAATCGTAGGTATTTATCATTATTTTCCTAATTCTCCAAGCACTTTTGTCAATTGGGAGTTTTGATTATAGAGAGACTCTTTTTGCTTGTATGCCTATGGTTTTCTGCCAAAGCAGCTGGGCTATGCCATAGAAGATAAGTCTGACCTATCTCTTGAAGAATAAAGAGCCTACAGCTGTTCCAAAGTCAGAACCAGCGACCCAGAAGAAGGGATCAACCCCTCTACACCCATTTAATAGGTGAGATAATTTAGGCTCACAAAAATGATGAACAAGGTCATATGGCTATTGAGCTGGAACTAGATTTAAGCTCTTTAGACTCCTTGTTTATCACTCTTTCTCTTCTCTGTATCATACTGACTCTCTGAACTCTTGCTTGTTTCCTGAAGTTCTGATTCTATGAACACAGCCCCGCCCGGGAAGAAACCGCCCATGCAGTTTACCCAAGACTACCCTGAAAATAAGCACCAAATGGAAAGAGAAAGTCAGCTTTAACCACAGGGTCATCTTGACCTGCCAAAAGCAAAATCCAAGCTGAAGAGCAGAGCTGTGAGGTGGTTCCCTGGCTCTTACTCTCACCGTGTGTATTTTGGAGGCTGGGGCTCCAACCCATAGCCAATTCTGTGGCTCTTCCCAGGCCTCAAGTTCATCCACTGAAGATAGGTCTGGATGCACATCAAGGCAGACATCTTCCTGGCCACAGTTTTGGAGGGAGAAGCAGGTTGCTTGGAAAGAACAGTTTGCACTTCCCCATTTCTTTCATGTCTGGATCTCGAAGTCCTGATCACTAACTTTGAGGGAACAGGGTGTGCTTCCAAGACAACTCCCCATAAAATAGCTTGAAAATGTGGGATATGGGGCATAGGTGGAGCAGGAGGTCATTATGGTACTAATAACTGGGGGATAAGATCATGACTTTTGACCAATGGCTAATCAGAATGTCCCATGAGAATGAATCCAACATCTCATTATTTTAAAACTTTTCTTTGAAGAGATCCAAGGAAGTCTCTTAGAAACAAGTAGCTTTGATAACATACACAGAATCTGTTTCTAACCCTAATGAGGCAAGATGTGGAGCACCTATTTTTAGAACTGGAAACTGGACTTACATCAGCTAGAAAAGAAGGGCCTTTAATAAAATGCAGGTGCATGAATAAGAGAAAGAGAGCATTTAGAATTGGAATGAGTTGTTTGAAAAAAAATATTCTCTAAAGGACTAGAGAAATGGGGAAATTGACTCATAAATGAAAACTCCTGTGTGAAAGATCATAGAATTATCCTCTCAACCTAGATGCCTTCTGAGGAGGTTCCTTTCAACCCTGATTTTATAATTCTGTGATTCTCATATTCTTATTTCATAGATGAAATCTCTAGAGGGTTTAAATAACCTGGCCAAGATTCAAATATAAATGACATAGCCAGATTTCAAAATCAGATTCTCTGAATCAAAATCTAGCTTCACTTTCCCCATTGGCCCACAGTGAGGTCATAGCTAAATAAAGTATGAGGGATAAAGTCTAGGACATGGATTCTTCTGTCTCCTAGTGTATACTCTCATTTTCAGAACCTATGAACATAGTTATTGGTAAAATAAGTGAAATTTATCTTCATCTCATTTATTCATGTTTTCATGCAAGAAGTGACAATCACTCTCACCTGCCTCCTTATCTGCCCAGGCCCTTTGTTATGATTGTTAGGCGTCAACTTTTAGAGAATATACCATGTTTCTGAACTATCTTTACTCTCCCCTGTCCCCCAAATACTTTTCCTTTGTTCCATTTCTATATAACCTGCTACCTGACCTCTAAATTATTTGACTGTAGCTTAGTTTATGACCTCTCAAAGATTAGTATGCATTTTATCAGAATCCTGTAATGTCTTACCCTTAAGGGAGGGAATAATGATCAAGGGGGGAGTGTGGGTTTTCAGGAATCAGGGCAGAACCATGAAAGAGCCATTTGATGATAGGAGGGATTTTTTTAGTTTCCCTCAAATCTCATTGTGTGAACAATTTCTTTCTTAATTCATCTTTGTTCAAAGTTCAATGAGGGCTTTGAGAAAACTAAAGGCTCAAGTACAAGACTACCTGAAAGCCACCTCGATGACATTTCACTATCCTTAGAGAACCTCTAATCAGTTTCAAGGTTCAGTAGAATGGGCTGGAAGTAATACTTGTGTATGCTAGGTGGGATTTCCCAATTATGCTCCTCTTTGTTTGAAAACTGCAACTCCTGTGTTACTCTGTTCACCGAAATTATGTGAATTATATTTGTTTTTGGACATCATGCCTTAGGAAGGACATTGAGAAACTGAAGTGAGTCTAGAGGAGGGCAATCAGAATGATGAAGGAACTGGGGACCATTCTGTATGGATGTTGAAGGAACAGGATATTTATCTTGGAAAAGAGAAGGCTGAAAGGGAGTGATGAGATAGCTTCCTTCAAGTGTTTGATGGGTGGTCATTTGAGAGATTGTGTCTGCTAGATAGTACTGTTGATAGAACACTGGGCCTAGAGGCAGAAAAATCTGAGTTCAAATCTAATCTCAGACATTTATTATCTGTGTGATATTAGGCAAGTCACCTAAGCCCCATTTGACTCAATTCCTCATCTATAAAATGGGGACATACTGGAGAAGGAAATGATGAACTATTCTTGTATCTTTTGTCAAAAAAATTCACAGACAAAGTCCATGGGGTCATGTAGAGTCGAACATTACTGAATGGCTGAACACATGAGAGATCAGACTTGTTCGGTTTTGTTCCAGGGAGCAGAAATAGGAACAATACATAGACATTGTAGAGCAGCGGGCTAGATTTGGTGTAAGAAAAATATTCCAACAATCATAGCTCAAGAGAAAGCAGTAGACAAGGTAGTGAGTTTCCTTATTAGTGGAAGTCTTCAAGTGAAGATGGGTTGGCCAGTTGTTGAGTGTGTACAAAGAACCATACTAAGTACTGGGGATATGAATGCAGATAAGTAAGCAAGTCCCCTTGGTCAAGGAGATTATGTTCTAATTGTGGAAGACAATGTGCAAAAGAGAATAGTGGCCAAACAAGAGTGTTCTGAGGAAGGGAGAGAATGGTGACAGGACAATGGGAATTGAGCATTCGATTGAGATGTCCTTTGCCAGCAATGTTTGATGAGGCAGAGCTAAAAAGTAAATTGGAATGACAGGAAGTTTTGGAGATGACATGATCTAGAGATGGCCAGTAAATAGAGGAATGGCTTTTGTGAAACTGAGACCTGTTAAAGACCTTAGCTTAAAAAGACCAAGGTCTCTCTCTGCACCCAGGGCCATCTCCAGTGATCCTGACCTATATCTGGCCACTGGACCCAGGTGGCTCCAGAAGAGAAATAAGGCTGGTGACCTTGCCCAGCCCTCTCTCACTTAGATTCTATTCACTTGCGCTTCATGGCTTTACACCCCGCATGTCACAGCCCTCTTCAGCAACAAAGGACAAACTATAACTACAACAGTCTAAGTAATGTTCAGCAATCAGAGTTCAGAGTCCAGATGGAGGTAGGGACTGGAGAATAGGGAGCACAGCATGAGGTGGAAATTTGTGAAGTAGCCTAGGATGCTTTAAAAAAGATATAAGTGATGTTGTTTAGTCATTTAAGTTGTATTTATTTCTCTGTGATCCCATTTGGGGTTTGCTTGGCAGAGATGCTGGAGTGATTGGTCATTTCCTTCTCCAGATTGTTTTACAGATTAGGAAACTGAGGCAAGTAGGGTTAAGTGACTTGCCCTGGATCATATGGCTATTAAGTCTGAGGCTAAATTTGAAGTCAGGTCTTCCTCACTACAGGTTTTGTATTCTACTCATTCTGCTATTTATCTGCCTAATAACTCAAAAAGAAATAGGAGCTACTGTGAACTATACATATGGTTGTTTATATGTTTCTTTTTTTTTTTTGATACATCAACATATGAAAATCAAAGAGGAACTATATTTTAATTTGATTCTAGCTGCATTTGGGATAGTGTGGACTATAGGCGGACCACTGGTGGCATATTTAACACTTGTGAGTTGGCCAATTATTTCAGGTCCTTTATAATTCTGTGATTCACTCTAATATCAGCAATTTTGATTTTTCAGGAGAATATATGTTCCTTGAGGGTGGGGCACTATTTTTGTTTTTTGGACTTTATTTTCAGTGTTTAATAAATGCTGGGTGGATTTAATTGAAATGCCTGTTCACAAAATATATACTTTTGTATTTTGAAGAGTAGAATTTAGAGACACTAAAATATGCAGTTATATAAAAAAGTAATCAAAAATGCTTGTCATTGCCTTCATCCTAGTTGTATAGTAGACAACTGCCTATTTTGCCTACCTCTCTTTATTTGTCTGTTTAGTAGGTGGTGAATGGACCAAATCCAAGATAATTGGATTCGATTGGATTGGGATCCATTGGTTCCTTTGAGGTACCCAAGATGAAGTCTAGACACAGATTTTTGGGAAATCAAGGGAATATAGATGCAGGCATAAAGTAGCAATCTAGGGAACAATGAGGCAAAGGTCATGAATGGTTGATAGTAGGGACCAAGGACCCAGTCATCAGGTCTCTGGTCAAGGTCTCTAGGAGTTCCTGGGAGAAAGGGAGAAACTTATGAAAGGGGAAAGGATCCCCTAGTCTCAAAAGATCTGGGATATAGGAATAGAAAGGAGGAAAGAGATTAAAAAAGAGAAAGAAGGATTAGGACTGGGAAACAAGGTTGTGGGTATGAGGGTCTAGCCACAAAGATGGGACAAAAGTATTATGTTCTAATTGGAGTGAAAGGCCAGAGCAAGACAACAAGAATAGTACTAGGAGCAGGAATTTCTGTGATACTTTAAGGTTTACAAGGTTCTCATAACACGTCCATGAGATGATGCTGAGTGTTCTGGGCTATGAATCTGTGAATCCTTTTATCTTTCCTGTCTATGGACCAAATTGGTCCCAGAATCTAGGATGGGGCTAAACCTGCAGGTGAGGAGTGGGGTAAAATGCATTTTTGACAAACATTTTTGATTACTTTTTGTTAGAATCCTAGTGTTAACTCAATGTGATTGATACAATGCTTGTGTTCACACCTTTACTCATTGGAGTTCACACATTTGGGAGAGTTCAAGGTTTAGTATGAGATATCCGAAGCTCTTAGGGCCAGAAAGCACACTGGGAGATATCCCACAATTCCTCTCTCTCATATATAAGAAACAGACAGAGGCTCTCGGACAGAATTCAGCTAAATTACATGGAGAGAGGAGCATCAAGTCAGAAGAAGCTATGAGTCGAGAGTTCAGTTGAATTTAGATTGAGAGGGGAGTGTCAAGTGAATTCCCCCAGAAGCCCTCTCTCAGTGAGGAGTTTTACTTCAGAATATTGACTGGGGTCGGAGAGGAGCGCTCTGGGAGACTGAGAGCCAGAAGCCCTCTCTCAGAGACAAGACAGATTCACCTTGGTGCTGGCTCTGGAGGCTGAAGGAAGCAGAGGCAGAAGCAAAGGGCAAAGCTGCAAGAGCTCTTAGAACCAAGAAGAGAGATAGCCCTCTAAGAAAAGCTAACCAGGCTACGTTGGAAATTGAGAGCCAGAAGCCCTCTCTCCGAGGCAAGAGAGATCCATTCCATTTTCCACTTCCTCCTGGCTGGAGGACTGAAGGACAAACCTTTGGATTTGGAGATATTTGGAGGGAGCTCTTGGAACCAAGCAGAGAGATAGACCTCTAAGCTAACCGGGCTATATTGGAGGCAATAAAAGATCTGAACTTTTATCACCTGGCTGTGTTTTGAGATGATTATTACTTTCAACTGCAACTAAGGCTGCCTCCAGAAAACCTCCCTGAGAAACCAACTCTCTCTCTCAGAGAGAACCATTATTATATTATAAAGAAGAAGAACCCAACAACTTTTTTTTTTGTTTGTTGTAAGTTGTAGGGAATCCAGGGAGCATGAAGGGTCATGGCTGCCATAACTATGCTCCTAGCAGTGTGGTTGCTTTGAGACTACCCTAAGCTACATCCAGTTTACTTGATAGTAAAAATTTCAGCTGCTGGCAGGATACCCTAACACAAATAATAGAGTAAAATCACTCTTGCGTCAACCTTTCACCTGTCTGTCTGTCTCCCCCTCCAATATTGCCCCCGTTGTATCTGATGGAGTTTGAGGAGAGGAAGACAGTGGTCTGGAGGGGATGGGAGCCTAGTTTTGGATTGAGAAGGCCTGGAACAGAGAGTAGAAACAAATCCTTGCATTAATTAGCATGTGATAAAGAATACACTTGGCCTGGGTGGCTGTAGAACAGGGTTCAAGTCTACCCTCTGTCTCCAACTAACAGTGTGACCTCTCTCAAGTAATTTCAGTTCTCTGAACCTCAGCTATCTTATCTACAAAATGGGAGGAGGGGAGGGGTAGATTCAGTGATCTTCTTTGTAGCAAAGTTCCAAGTACTAATATTCTAGGAGTCCCACTAACTGAAAAACAGTCTTCTTTTCCCCTCTGCTTGTTAAATTTTGGACCTCTCGTTTCTCACTTGCAATTCATAGTCTTGTCAGTTCCTCCTTTTCTCCCCTTCCCATTCCAAGTTATTAATGAATCAAATCACTGATTCATATATCAATCTTGGTTATTTCCCTTTTATTACAATCCCCTGTGCTGGCCTCAGAGTAGGAGATTTAGCGAGATTATTTCCCTCCTTCCAAATTAAAATCTTGGCTAAAATGCCTATGCAATCATGTTTACATAAAGGTTGGCCCTAAGTGTGATGCAATTGAAGGAACAGGGCATATACAGTCAGAAGACCTGGATTTGAAGCTTAGCTCTTATCATTTCTGTGATTTGACTTAATCTCCTTGAACCTTAGTTTTCCCATCTGTAAAATGTGAGGGTTAGACAACATCAGGGATTCTTAACCATTTTTTGTGTGTGTGTCAAAAATGGCATTTAGATTAAACCTATAGATGGCTCAGAATAAGTTTTTTAATTAGAAAGAAATTCTATATTTCACTTAGAAGTTAGTGAAACTGAAGATGAAACATTTTTCCATTCTAAGTTCAAGGAGCCCCTAAAAATTATCCTTATTTATTTCAAAGGATCCTTGTTGTAGGATGTAGCAATCATTGAACCATGTTCAATCATGTCAATCTCTTCATAATCACATTTGGGGTTTTCTTGGCAAAGATACTAGAATGGTTTGTCATTTCTTTCTCCAGCTCATTTTACTGAAGAGAAAACTGAAGCAAATAGGATTAAGTGACTTGTCTAGGGTCACATAGCTAGGCAATGTCTCGGATTGGCTTTGAACTCAGCTCTTCTTGACTCTCGGTGTTTAGTTCTATTCATTGTGAGACCTAGCTACTCCTAGAATTCTTTGATCCTAAGAAAAATGGCAGGCCTTCCCCTATTCTCTGAAGCATTGTTCTTTTTAATTGAATTTAATTTTTTTAGGTTATGTACATGAATGTACATTCATTTTTTACCTATTTCCATGAGTCATTTTGGGAGAGAAAAATCAGAACAAAAAGGAAAATCCATGAAAAAGAAAAAAACACAGAAGGAAAAAAAAGGTGAAAATAGTATGCTTTGATCCACATTGGATGTAGTTGGCATTTTCCATTCAAGTTTATTGGAATTGCCCTTGTATCACTGAATTTCTGAGAAGAACTAAAAATCTAGCCTAGTTGATCCATTACACAATCTTGTTGCTGTGTACGATGTCTTCCTGATTCTGCTCATGAAATATTATCCTTAATCCAATATATTCATATTTATTTCATTCAAAGTTGCACGTTAACTTTAAAGTATTCATTGAAAATGGCATCAGGTATTAATTCCCTCTGATCTATGTGAATTTTAAAATACTTTCCTGAAAGAAAGAAAAGCCTTTAAGATCCAAATCAAGGAATTTCTAAATATATAACCAGGTACTATCCTTAACTGATTCTTGGGAAACCTGAAGTTAGGTGAAATATTATAGGTGCCATTTTAGCAAGATAGATAAAGTATGACTGTTACAAGTAGATTGGCTATTACAGGTATCAGGGAAATGTTTTAATTCAATTCAACACACATAGTTTGCTATGGCTACTAAAAAGGCTGAGACCATCTAAAGATGCATCAAGAAAGACTGCAGAATTCTGGAGGTAGTAGGCTTACTGAATTCTATTACTGTCAAACTATATTTGGAGTGCTGGGTTCAGTTCTCTGATCCCATTTTAGAAAGGACATTGACATGCTGGAGAGCTGCCCAGGCTGGTGATGGGCCTTGAAATCATGATGTCTGAGAATTGGGATGTTTAGCTTGGAGGAAAGAAGACATAATAGCTGTCTTTAAGTATATGAAAAGCTATGAAGCAGAAAATGGATTTCACTTACTCTGCTTAGCCCCAAAGGGTAGAACTTGAAGCAATGTGTGAAAGTTATGATAGAAGATTTCATTTCTAGCACTGAAAAGCTTCCTAGAGATTAGAGCTATTTAAAAGCTGAAAGGGCAACTTCAGAAGGTGAAGAAGGTTTCTTTACCTTCCTGAGCAAAAGCTGGAAGAAATTGGAGAGAGGGATCCCAGGAAAGTACAATTGTACTACATAATCTCTGAGATCGCTTCCAATTCTGAAGTTCAGTTCAATTTAACATTGATTAGGCAGCTATGTACAAGGCACATTGGAACACAGAGACCCCAAAATAAAATAGTTATGCTCTCAAGAAACTTATATTTTACTAGAAATACTGACAAATATGCAAAGATAATTTGAGGAAAGAAAGACCAAAAAAAATGAGTGACTGGTACCTGAATTGAGCTAAGAAGCGTGTTAAAGACTTTGAGGCAGAAATGAGGAGGGCATATGATCCAGGCATGGGGAAAAGCTTGCATTAAGGCTGAGAGGCAAGGTATTGATGGTCAAATTGAGGGTATAGCAGATAGTCCACTATGGATGGAATGACTGGTATATGAAGGAAAGAATTGTGAAACAAATCTGGAGAAATAGATTGAAACCAGAATCATAAATTGAGAAGTTTCCAATTTTTGCTCAAGGTTAAAAGAAAGTCTGTGATGATTTTTGAAAAGGGGATTGAAATAATCATATCCCTGATGTTGTCTAACCCTCACATTTTACAGATGGGAAAACTACTGTATGGTCTCATTTCAGGGATAAAGAGAGGGCCTCATATGGCTGAATAATCCTCTTTTACTATGGGGCTGATTCTTGAGGGAGATTTTTCAATAATTTGGATTTCCAGAAGGGAATCCAAATAGAGATGTCCAGCAGTATATTGGGGATTTAGGTTTAGAACTGAAATGGGATAAATTTGGAGTCAACTGTGTAAAGACTGAAGTCATAAGAACAAATGAGATTACAAAGCCAGATTATAAGCCTACCCTATATATATATGTATGTATATATATATAAATGAATATAATATTACATATAAAGATATAATAATAATAATAATAATACATAATATATGTATTAGTGTGAGAGTCAAAGGATCTTGGTTCAAATTACACCTTTATCATAATCTCTGTGATCTTAGACATGTAACCTCTATGGGCCTGAGTTTCCTTATCTGTAAAATGAGGGAGTAGAACCCAAAAGTGATAAACGCTCAGGCCTCTGGCTGTATACTGTCTAAAAAATTTCCAGTGCTGTCACATTAAAATGTAACTGGGAAATATTTAACCAAATAAGTAAAAAACAGCTAATGTTAATTTGTGGTTTTCTAAGTCAATATGCTATTTTCAAGGATCCATTTCTATTTGAATTTGAATTCAAAAACAACAACTAGAACTTTAGTATTTAATAAACTGTGGTATATAACATATTAATGGTGCTAGAGTGAAATCAAACTGAATGAAGCAAAGTAATATAAAATATACTGCATAAATCCAGACAATGGTAAGCAAGTATTTTGGTGTGTTGTGGTTGCTGTTTAGTCACTTCCAGTCATGTCTGTCTTTCTATGACTTCTTTTGGAGTTTTCTTGGCAGAAATACTAGAGTGATTTGCCAATTCCTTCTCTGGACCATTTTACAGATGAGGAAATTGAGGTACACAGACTTAAGTGATTTGTCTACAATCATGGAGCTAGTAGTGTTTGAGATCAGATCTGAACTTAGGAGGATGAATCTTCCTGACTACAGGCGTAGGGCTCTGTGCACTATGGCGCTGCCTAACTGCCAAACCTCTTGTGGATAGAGTTTTAGATTCCCTGCTTTTTCCTTCTTCTGAACCCCTATCCCTCCAACTCCACCTCTAAGGGTTCCAAAGTGCTCTTTAAATTTTACAACCTCGTGTTTGCCTATTTTAGAAACAAATCACAAATGGCCTATTAAAAGAAAGTTTCACAGGTTTAATATAACACAGTTCACACTTTTAGGTGTTAGATTAACTGCCATCTTTCATGCTATATTGGTTCAGTCCCATTTTCCAACTCATTGAAATGGTTTTCGAGTTGTCATCATAACACGGGGTCCTAGTCCCAAGTTCCTATAGAGAATGTACTTTTGCTCCATT
The DNA here is from genome assembly GCF_016432865.1 of Antechinus flavipes. Taxonomy (NCBI): domain Eukaryota; kingdom Metazoa; phylum Chordata; class Mammalia; order Dasyuromorphia; family Dasyuridae; genus Antechinus; species Antechinus flavipes. The sequence continues at coordinate 548,642,959 of NC_067399.1, read as the reverse complement.
AAACAAAGAACTTAAAGACACACACATTTGCTTCTTCCCCTAGAGTTTAATAGTGCCCAAGAGCAAGCCACACTGAGGCATTTAATATTTAAAATGGAGTGTGTATATAACATATATATATGTATGTATCATATGTATATACAGTATGAATTATTTTAGTATCAGCATGTATTTAGCAAATACATATAGTTACAGTTGTTATTATCAAGATGAAAAGGAAAAAACATAATGGCCAGGAGATGCCTACTGTATGGTCTCCTATACTGTATGGTATCCTAATTATCTTTGTATAAGTTTTCTCTAACTTTTACTATGGGGCTGATTCTTGAATTTTCATTAACCTGAAGGTTATTAGCAGCTAGGTACTGCAGTAGATAGAATGCTGGGCTTGAAGAAATCTTCCTAAGTTCAAATCTAACCTCAGATATTTACTAGCTATGAAACCCTGAATAAGTGACTTACTGTTTGCCTTAGTTTCTGGGTGAGTGACTTACTGTTTGTCTTAGTTTCCTCATCTGTAAAATGATCTGGAGAAGGAAATGGCAGACCATTTCAGTACCTTTGCCAAGAAAATCCCAAATAGGGTTACAAAGAATTGAAGAGAATGGAAAAACAACTTAACACAATATAAAACACAATAAACATTTATAAAATTCTTCCTTTGTAACAATCTTGTAAGATAATCCAAATATTATTATCTCCATTTTATAGATGCTTAGAATAGTTAAGGGGCTTATCTTTAAGAACTTTCTCTCTTTCTATACCACTGTTCTTCCTTTTTCTCAAATTTATATCCATGGTTTTAATATCAATTTCTCATTTTTCTTCACTCTACAAAAAATGCCATTTTATCTCCATAGCATTTTTTCCATCTTCATAATTTATTTTCAACCTATTTTCCCAATGTAGTTATGCATTACTTTTCTTCCCATACTTTATGATCCTGACAAATTAGTCTTCTTGCCATTCCTCACACAGAGAATTCCATTTCCCATTGCTTTGTCTTTGTACTGGAATACAAGCTCTCATTTAGTTCCAGAACCTATTCAGCCACCACCTTCTATTAGGGAATCTTTTCTGGTCTCAACTATTAATACCATCCCTCTCTAACTAAGATATTTAATTAACTAACTTGCATTTTTATATTATTCTGAGCAAACATACATTTACATATTATCTCTTCTAATAGGTTGTAAGCTCCTTGAGAGCAACTTTTATTTCATTTTTTTTTTGCATTCCAAGAGTCTAATACTCTATTTGCCATATAATAGGAAGTTAATAAATGAGTATTTAATTGAGTGGTTGAGCTAGAACTTAAACATAGATTTTCTCAATCTAGGACTAACCCTCTTTCTGCTATATTTTTCTGTCTACATATAAAATTTATTTTAAAATACAAAAAGAGAAAAAAATTCTCATGTATACAACATAAAGAGAGGATCAATATAAAGCCATAAATTTCTATTTCATTCTGTTTACTTTAAAAAAACTATAATAAATACTACACATTGTTTTCAAAGCTTTTCTGTTCATTCTTCTAAGTGTTTTTTTCATCCTCTGCTGTGTCCTTTTTTTCTCCCTCCCTTTCCAACATATTCCAGAGTAGCTACAATTAAATACATACATGTATATATATACACACACACACACACACACACACACACATATACTTACATACACACCCACACCCACACATGTTATATATCCTTCTTTTTTTTCCTCTGGAAGTGGATTGCATTTTTCTCTGTGGGCCTTTTGTAACTGGTTTGATAATGACCATGCTTAAGATGAATTAGTCAATCAAAATTGTTCAAAATAGAAACAATGTTTCTATGTAGAACATTTTCTTGGTACTGTCTGCCTACAAATGTTAAAAGCTTCATGCCTCTGGTTTAAGATTTGCATCTCTGTTTAAATGAAACTGCTACCAATCATTTTACCTTTTAATAGAAATGAAACATTAAGACAAGAGGATAAGGACAAAGAACAACAGGATGCTAGCAGCTTGAGGTAGAGAGGAAGAAGAGAGTAAAATGATGAGGAGGAGATGGGGAGGAGGTGGGAAGTTTCTGAAAACAAACTTCTTATTTCACAATTTTGCTTTGCATGGTTCCTTGCATGGTATGATTTTTGCCAGTTTGATTTTGCTACTTCACCTTCCCTTATAAAGGAAGATTGCTTTTCATTATTGAAGAAAGTTTGTTCCAAAAGGCATGTAGATATCCACAAATGGGGCATCAGCCTTAAACATTGTTCTCCTTGAACTGCTCACTTAGTTCTCTGACTGGAGAGAATTTCCCAATGTAGAAACATTATTCTTCCATTGGTCAATATTGGCTGGGTTTGGGCATCATTACAAGTATACCCCTCATTAAGCAAATCTAATTGTTGGAAACCAAGCTTGCAAAACAAATAAATTGGTAGGCATAATTTTATTTACCAAAACAAACAATAAATAGTTTTTACTTTAATATTTCCATTTGGTCCCTTGATCTCTAAGTGCCTAGTAGACAGTAAAATAGGGGAAACATGACTGAGTCTAGTCTGTATTCATTAAACAGCTCTGGGAAAGGCTTTACTTGTAGGATTAGTGAGTGAAATTACCCTTTCTTATAAATCACTATAAAGTGTGCCACCAAAAAACAATCTATGAGAGGACAATAACTAAATCATACCAGAAAAAAAATTCATGATTGCTTGCACATTTAAATGATTTGACCTAAACCAATATCTGAGCCGTCTTTCAAAATTCTGAGCAAATGTCATCTCCTCCATGAAGATTTCTCTAATCTCCTCAGGCTGAAATAGCTTTTCCTTTCTTGAATCTTGTACAATATTTTCAAAGGTTCATATATTTAGAACTAGAAAAGCCTTTAGAATCATCTAATCCCCAGTTTCCGAAACGGGGGGTTATGATCCTATATGCAGTCTGAATGTGAAGGTCACAAAATTAAGATTTATTATTATTTGATTTGTATAGCTATTTTCTTGAGCAGAAAGGAGTCATGAGTGGAAAAAGTTTAAGAAGCCCTGATCTAATCCATCCCACTCATCTTAATGATGGGGAAAATAAGTCCCAGAGAAATTATATGACTTGCCCAAGATGACATGGAAATGACTCACAGAGTTGGGGTTCACAACAAGGCCCTGTGATTCTGACCTAAACCTAAATGCTTTTCTTCTATTTCACCCATAACTTTCTTACAAGTCCATCATGATCCATTCTATATTTTAACTTTTTTGAGTATGTCTCATGTTCTCTCAAATCTGTAAACTACATAGTTTACAGACTATGGATTTACAGACTATACACAAGACTATGGATTTTCACTGTATCCTAATTATCTTTGTATTCCCGCTTATTCCTAATGTTATATGCTTTTGCACAGAGATAAATTTGCACAGAGAGAGTTTTGCACCTGATCAACGCTTCTTGTATTACATTGATTTGAATTCTGAGCAACTAGAAAGAGCCCCATAAACATAGAACTGAGTAAAAAAAAATTAAAAACTTAAACCATAATTAAACAGAAATTCAATTAATCACATTTTATTGGATATAGGCATTTCACATTCAATATGTTTAAAATTGAACAGATTACCTTTCTCCTAAATTTACCTTTCCTCCAAACTTTCCTATTTTGGTTAAGGGCACCATGTTTTTTATTGCCATTCAAATCTGCAACCTTAGTGTCATCCTTGACTCCTCACTCATCTCATATATCCAATCAAGTTGCCCAGTCTTGGCTTTTCATAACGGCTCTATCTTCTATCTCCTTCCCTCATTCATGACGTCATCACTCCATTAAAATCTTCTTCATCTCACCCAAAAAACTGAAATTGGCTCCTCATTGGTTTCAATGCTTCATTCAGCTGCCACATTGACTATTCTAAAGCCATGTCTGAATATATCATTCCCTTCAAACTTCAGTAGTTTCCTGTTATCACTAGGATCAAATATATACTCCTCTGTCGTAGATTTAAAGATCTTCAGTATCTGCTCCCATTCTACCATCCTGGTCTTACTTACCATCATTCCCCATTATTGCATTCTAAGATCCAGACAAAATGAGCTTCCTACTGTTCCTTATGCATTATATTCCATCTCCATTCTTTTGCCCTGCTGCTTTCCATACCTAGAAAATACTTTCTCTTCATTCCCATTTTTGAATCCCTGATTTCGGCTGGTATTCATCTCAAGTGTTACCTTCTACATACACTTTTTCTCATTCCTTCAGTTGCTAGTGCTCTCTTCACTAAAATCACCTATTTTGTATTATTGTAAAAAACTTACTTCTATGTATATTAGATCCCCAATAGAATGTAGGCTCCTTAAGGGCAAGTACTTTTACTTTTTTTCTTTGAAATCTCAGGAACCATCACGGTGCTTAATCAATTCTTGTCAACTGTTTGGTTAAATGATTGTTGGTAGAGATGTTCTTTCTGGAGGTTTTATAAAAGTGAACAGTAAATGACTAGGCCATTTTTTGTGATCATTCTCTTCCTGAGATTTCCAAATCAGGTTCCAAAGGAAAAGGCATTTTCTTCCGCCCACCCTTACCCCACTCCAGGAATAGAAGGTGGTAACTTGCATATGATAAGTAGTACTAGTATCATGAGGAGGAGATGGGGAGGAGGTGGGAAGTTTCTGAAAACAAACTTCTTATTTCACAATTTTGCTTTGCATGGTTCCTTGCATGGTATGATTTTTGCCAGTTTGATTTTGCTACTTCACCTTCCCTTATAAAGGAAGATTGCTTTTCATTATTGAAGAAAGTTTGTTCCAAAAGGCATGTAGATATCCACAAATGGGGCATCAGCCTTAAACATTGTTCTCCTTGAACTGCTCACTTAGTTCTCTGACTGGAGAGAATTTCCCAATGTAGAAACATTATTCTTCCATTGGTCAATATTGGCTGGGTTTGGGCATCATTACAAGTATACCCCTCATTAAGCAAATCTAATTGTTGGAAACCAAGCTTGCAAAACAAATAAATTGGTAGGCATAATTTTATTTACCAAAACAAACAATAAATAGTTTTTACTTTAATATTTCCATTTGGTCCCTTGATCTCTAAGTGCCTAGTAGACAGTAAAATAGGGGAAACATGACTGAGTCTAGTCTGTATTCATTAAACAGCTCTGGGAAAGGCTTTACTTGTAGGATTAGTGAGTGAAATTACCCTTTCTTATAAATCACTATAAAGTGTGCCACCAAAAAACAATCTATGAGAGGACAATGACTAAATCATACCAGAAAAAAAATTCATGATTGCTTGCACATTTAAATGATTTGACCTAAACCAATATCTGAGCCGTCTTTCAAAATTCTGAGCAAATGTCATCTCCTCCATGAAGATTTCTCTAATCTCCTCAGTCTGAAATAGCTTTTCCTTTCTTGAATCTTGTACAATATTTTCAAAGGTTCATATATTTAGAACTAGAAAGGCCTTTAGAATCATCTAATCCCCAGTTTCCTAAACGGGGGGTTATGATCCTATATGCAGTCTGAATGTGAAGGTCACAAAATTAAGATTTATTATTATTTGATTTGTATACCTATTTTCTTGAGCAGAAAGGAGTCATGAGTGGAAAAAGTTTAAGAAGCCCTGATCTAATCCATCCCACTCATCTTAATGATGGGGAAAATAAGTCCCAGAGAAATTATATGACTTGCCCAAGATGACATGAGAAATGACTCACAGAGTTGGGGTTCACAACAAGGCCCTGTGATTCTGACCTAAACCTAAATGCTTTTCTTCTATTTCACCCATAACTTTCTTACAAGTCCATCATGATCCATTCTATATTTTAACTTTTTTGAGTATGTCTCATGTTCTCTCAAATCTGTAAACTACATAGTTTACAGACTATGGATTTACAGACTATACATAAGACTATGGATTTTCACTGTATCCTAATTATCTTTGTATTCCCGCTTATTCCTAATGTTATATGCTTTTGCACAGAGATAAATTTGCACAGTGAGAGTTTTGCACCTGATCAACGCTTCTTGTATTACATTGATTTGAATTCTGAGCAACTAGAAAGAGCCCCATAAACATAGAACTGAGTAAAAAAAAAAATTAAAAACTTAAACCATAATTAAACAGAAATTCAATTAATCACATTTTATTGGATATAGGCATTTCACATTCAATATGTTTAAAATTGAACAGATTACCTTTCTCCTAAATTTACCTTTCCTCCAAACTTTCCTATTTTGGTTAAGGGCACCACGTTTTTTATTGCCATTCAAATCTGCAACCTTAGTGTCATCCTTGACTCCTCACTCATCTCATATATCCAATCAAGTTGCCCAGTCTTGGCTTTTCATAACGGCTCTATCTTCTATCTCCTTCCCTCATTCATGACGTCATCACTCCATTAAAATCTTCTTCATCTCACCCAAAAAACTGAAATTGGCTCCTCATTGGTTTCAATGCTTCATTCAGCTGCCACATTGACTATTCTAAAGCCATGTCTGAATATATCATTCCCTTCAAACTTCAGTAGTTTCCTGTTATCACTAGGATCAAATATATACTCCTCTGTCGTAGATTTAAAGATCTTCAGTATCTGCTCCCATTCTACCATCCTGGTCTTACTTACCATCATTCCCCATTATTGCATTCTAAGATCCAGACAAAATGAGCTTCCTGCTGTTCCTTATGCATTATATTCCATCTCCATTCTTTTGCCCTGCTGCTTTCCATACCTAGAAAATACTTTCTCTTCATTCCCATTTTTGAATCCCTGATTTCGGCTGGTATTCATCTCAAGTGTTACCTTCTACATACACTTTTTCTCATTCCTTCAGTTGCTAGTGCTCTCTTCACTAAAATCACCTATTTTGTATTATTGTAAAAAACTTACTTCTATGTATATTAGATCCCCAATAGAATGTAGGCTCCTTAAGGGCAAGTACTTTTACTTTTTTTCTTTGAAATCTCAGGAACCATCACGGTGCTTAATCAATTCTTGTCAACTGTTTGGTTAAATGATTGTTGGTAGAGATGTTCTTTCTGGAGGTTTTATAAAAGTGAACAGTAAATGACTAGGCCATTTTTTGTGATCATTCTCTTCCTGAGATTTCCAAATCAGGTTCCAAAGGAAAAGGCATTTTCTTCCGCCCACCCTTACCCCACTCCAGGAATAGAAGGTGGTAACTTGCATATGATAAGTAGTACTAGTATCATGAGTTCCCTGGATCTTTGATTTCTGAATACCTTAGTTTCCTTTTCTGATCACAAATCAGATTAGAATTCCTGAGAATGAATTTTTTCATGGTCAAGATGCAGCAGTGACTGGGACATTGCTTAAGTGCTTCCCGAGGGCAAATAATAGAGGGTATAAATGGTTGCAAATGATCTGAGAAAAGAGATCCTATGTAGATTTGCCCAGTATGGAGCATTATTTCAATGCTCCGTAATATTAAATTCAATACCAAATAACACCAAATTCAAAATTTCTGAAGCCTTAGATTTAGCTTCTAAATCTGATCATTTAAGTGAAATTTCCTAATGGGAGAGAATTTTCTTCTTAAAGAAAGGAGAATTTATTTTCTAGTGTGTTGATAGAGGATCAAGCTCAAGCTAAGAGTCTGAATCCATGTCTTGAGGGTGAAGGAGAAGGGATCTACAGAGAAATGCAAATTAAGACAACTCTGAAATAGCAACACACACCTTTCAGATTGGCTAAGATGACAGGAAAAGACAAGGACGAATGTGGGAGGGGATGTGGATAAACTAGGGCACTGATACATTGTTGGTGGAACTGTGAACTGATTCAACTATTCTGGAGAGCAATTTGGAACTATGCTCAAAAAGTTATCAAACTGTGCATACCCTTTGATCCAGCAGTGTTTCTACTGGGCTTATATCCCAAAGAGATACTAAAGAAGGGAAAGGGACCTGTATGTGCCAAAATGTTTGTGGCAGCCCTGTTTGTAGTGGCCAGAAACTGGAAACTGAGTGGATGCCCATCAATTGGAGAATGGCTGGGTAAATTGTGGTATATGAATGTTATGAGATGTTATTGCTCTGTAAGAAATGACCAGCGGGAGGATTTCAGAGAGACCTGGAGAGACTTACACGAACTGATGATGAGTGAAATGAGCAGAACCAGGAGATCATTATAGATGGCAACAAGAAGATTATACGATGATCAATTTTGATGGATGCGTCTCTCTTCAAGAATGAGATGATTCAAACTAGTTCCACTTGTTTAGTGATGAAGAGAATCATATACACCCAGAGAGAGGACCACGGGAACTGAGTGTGGATCACAACATAACCTTCTCACTCTTTTTGTTGTCGTTCACTTGCATTTTGTTTTCTTACTCATTTTTCTTTTTTTGATCTGATTTTTCTTGTGCAGCAAGAGCATTGTATAAATATATTTATACCTATTGGATTTGACATATATTTTGACATGTTTAACACATATTGGATTGCTTGCCACCTAGGGGAAGGGATGGGGGGAAGGAGGAGAAAATTTGAAACACAAGGCTATGCAAGGATCAATGTTATCAAATTATCCAAGCATATGTTTTGAAAAAAAAACTTTATTAAAGAAAATTAAAAATATAAAAAAACCCACAAAAACAAAAAAGGAGAAGGGATCTAGACCTTGATAACTATCTATTAACATAAGGTGTTGGTACAGTACAGGTTCAGTGTGAAGGAGATTATTTGTTTGGCAGCCCTCCAAAGTATATTTATGTTCAGAGTCAGTCTAATGAGCTATTCAAATGTTTTATATTTCTGTATTTGCCCATAGGTTTTTATGAGTCTTATGCCTTTTATGTGGTAAGTAAAGTAAAATAATTATCTATTAACATATTGAATGTGCAAATATTGGGAACCTATTAATTCATTTGGGGAAACATTAATACAAGCCTTGTCTTACCTTTATTTTGGTGATATCACCAGAGTGAAATTCTAGACTTCGGAGACAAGTCAAAGCTTCAATCCCTAAAATAAGACTAAATGCATGTGAGTCCAGGGTCTAAAGGAGGAAGGGAACCCACACCTCAGGTTACAGTCATTCTATTATAGCTCTTCTATTCTACCCTTTACCCTCTTAATGTTTAGTTAAGGTTTCAGATCTTTTAATGAGCAAAATGCAAGTAGATTTAGGAAATGTATTTCAGTATCTGAGAAGAATAACTTGATTTTGATGGAGTTAAGTTAGGCTGATCTGCTAAATCCAGAAATTAGGAGTCCAACGAAGGTTGACCAAAGGCTAATTCAAGGGCAAGAAACTTACTCATTCCTGAAAGGTTATTATATTATTATGCTTTAAAGGAAATCTATTACTTACACCATTACATGGCAAAATGTTTTCTGGTTGTGCACAGCAGGATACAATCATTGTGCTCCATTGGTATCCTCATGGTAGCCTGAGAAAGAGAGGAAGTCTCCCTTCCCTCACCCCAATATGTTTAGAAGTATTTCATGCAGCAAACTCATGCAAGGTTATAAGTGAGAATAACAAAACTGGAAAGACTTGGATGGGTTGCAATCATCATTATTGGAAGTGATAAAAACATTGATGAAATTGAAAATCCACTTAGGATCATTTGAAAACTTGACAACTCTTCTCCATATAAGAAGGGCAACTTGGTGTAATAGATGGACAGGTGACCTTAGGATCAGGAGATCTAGGTTCAAGATCCACTTCTGACAATTGCTGGCTATGTGATCCTGGATAAATTATAAAACCTTTTGATAACTCATGGAACGCAACTCTCTAGGATTTTAATTTGGAGCAAGTAATTCCCTAAAATGGATAGAGGAAGTTTCTACATGGAAGTTCCTTACTATGAAATTACATGGGCAATAAAGCAAAAAACAAAAAAAACAACCCCACTTTTTATCTTTGAAGTTTGGACAACTGGCCAACCAAAGGGATATACAAAATATGGGCAATAAGGTTCTCTTCCCTTCTTTCTCGAATAAAAACAAACAAATAAAAACCCCCTCTTCTCTTCATCAACCTGATCCCTCATTTGTCAGGATTTTGTTCTAATTTAGCCTGAGTTTGCATGATGCACTTCCATTATATATTTAAAAAAATAACTCAGTCATTCATAACTTTAGGAGAACAACTCTTTGGGTTGAAAAATTTTGTGGGTAAAGTGTGGATTTCAAGAACTGTTGTTCTTCCAGAGGAATATCAATTTCCACCCTGCCATATGCAAGTCATTTTTGTGCCACTCTTGGGAATTTCCCATCTATTTACTGTGGGTTAAAAACAAACCAAAACACGTGATCCCTACCACACGCTCCCCAGCAATGTTAGCCAAAGGGCTACGTCAGGCTGCTTCTAAGGCTTCAGCTTCCCAAACAAACGACCGGGCAGACTCTCCGTGACAGCTTTATAAATGGGTGGATTTCGAAGTATGATGCATACGATGACTTGAGGGGAACTCCTCTTTGATGAACGATTTCCAATTACACAGGGGGCTTTCAATGCCACTGAGTCATCCGTCTGTAGCCTAAAAAAACAAATGGAAAAAGCTTCCTTTCCCCACTTTGGTTATATTGACAGAGATCGCAGCAACCACTGTGGTGTAAGAAACGCATGTCTGCATCCCTCCTCCCCTCTGCACACGTACAAGCCTAGTGTTTACTGACTCCTGGCCCATCAGCAAGGGCTGCTTTTGTGGTCGATGTTATTGTTGTTATTTTTCAAAAGGAAGAATGTCAAACTGAAGTCAGGAAGGCTGCAGTTCCCAGTTCCCCTATCTATTAAAATACTTGGAAGCGCCCTTGCCTGCACTCTAACAGTTGGGGTAGTGGAGTCCACTTTCCCCGGACAGAGGGTGGGGTCAGTTGGGCCTGTAGGAGGGTAGCCAAGCTGCAGACTGAACAGTCCAGATTCTAGGTGTTAAGCTTCTTGGATTAGAGTTGGTCAGGCCTTTCTTTGCGAGCACTAAATCTTCAAAGTAGCCTAGCTGGGACCATTCCTAGAATTACTCTTACAAGGCCAGAAAGTCTTGCTGGCGAGCCGACATCATGTAGAAAAGCTCTTCAAGGAGGTTCTAGGTTGCGTGTGGGATTCATGGCTAGTTCTTCCTTGGCTCATGAATTTGCTACTCTTTTCAGTTTACCATTGGTGGGACACAGGTAAGCAACCTAAGTCTGTCTCGAGAGCATAAGGCAGCAGGTGCCTAAAACAATATCATCTGCACTTATTATAGACTGGCTCACGTGATAGGTTAAGCTCAAACCACAGGGACTCAGGAAGCCTGTAATGTAGGTATATATTTAGATAAATAAGATGTTGAATCTGGAAGGCCCCATTGTATGTCTCTAAATCCAACTATGATTTCTGCCCTTGTGGGGAGTAAGAGTTGTTTCTCTACTCTTACAGCTCTAAAACAAGCTAGAATTAGATGTATTTACTTCAGTCAGATACAGTAAAGTCTCTGTTAGTGTGAATAATAAATCTCATAAAGTGGCTGCATATATTTAAATTTTTTACTATTTAAAGTTATAATTATATAAAATATTAAAAAATAAAAAAATAAAATATATGTAAATTATATAAAATATATAATATAATAAAATATAGAAAATGTTAAAATATATTAAAAATAAAATAAAAATATATAAAATAATTGATTTCAGCTCAATGGAAACATACAGTACAAATTTGAATAATGCAACTACTTTGTGGGCACATGGGTCTCTTAGACAAGCAGAAGCCATATCTCCCTACGTGCACCTAGCATCACAGAGCTGTGATTCAGGAAACTACCCAACTCACTTAGGTGAAGGTTATACACATAATTTGTTATTATTTAATCGTTTCAGTTGTGTTCTTTTTGTGACCCCATTTGGGGTTTTCCTGGTAAAGGTGCTGCTTCTTTCCCCAGCTCATTTTATGGATGAAGAATAGGATTGTGACTTGTCCAAGGTCACATAGCTAGTAAATGAGGCTGTATTTGAACTCAGGAAGATGAGTCTTCATGATTCCAAGCCCATGCATTATGCACTCTATGCATATATATCTAAGGTCTCAAACTTTATATTAAGAACTATTGGGGACATATTTGTATTTCTACCCATCAAATACTCCCTCTTTATTATAGAGTAAATCTTATTACTTTCATATTATCCCTTAGAGCAATATCTAATTAAATAGGCTATTGAACAGATTATTGTTTCATAAAAGCATTTAACAAAAATGTTAAAAATAAGAATAGGCATATTACTAGCTACATTAGCAGTAGTTATGACAAACTGATCCTGATTCAGTTACCACTGCAAATTCTACAAGTAAAAAAAAATTATCATTTGGATTAGTGTTGCCTCTCTTCTGTTATTTTCCCACCGTTACCTCAAGTCATCATCTGTATTACAGGTTTATAGGAATTTATAGGTTTGTAGGTTTATAGAAATCACTCACACACATACACACACACATACACACATGCATTATTAATTTGCCTTATTTTAACTTTTTCTCCATGACCTTGGTAAATCCAGAAATCAACAAAACAATAAATGCTCAAAGTGAAAATTTAACAATTACTTCTCAAGAGCCTGTTCAAACTGGCTCCAACACACTTTTGGTTGGACTGGACATTGCCTCCTTCCTCCTGCTCACTCCATCTAGCTGCCATTCTCCTGGCCTGGGAAATTTCCTTATTCAGAATGGAGGTGGACCAAAGTGAAGAAGGAGATCCTTGTGTCCCCTTGATGTTTGCAAACATCAAGACCCAGTGTTATAGAAGGTTCAGTCCTAGGACATAAGCAGGCAGATTCCCTATTAGGTCTCTGAAAAATCTTTTGATAGAAATTATTTGCCTTAAATGGTTTTGTTTGAACTAGCACAGTGTCCATCATATATTAGGCCCCTAATAAATACATTGTTTCATTGGACTGTCCTAGCCACAGGTCCTTGGAGTTATGAGAAGCAAAGTGTGAGATATACTCTTTATCAAAATTATTCTTGGATTCAGTTGTCACATGTGGTAGTGGTAGTGGGGAATCATATCATCACAGCCCTCTGGCAAGGTTTTGGCTGGCTGCAGAGACTTTGGGACTAGTATTTCTTCCCAGCCTGGGAAAAGAGAAAGCTAATATGAGAGCAGGACCAGAGAAAAGATGTTTCCTGCCTCCCCTCTACCGCCTCTGCACCACCACATAGAACTTAAAATGGGAGTTTCTGAAGGTTTTTAGCAAGGGGAAAAAAGAAGGATTCTCTGACACAGGGGTATGTTGGAGACAGCCTGAACCCACTACAGAGACCTGGTTGTTAAATATTCCATGTTAGTTATTTATACCCATATGGTATAAATCAAGATTGTATTTATTATTTTGTTAGTAGTCTAACTCACAAAAGCAATGGAGGAAATGCTAATAATGATGTAGATTAACTTAAAAGTATTTGTGAGTATATTTTTTTCCCCAAAAAGCTAGTTGTAAGTGTTTACCAGCAGGGACCCGACACACATGGAGCAGCAGTACAATCAAAATTGTTGTTCATCCTTCATTTTTGAAGAATACTAATGATACCACTGATGACGTCTTAACTTTTGAGTGAATTAGGTTTAAGTGAGGCAGAATTGCACAGAGTCATCAGGTTCATTCTTCCAGCGTCATCAAAGTCCAGGAGCAGGACAAACATCCAGATGAGCAGTGATGGCCCAGGATTGTAATGTTCGGGCTAGCTTTTTGGAGGCTCTTCCAACGGGCCTTGGTCTCAGCAGGACAGACACCCGAGAATGGTCAGGAATAGAGTCTAGAGTCTTTATTCTGGCTCAGTCTTGATCTTAGGGGAGGAGGCAGGAGGCAGGAGAGTCAGTAGAAGGATGGTCAAAGATGGAATGTCTCCTTTCCATCCTTCTCAGCCCTTATATGTCTTAGTACAATTATATCACGACAGCATACTGATTATGTGTGAACTAGAGAACATTACATCACCGTGCTAATTTGCTAAATACATGTGAACTCGAGAACCATCATCTCAGCAATTGCACTGAGTTAACACCTTGTTTCAAGCATACTTCTCCAGAGTTCCGCCATCTACACAGGATGTGGTGGGTGACCTCGGTATCTTCAATGGTTGACCAAGCTCTGAGCACTCCCCACTTCCTGCTTCAGCTCATGCTCAGCGGGACAAGGTGTTCTCATCTGCCTGTTCTGCCAGGGGGAGTTTTCATATGCTTGGGGCAGACCCTGCCTCATGGTTAGCATGGACCTGCTGAGACAGCGGTTCTGAGTACTACAGCTTCTTGAAGCCACAGGCGAGAGTCGGATGAAAGGGACAGCAAATGTGGCGGGGGACAGGGGGGAGCCTTGGAAAGAGGAGTTTGGCAAGCCCTCATGTACTAGAAATGCAAGTCCTCCCTGAATACTCCCACAGCTCCTCTCAAACGCACATAGATATTGGTAAGGCAGCTGCAGAATCTACTGCAGTAGCTTCCTTAGGTGGTTGGAACACTGAGAGGAAATACAAGATTTTGAAGAGATTGCAGGGAATGGGCTTTAGTTGGAAGACATCTAAGGGATTGTTGCTGTTATTGTTTGTTCTTCTCAAAGATGACCATGTCATCAAGGACGTGATGCTATGATGAGCATGGATTTAAGCGAGGGAGGGCTGTGCTTGCCTTGTTTTCCCTTCTGGAACCCTTTGGGTCCAGTGGCAAGATGTAGAGAGAGATGGCTCTCTTTTAAGCTTTTTAAGCTAAGATCTTTAACAGGTCTCAATATGACAGAAGCCAAGTCCAGTGAGTGAATAAGGGGAGGTAAGAAATGAGTCTGAAGACAGCTCCCGCTGAATAAGGGCATACCTTGCTGCAAGGACATAGAAAATTCCAAAAGATTGATTGGCTGCCTGAGATCAGAGGGAAGGATTCCTCCCATTGTGTATAAAAGCAATTTGTGGGACTCTCGTATTTGAGCTTGTTCTCTCTCTCTCTCCAAGATTAATTTCAATGAGTGAAAGAGAGACAATAATCCTTTTAAGATCAGTACCGGGCCAGGTTTGTGTGAGTCTGGAGACCTACTGGAAGGTCTCTAGGCTACAAAATTGTAATCCAGGTTACAAAAAAATAACCATAATAATACAGAAAATTATATACATGCCTAAAAAGAGGAGAGAATTACATTAGAAATCATTTCCTCTCTTAGAGCCCATGGACCCTTGCTTTATATAAATGAAGTTGTGGGGCTTACCAGGGGCCCACTCTAAACATAAGACTGATAAGAAGCTGGAGAAGAGAGAAGAGAGAGCTTGAGAAGGTGCTGGAAGGGATGAGGGAAAAGCTGTAACTCTTCTGGGCAAGACTCAAAAGTCTAAGAGAAGGTGAGAGTGATTGAGATGAAGTTGGGCCACTGGCCTCTGGCTTCGACAAAAGATAAAGATGAGGGTGAGCTACTAGAAATGTAAACATGGCTGGACTGTTGGCTTAAACAAAAGAAAACAAGAGCTAGAGGTGCAGCCTTAGTTGCAGTCACTCTACTAAGATCCCTCTTAATAAGGAATATCTGGGTTTTCTGCTGCATTCGGACATTTCAGCCACAGCCTGCTCCTCAAGTCAGTAAAACTCCAAGATACCTTGGAAGGGTCCAGAGGTACAAAAGAGGAAAAAATGCTTTTAAGAACATCTGTATGTAAGAGTATGATGTCTTATATAGATAGAGGGAGGAAAGTAGAAAGGGAGGGAAGGAGAGAAGGAAGGAAGAAAGGAAGGAAGGAAGGAAAGTAGAAAGGGAGGGAAGGAGAGAAGGAAGGAAGAAAGGAAGGAAGGAAAGAAGGGAGAAAAGGAGAGAAGGAAGGAAAGAGGGAAAGAAGGAAAGAAGGAAGGAAGGGAGGGAGGGAGGGAGGGAGGAAGAAAGGGAAGGAAGAGAAAAAAGGAAGAACAGAAGGAGGGAAGGAAGAAAGGCAGGAAAGCAGGCAGGAAGGAAAGAAGGAAGGAAGGAGGGAAGGAAGGAAAGAAGAAAGGAAGGATTCTTACAACTGGCCAATAGATTTTTTTGGAACTAGGCTAAAGAGGACATTCTTTGCCTCAGTTGCTGTCTAATTTTAATCACTGATTGGGTGCAGTTTCAGTCAAACTGAGTCCTGTTGAAGACTTAACTTAGAAAGCCTAAAATCTCCCATTTCATCCAGGGTCATCTCCAGCCATCTTGATCTATATCTGGTCACTGGACCCAGATGATTCCAGAGGGGAAAGTGAGGCAGGTGATCTTGAACATCCCTCCTCATGTAAATCCAACTCACTTGCATGTCATGACATCCTCTCCCTGATGTCATGGTCCCTTCAAGAATGAAGGATGAACAACAAACAGCCTGATCCTCAGTTCTTTCTGAAGACTGGAGGCAAAAGCAAGTGTGCTATTTTCCAAATTCTAAATCAGGTCATGAAATTCATTTGGAAGGATCCTGTTCTTCTTAAAGAACAGGTCAGTACTGAATGGAGAAAGGCTTACTTATCCTGTTAAGGACAGGAAACTGCCTCCCCAGTGGGGGAGTTCACGTGGTTCATTGTTATTCCTCCTGTCTGAACTTTGTTGCTCTGGCTGTAGTTAGGGATGGGGTGGGGTGAAGAATGCATCATCAATTTTTGGACTTGCTAGCTCAGAGGTTTTTACCATTTTTAGAGCCATGGACCCTTATGGAAGTCCAGTGAAACCTATGGATTGCTTTTCAGAAATAGTATTTTTAAATAACTGAAGGAAATTCTACATTTAAGTTAGAGGCTAGTGAAAATATAGGGGTTATTTTTTTCCCCATCTAAGTTCACGAACTCCCTGTCTTCATTGGGAGTCTGTGGACCTCCAGTTAATACTGTCTGTCCTATTTGAATCCCCTTCATTTTATAGCTTTGGGAACAAGCCCAGAGACATGAGGTCACTTGCCTTAAGTCATACACTAAGTTAGCTGCAAAGGGGGTATTGAACCAAGAACTCTGGTTTTTTAACTTCTAGGAGATAACCCCCATAATTTTCCCCATTATTGAAACTATTTGCAGTGGATTCAAATTTATTATTAATCACTCTGGTTTCAAGTAAAACAACTTCTTATTCTTCCCTATCAATTTTAGATAATACCTTCTATAGCACTGATTTGAGATTTTGTCTCTTTTAGCTACTCTAACTTAGTGGATAAAAAGACCAGCACTCAAATTCTGCTTCATATTTTTAATAGTTTCATGACCTCAGTAAGTCACTTTAACTCTCTCAAATGAGAATAATAATTATACCAACTTCAGGATTATTGTGAAGCTCAAATAAGATGATCTCCCTCCCACCCCCCACCCAGTAGCATTCTACTTTTCCATATATATATATATATATATGTATGTATAGTTTTCAACATTCATTTTTGTAAGCCTTTGTGTTTCAAATTTTTTCTCCCTCCTTGCTTACCTTCCCTTTCCCCAAGATAGCAAGAAATCTGATATAGGTTAAACATGTGTAATACTTTTAAACATATTTTTATATGTGTCATGTTGCACAAGAAAAATTAAAACAAAAGAGAAAAAAAACAAAAGAAAGAAAAAGTAAAGAAAAAAGGTAAAAATAAGATGCTAGAAGATAAATCTTTGTAAAGCATTATACAGATCTTAAAAGTGTTAAAGAAATGTTAGTTATTATTATCCTCCATTTCCAAGTTTTGAAATAAAAGGTACATTAAAAATACAGCCTCATTTCTTTAAATTATGAGTGTGTTGGTCCCCAGGTAAAGGTGCCAAGTTAAGCAATTTTTGGCCTGTGTGTTTGAAAAAGCCACCTTGAAATGGGGAGCTTGGAGAAAACTGGTGAGAAGCAAGAAGATCAGGAGCAGGGTAATTCCAGTCAAGGCAAAGAATGAGTGGTTTCAAATGCCAGGGGCTGAATCAGCAGAGAGGAGAGACAAGAGATGGGAGCAAGCCGAATCTTAAGAAAAAGCCAGAGGATACACCTGGAGAGTGGCTAAATGAGAGAATAGGAGCTGAGACCACTGCATAGCTGCAGTGAGTGACATAAATTATTTCCCCTCCACTGGGCATGGGATCCTGAGGAATCAGTGGAATGAAGGTAGTGTTCATGCCAGGGGACATATATAAGGAGATGGGTGGAAAGCAGGCATTTATTAACAAGTACTGGCAAAGTTTAATTCTTGATTTAATTCTATGTTATTGGCTTTGCCTTGAATTTGAAGTCCTTAGGTTTGGTTTAATAAATGAAGTATTGGTAGAGGTTTGTGAGTGGTGGGTTTAAAGAGGGCTATTCTAATAGTACCAGGGACTTGAGGGGTAACTGAGAAAGGATGACAATGAGAAAGAGCCTTGTGGGATACACAACAATATAGGTTCTCTTTTTTTAATTAGAGGAGAATTTAAGGTGGAGAGATTTAAAACACACACACACAATTAAGTGTCCCTTCAAAGTAGTCACCTTGAGAATGGTAGATACTTTCTTTCCTAATGATGTTTTTGGAGCTACTCTGGCAAAGTTGCCTTTTTGATTAGTTTACAAACTATTAAAAAACAATTCTCATTACCTCTTAGTCACACCTCATCAGTCATGGCATGAATAAGGAAATGGGTCGTAGCCAAACTAGAAGTTGTTATGTAGTTGGATTCTTATTTGAACGTTTGTTTCAAAAACTGAGCTGCCTTTGGTTTAATAATTCAACTCTCAGGCCTGGCTGGATCAATCCTGGCAATTAACTAAACAAAAATGTGAGATCTGCTAGAAAGGAAATGGCAAAGGCCCAATCTGCCCCTCCCAAGATTGGTCTTGGCTATTCCCTTTGTACTCCAGGCAGGAGTTAAGTAACTAAACACACCTATGAATTGGCCAGGAGGGTATAAGGCAAAACGTGACATGACTGTTTACTCCAGAAGCGATGGCTTGCAGACACATGTTAATAGTGCTCTGCATCAACATCAACTTTATGGAGCCCCGTTGCAATGACTTAACTATATTACTCAGGGTGAGTAATGCCCAGGAGGAGAGTCTGTCTTGGTGTGTGATGTTCTGTGAACAAGACTTCACTGCTCTTAAATGGGAAACAGACAATATACCACCTGTTCTACCCAGAGAATAGTGTGGTCCAGGGGAAATTCAATGCAGTGAGCATTTATTAAACACTTACTGGGTACAATGCAGTAGAGTGGACTCAACAGATGCAAAAATGAAAGGCGATATACCCCTGCCCCAGAATTAGAATATGATTAAGCATGGAGGGAGGAAGAGAGGTAACATGACAGAAGAAAGAGCTTCAGAGTCAAGAAGAACAGCGGTCAGGTCTCTTTTGTGACAATTACTGGGTGACCTTAGCCAAGTTAATTAGCCCTTCAGTACTATTGGTAACTCCCTAGGCTGCAAATCAGGCTGAGAGCTTCCTCCTTTCACTTCCCAGTTTACAAGTGTCCAATAGAGAGATTTAAGAGGGTCCAAGTATACAAGAGATCTGTATGGAGGAAATAGAGAAGACATGGTGAGGTAGAACATGAACTGGTCCTTGAAGCATTTTAGTATAATACTGGAGCACCATAGGTTTATGCTGGTTTGAACAGGTCAGAACCAGATTTGATGTACATAAACTGGTTTAGACTGGTTTTAACCTGTTTAAGCTGACCTAACTGTCTTAAATTGGTCAGAACCTGTTTGAAATAGTTTCCATTTAGACTGGTTTGAATGGGACAGTTTGAAGTGGTTTAGGCTGGTTTTAACTAGTCAGAACTGTTAGAACAAGTTTTAATTGGTTTGAATTGGTTTTATATAGTTTTGACTATTCCATAACAGAGGAACAGGAAAATATCTGTGAAAAGAAAGATATATAATAGAATAAATACAGCAGTAAATAAGTTCTTCCTCCCTACCCTTTACTTCTTCCCTCCACACCTCCCACAGACCTTGGAAAGCTCAGGCTTATAGAGCTCAAAGAGCTGTTTGAAAAGAATGGATTAAGAAAGCATTAAATAATACCTTGAAATTCTCAGGAAAATTTCATTGACGTATTTCAGCCACCTTTTTGGAAACTGTTTTTGGAAACTGTTGCAACCTTCATTATGAAATATCCATTTCCTAAGAAAGTAACTGAAGTGCTCCGCATGGAAATTTTAATTCAAATAGAATGCGTTGAAATTTTTGGTTTACTTTTTTTTCTTTTTTCCTTTACTAATACAACTTGCTTTTCTCCCTGTTTAGACCCACTTCTGAACCAGGAACTTGGATAGATTCATGAACTCCAGCCTCAGTTTAGATAAGAACTATCCTCATATGAACAGACAATTCTCAGACGAAGAAATTAAACTATTTATAGCCATATGAAAATATGCTCCAAATCATTATTAATCAGAGAAATGCAAATTAAGACAACTCTGAGATACCACTACACACCTGTCAGATTGGCTAGAATGAGAGGGAAAGATAATGCGGAATGTTGGAGGGGATGTGGGAAAACAGGGACACTGATACATTGTTGGGGGAATTGTGAACACATCCAGCCATTCTGGAGAGCAATTTGGAACTATGCTGAAAAAGTTATCAAACTGTGCATACCCTTTGATCCAGCAGTGTTTCTACTGGGCTTATACCCCAAAGAGATACTAAAGAAGGGAAAGGGACCTGTATGCGCAAAAATGTTTGTGGCAGCCCTCTTTGTAGTGGCTAGAAGCTGGAAAATGAATGGATGCTCATCAGTTGGAGAATGGCTGAGTAAATTCTGAATTATGGAATATTATTGTTCTGTAAGAAATGACCAGCAGGATGAATACAGAGAGGACTGGCGAGACTTACATGAACTGATGCTACGTGAAATGAGCAGAACCAGGAGATCATTATATACCTCAACAACGATAGTGTTTGAGGATGTATTCTGATGGAAGTGGATCTCTTCGATAAAGAGAGCTAATTCAGTTTCAATTGATCAAGGATAGACAGAAGCAGCTACACCCAAAGAAAGAACACTGGGAAATGGATATAAACTGCTTGCATTTTTGTATTTCTTCCCGGGTTATTTATACCTTCTGAATCCAATTCTTCCTGCAACAAGAGAACTGTTTGGTTCTGCTCACATATATTGTATCTAGGATATACTGTGATATATTTAACATGTAAAAGACTGCTTGCCATTTGGGGGAGGGGGTAGAAGTAGAAGGAGGGAAGGGAAAAATCAGAACAGAAGTGGGTGCAAGGGATAATGCTGTAAAAAAATTACCCTGGCATGGGTTCTGTCAATAAAAAGTTTAAAAAAAAAGAGAGAGAAGAACTATTCTCATATTATTGTGATAAGTTCTCTCCACTTAATATATTATTATAACCTATTATTGTGATAAGAAGTTCTCTTCACTTAATTCTGAAACTTCTAAAACCTTTCTTATGCATAATAACATATGGATATATGTCATATGCATACAAATAAATCTTATGCATATGAACAAATCTTCCCCAAACTTTTATGTTGTTCCACAGTTCCCTTTTATTATCCTGCCTCAGTTTCCCTAAATTGTCCTGCCTCAGTTTCCCCAATTGTTCTGCCTCAGTTCCTTGAATTGTTCTGCTTCAATCTCCTGGTTGCAGGGGATTTCTTTTCTTTTTTGCTCATTAGAACTGAGATAATTAGGGCCGTGGAAATCTGGCATTCCAAAAGATAAAACTCCAGATGTCCTATCTCAGATACCTAATTGGCATTGTCTGAATCTAAGTCTCAGAATTCCTGGCTCTAGTTGGACACCTCCTAAGTCCTTCCAATTTGTAAGAATTTATGGTCCTACCCCCAATCTGTCAGAACTGGATTGATGGTCCCTGCCTGGAAATTCTGATCACCAGAGTTTGGACTCCATCCCCCCTGCCTTTGTTTAGCTGCCTGAGCTTAGAGCCATATACATGTCATTGAGAACTCACTTTCACTGCTGGATGCTTTGAGACATCAGCCCTGGGGGCACCATGCCCCCAGCACAATCTCTCCCTCTCAAATAAAATATTAAAAACCATCTAATTTCTATCTTGCCTCAGTTTCTCTGGCATTACATATCTTTCCAGGAAAAGATAAAAATAAATGTTGCTGTCTTCTGAAAGACAAGATGTTTGGAACTCTTGGTAAGTTTCTTACTGCCAAAATCTCATATCTTAACTTATCAATTTAGAACTGGATTGTACTTTGCAGGTCATTTAGTCCAAATCTCATCTAACAAATCATGAAACAGCTCCAGAGAGGTAATAGGGGAATATGTGTCCAAAATCATAAAGGAAATGACAGATATAAGACTGCAAACTGATTCACTGACCCTAATCCAGCATTTTTCCTACCATCACCAAACCATTCTTTCCCTTGTTTTCCATGAGGAAATTTGTTATGAATGAAATAGTTATAAACCGAGTCAATTCCTTGTGTCTTTTTTTTTAATGAACTGCTATTTCATTATGTCATTTTCCTTTTATAGGTTATTTTCCCTTGTCCTTTCCCATTCCCATTTATCTTTTCCATTTGGGAGCCCATTTGATATCTCCGTGACGGTAAAAATGATTTCCATTGTATATTCCTTTTTCCTAGCAAGTCCTTTCCCTGTTCCTAATTTAGTCTACCCAATTATTCTAATCATTCTAGTCAATTCTAGTCAACCCAGTTATTTAATTCATAGTTTGGGAGCCAGATGTATCACAAAACTGTGAAGATCAGTGTTCTATAGGACACTATAGTTTATATTATGTTTTGTGAGCAAGGAGTAAGATTTTATATTTTGCCCTCTGTAAGGATTTAAGTTGTTTTTGGTTTTTGGTTTTTTCCCCCTAAGGCAATTGGGGTCAAGTGACTTGCCCAGAGTCACACAGCTAGGAAGTGTTAAGTGTCTGAGGTCACAGTTGAACTCAAGTCCTCCTGATTTCAGGGCTGGTGCTCTATCCACTGCACCATGTAGCTGCCCCAGGATTTAGGCTTTTTTGGTCACTTAAAAATCTTTGGCATAGAAAGGAACTTAGAGAAAGCTGAATAGAATTTTAATAAATGCTTTTGTTATTTTTTTGCTTCTTTTTAAGATTTCAAGCTTGTTATATTTGAATACTTGCAGTGATGGTTAGACCATGCTCATGAAGTAATGTTCTCATGGGTGAGAACATCATTCTTGGTGATCTTTTCTGTTCACTATGAAAATGTGGCTTCTTCTTGGGTCTTTAGCCCCATTTCCAAGAAGAGCCACTCTGGCATTCAGGAAAAAGGCATATCAATATTCTCCAGTTTGTACAAAGAATTTTGGATCAGAGAAAGTCAAGACAAACTATCTTTGTTCTCTTGAATATATGAAAGCATGAAATGCATTTAATAAACCCTTGTGGACACAGAATACAAAAGTGAAGCACTTCTCCTATCCTCAAGAAATTTATAATCTAATGGGAAAGATAGCATATAGAGGGAAGTGGTTGTCAGGAAGGGGTGTTTTAATTTGAAAAGTCACGAGAGTTGTGATTAGAGCTACAGTGGCATGGAATGACATACTCTTTTTCAAAGAAATGACAGTATTGATTTGATTTTATTCCAGAACTGGGAGGGCTATGAATGGGGGAAGGGAGGTAAGGGCAGGAGAAGGAAGGACATGTCCTATAGCAGACAAAAACATGACTGTGGGGTAAAGTGAGATATGACTGGAGCTAGTTGGATATTGTGGGTAATGTGAGATACTCATCAGGACAATGCAGGCTCTGGGGGTAGAAATTCCAGGGCTAAGAAGATTACTAATTTTACAGATGAGGAAAGGAAGCCCAAAGTTAGGTGATTTTTCTATGATCACCTAGATATTTGGTGGCAGAGCTGGGAGTAAAGCCTAGATTTTGGGGCTTCCAGGTCAGTACTCTTTCTATTATAACTCATTATCCCTAAATAAAAAGCAAAATTCAAAATTCACATTTAAATTGGACTGGCCTCCTGTATTCTGGGAAGCCTCCTCTGAAAGGAGTCTTTCAGGTTCTTCCCTGAAAGAATCCAGGGGGGAAAATCATATTTTATAACATAATAGAACATTTAGACAAAAAAGCAGAAAACCTCTTCTTTAGACCTATGCACAATTTATGTTAAAGCCATCCCTGGAAGTGCTATAAAATAATTCTCTGCTCCGTTGAGTTGTGGCTTCCTTTGTTTGGTACCTCTAAGGAACTTAATACATTTCCCATTTACTGGGAACTCCTTAGCACTAACTTAGGTAAATAACCAGGGGTCTGCATCCCAAAGAGATCATTAAAACGGGAAAAGGAATCACTTGAGCAAAAATGTTTGTGGCAGCCCTTTTTGTAGTGGCAAGGAATTGGAAAAACTGACTGGATACCCCTCAGCTTGAGAATGGCTGAATAAGTTATGGTGTATTAATGTTATGGAATATTATTGTTCTTTAAGAAACGACCAGCAGGATGATTTCAGAGGCCTGGAGAGACTTATATGAACTGATACTAAGTGAAGTGAGTAGAACCAGAACATTGCTGTGTCAGCAACAAGAAGATTGTGTGATGATCAATTCTGATGGATGTGGCTCTTTTCAACAATGAGATGATTCGGGCCAATTCTAATAGACTTGTGATGGAAAGAGCCATATGCATCTAGAAAGAGGAACTCTGGGGACTAACTGTAGATCACAATATAGTATTTCTGCCATTTTTGTAGTTGTTTGCTTGATTTTCTCTCTCTCTTTTTGATTTGATTTTTTGATTTTTAATTGGATTTTTCTTGTGCAGCATGATGAATGTGGAAATATGCATAATGGAGTTGTACATGTTTAACATGTATTGGATTGCTTGCTGTCTGAGGAAGGAAGTGAGGGAAAGGGAGGGAGAAAAATTTGGAACATAAGGTTTTGTAAGAGTGAATATTGAGAATTATCTTTGTGTGTATTTTGAAAATGGAAAGGTATTATTAAACATAAAATAAATAAATTTAAAAATAAACAAATGAATAGATAAATAAATAAAAGAAGGAAATTGACAAAAGAGTGTCAGGTAGTAAATGATTTCAAATACACAAAGTTTTGGTAATTTCAATCCTTCTCTGATTTCCATTTTCCAATTCATTGTGCATCCTTCATAGTGGGCCATGCATATTTAAAAATCTCAAGTTGAAATATAGTGGTTCTCTCATCCTTGTATGTGCATTAATAGCTAGGTGACATCAGGAAGATCTTAGTCCAAATCTAGTCTGAGGCCTCTATTAGCTATGTGTCCCCTGACAAATCATTTCATCTCCATCTGCCTTAGTTTCCTTAACTGTAAAATGGGGATAATAATAGGGAAGTACTATTGTTTCTGTGAGGGTTGTTGTGAGGATCAAATGAGCTATTTGTACAACTCTTAATACAGTATCTGTCATATGGTTGTGGTTTAATAAATGCTTATTCCTTCCCTGTTGACAAGAGAATTGTTGGTGAAGCACTGCAGTTCTCATTCAGATACTAATAACTGGGTTGGTAGAGGACTTTCCCATTACAGGATAAATGTTTTACTATTTATGTTTAAATTGCCTCTTAATGAACATTATTTCCCACTTTCTGAAGAAGTAACATCAAGAACCTAGCACTGTAGGGTAGTTGGAATCTCTAGATCAGGAGAAGGAAAACCTAGGTTTGACTCTGTATTCTGAAATTACTGATTATAATTCCAGTATATTCAGATATAGCAAGTCTTTTAAGTTGTACAGGGAGAAATAATTTTAATAACCAATGATTTGAGGAATCTAGAGTTTTTTCTCCTTTTTTTTCTAAAGTCCTAATTTCAAAGTTCAACCTCTGAAAGACATTATTAATATTGAGACTGAATAAACTCTCTTCTCAATTTTGATCAGAATCCATCCAACTTTTTAAGGAATTTAATCAAAAGTGGGAAAGCCCACTGTATTCTGCACAAATTTGGGTGTGGACAAGTTCTTTGATTATATTGCCCAAGGCTGGACAATTTAGAAGTAAATGACATAAAGTTACATTTCCCCCAACCCTTCATTAGAATAGGTCTACCTTTCTTTGTAATATTCATTCTCTTTCAACTGTTAACCAATCAGAGTTGACTGCTATCCTTATAAACACCCACCCACTCTTCCAAATACATATAACTGTGAACCCACTGCCATGGTTGGTATTTGGCATTCAAGAGTGTCACTGACTCTTTTATAAATAAAATATTAGCATTATTAATAATAAATGATTAATTATCCAGAAAGTATATCTTTTAAACTTTTCAAATGTCACAGTATGCTTCTCACTCCTCTTTCAGGATTGGTGTTAGGATCAAATGAACTGGTCCATGAAAGCCCTTTGTAGAGGCAAAATATCCTGATTGATTGACCCATGAGTGAGCAAAAGAATTCACACATGGCTACTTTACAAATAAGTTAATTTTATTGAATAGGCATTATAGCTTCTCTCTGTTTCAAATGATGGAGAAGCTGGGTCACACAGATTACAGAGCTATCATTTACTTGAAGTAATCTTTCATAAAAGAAAGAAATTAAATATACAGTTCTGCTATAAAAAGTGCGACAGTCATAACTGGAAGTTTTCCAAAACGAAAGCAAGATTTACTACATATTGCAAAAATTGGTTTTAGTGCTTTAATACTTTACAAAGTAACAACCCAACTGCTAAAAACAGCTCTTACATGTCTTTCTTTGTCCAAGAATGGATTAGATTAAAAATAACATTGGACTTTAATCCGGATGACAATCACATGTAGAAAAAAGTTCTTGATCACTTGCATTTTTTTTTCAAAGCAACAGAATTCAGGCCCATTTTTTAACATTGATGGTCTTGTTGATCCATTTCCATCAAGTAAGAAATGGTAGGAAACTAAACACAAGAAAACTGTATTGTTTCACCCAAAGACTGATGATAATCAGTCAATCAAACCATGGAGGAAAGGGGAAAAATGTACCATTCACTCATTTCCACACAGGCTGAACACATATTTCTATGGACACGTTGAACACAAGGGTAACCCGGAAAGTCACTGTGGCTTTAAGAAAAGCTTTTCTTCATTTCTTATGGTCACATCAATTTGCCTTAGTAGAATGATCTGCTAGAATTCTTGAAACTAATCAAAGATGATAATAAACTAGGCTCAGTTCTGGAAAGGGCTAGATAGGGATGGTTTGTTACTAAAAAGTTTAATTCTTCTATAGAATCAGGCAAGTTTAATTCTCATTGTTCTAACACTTGATTTATTCATGTGTCTAAGAAAACCCTGTAACCCACCAATCAGCTAAGGATCTATGACTGAGAAGAGGTATTTTGTTTCCCTCAGTGGGTGTTTTGGATGCTTCTTGTTGCTATATGTATTGGTTTTCTTAAGCCTTATTTGCAGTTCCTACCTTTTATCACTTTACATGATGACTTTGGGCATCATTTATTGGAAACAGCTCTTTCTTCTTCCCCCACAGTAGTCTCAATTACACTTGTTGCTCCAATTTCGTTGCCCAGATGTATAGGATTCTTCAGGCAAAGAAACATCAATGGGCATCTTCATATGGTCAATTAATGGAAGGTCATATAATTTGGGGAGGGGATAGAAGTGTAACCCCCTCAGCAAGAGTTTTCTTGCAAATAAGTAAAGGGAACAAGCTCACACAGCCAATCAGTTTGGCAATAAATGGTAAATCTTTAATTCAGAGCATTTAAGAAACAGGTTGCACGTCCCTGGGTACATGCTTCAGAAAGCCTGTTGCTTTGGGTTTTGGTTTAAGTCAGACAGTTGGACACTAGCAAAAAATATGGTCAAGGCAGTGTCCAGAGGTATCACAGATTTATGTCTTTTAAAAATGTGATCAATGGAATCAAGGCCAGAGATTAAAGACAGTTGGGAAGGCTTTGTATTGTGCCCCTGTCCATCCCAAGGCCTACAAAATATTAACAGTATTTTGCCACCAACCCTTAAAAAAGACAAAACTTAGCCAAAGTATCCAGAAGATAAAGTGCCAGTTTTTATAAAGGGTTCCACAGCAAAATAGATAATCTCTATGAGGGAAGCTGGGCACTATGGGAATATACTTTTGGTCATCACATGAGAAGGCTGTAAAAGAGTGGAGAAGGAAAGGAATTGCAAATTGGAAGCCATGAGACAAGAGCCTGCCTTGTCTCTCTCTGGAGCTTCTTCTTTGAGATTTAAGCTTCAAAGTCCAGTTTGATAAGGCTGTGTCTGCAGGATGCCATAACCATCAGTTTAAAAGTGAGAAAAATCAGCCGGATTTGAGGCCTCAAAGATGTTTATTTTAGTGTTCATCTACCTGGCAGCTTCTTCTTTCTACCAACCCCATCCCTAATAACCCCCCCCCCCAAAAAAAAAAACCCAATCCAAGCAAAATCAGAAAACAAAACTTACTGTTTGCCTTGTATGATTTTGCAATCCATCCCAAAGGATTGAAATAACAGTCCCTTGGGGATTAGTCCTTTGGATTAAATGAGATGATTGTAAAAAAAAATTTATCACAGTGCCTGATACATAGTAAGCACTATACAAATTCTTATTTCTTTCCCTTTACTTCCCTCTCCTTAAAGAATGGCTCACAAAAGCCTAAGTATATGAGTAGTTACTTTCTTTAAAATATCTCTATAATGAATGGAGAAGTTAAGTGGAGGTAAAGTGTAAAGAACCTCAATCTAGGAATCAAAAAACCTGGGCTCTACCAGTAGAATTTTGTGACCCTGCTCAATTCATTTAACCAATGTAATTTCTTTATCTGTAAGATGAAGGATTGGATCTGATGTTCCCTAAGGTTCGTCCTAGTTTATTCATATCCTTCAAATCTACACCTTCTCTGGAGCAGAGGTTTTGGGGGAAGAAAGAAGGGGAGTGGACAAGAAGGACGGGAAAGGGAGAGGAAGGAAAGAGAATTGAGGGAGAAATAGAAGAAGGAGGAAGAGGAGGCAGGGAGAAGAAGAAGGAAGAAGAGGAGGAAGGGGAAGGGAGAGGAGAAAGAGCATCACAAGAAAGATTGCCTCAGAGGTATCAGTGGGTTTCATTGACATGGTTACTGAGCCATTCTCAGCTTTAACTTTGGAACTCTAAGGCAGATAGCTGAGCAGTCAGCATTTATGGAGAGGTCCATTAGGGCAAAGTACAAATATTACCCACATCATCCATTCATAGCATCCATATTTATCTTGCCATCTTAGTTATCTATGACAATCAGGTAACATACTCTAGAACACGACTAGATGTAAGGAAGCAGGTAGATAGTGGGGCAATTCAACTAGCTTGCCTGATAGAAATTCCCCACTTTCATTGATAGTAGTATACTCTATGGATGGAATTCAGGCTGAATTTTCCTCTTTCAGGTCATCTTAAGGGCTACAGTATGATGATTCTACTTTTATTCCCTTCCAAACAACTTAAAAACTGTATTAACATCCTGAAATAATTGGATTGGCTGATTTGTTTTTCCCTACTACGTTAGCTGGTGTCCTGGAGAGACAGTGTAAAACTGGGTTGAAATCTTATTTGTATTCCTTGGCTTTTGCAGAATGAACTGAGTTTTATTGTTCACAGCAGGTATATTTGTAAAGCTCCTTGAGGCACACTCCCCGGAGGGAATTAAAAAAATGATGACATTATCAACATAATGCACTGCTCCCATACAGACAGATTTATGGTCCATGTTTGTATATGGATGAAGCAGACAGCAAAATTAAAAAAAAAATACAGTTTCTCCCAATTATTTTTGCAAGAGAAAATAAAAAGCAGAGTGCCTGGTGGCACTGTACAGGGGCAGCAGCTTCTGAAAAGCAATTGGAAGCAATTTCCTTTCAGCTTTGCTGACTGAAAACATTATCATGATGCAAAAGAAGTGAGAAAAGGCCAACTGGGATCATTGGCTCCTGGTAGGGTTGAGGGCAGCACTTGGCTAGACCCCCCTCCCTTTATATTCCAGGCAAAGTGGGAGGTGAGCATGAGATATTGAGGAAGATCAAGAGTGGCTGCATCTGGCCTTTGATTTCAGGAATGAGTGGGTTCTGATTTTTACAGGCTGCAGTGGAACCCCTTCTGAAAGCAGAGCATCACTGTCTGGGTCTGATGAAACGTCTCACTCCAGAATGGGAAGTGGCTTTCTAGGGATGAGGACATGCTGAAAAGGGACAGGATGCTTGGCTACACACCGGGAGGAATGATGTCCTAAGTTTTTGCAAGGAGCCTGCCCACTTCTCCCATTGCTTACAGATATGTTGACAACATTTATGAATAAGACACGTTCATAACATTCATGGCCAGTGTTATGGGGAAGTGGGGAGGGGAGCCTGACTCGGATGCCATATTTTCTTGTGCTCCCTTTCCTAGCGTATCTGTATGTGTCCTATGGTAAAGCATAACTTGTTAGAAGAGTTACACTTGTCTAAGATACCCCCGAAGTATTTCAGCAGGAGACAGAACAGAAGCCAGCATAGTAACACACAATTGGGGCAACTAAAAGTATTTACAGCCATAATTACAGGAATAGGTGGGGACTGAGGCTGTATCGAGTTAAATGACTCCCAGTCCCCAGGGAGTCACAACTTTAAGGCTGTTTGGAACTGGCTGGCTGCTAACTGCCTTGGACCTTCCACAGTGCGAGTGTCCATCAGCCATTTATATGTCCTCAGAATATATAGTCCCTGCAGCACAGGTGAGGAAAAACATCCTGTGACTTGGGATTGTAGGCTCATTTTTTCAAGAGGTCCAACTTCCCTAAAAGAAGGAACACCAAACGCTTGGACAAGAAGGAAATAACAAGGATTAAGAAGCAGATTGCTAATAGATATTTGAGTTGACTAAGGTGAAGGTCTCTTTATCTGGGAGACTATTCTCATTTCCCCTTCAATTACTTGTTATATTATAAGGTTTCTATGAACTCAATCTACATGGATCACAGCAGGAAAAACAACAACAACAAACAAACAAGACATAGATAAGGATGCCAATACATGCAATACATAGTCACATCTTTGCCTCTGGATGCTGACACACAAACAAGACAATGTCCCAACTTTCTATAAGAATAAGTTGGATATTTCTTTTTTTTTTTCCTTGTAGTTTACCTACTGATGATAATACAAAAGTCTCCTAAGTTGCCTAATCACTTGAAAGATGTTTTATGGGCCCATTTGCTTTTAATGAAATATGTTCATGAATCCTAAATGAGATTTTAGAACAAGTCAGGCTTCCAGGTTGTGTGGCTGAATAGCCATTTTCCCAAGAGTCTTAGAAGAAGTAAGGGAAGATTAAGAATTCAATCCCCTAGTATGATTTGTTCCCCCCAATATTTTTTTGGAGTGGGGAGAGGAAAGGGTGCACTCAAAAATTCATGACACTTCTAACAGCAAGTCTTTGCAAATAGTCAAGTAAATCCACTTTTAGAAATCACATGTATGGATTCAAATTGTTCTGAATCCCAGTTAAGCCATCTGGGAGGGAACATTTATTTAGGTAACAAAAAACTCCATGATAATTTAAGGATTTTGAAGTTGCTTGTTACAAGGGAAAAGTAGGGGACAAAACTCCACCAACTGAAAAAAAAAAATCAAGCTTTTCAATGAAAGACATTTGCATGTTCCACCTTTTCAATAGGTAATTTAGGACACACACATAGATAGCATTCAGAACTTTAGAGAACAGTATATAACTCTCTTCTGGTTAAATGTCTACATTACAATTCTCAAGTTACCCCACTAATGTGACAACCCTGTTTATAATAAAGGCGCAAAATATTGCTCTGCGGCATATTTTGAAAATAATATAAAAATAATTTCTATATTACAATTTAAACTTGTCTTGTAAAGTGTCAACATAATATAGCCTGAAATCTACAAACAGAATACACTTACATACACCTTCCTTTAACAATAGACCTTTCTTTTTTTTTTTTTTTAAATCATATACACAGGTAGTAAGTGTGCAAACAAATGTTAAGCAAATTAATGAAACAACCTCCATTTTATTTTATGAATATTTGGTGGGCCTTTTTGATTCTTGCTAAGAATCAATAAGGACACCAAATAAAGACTTAAAATAAACCAAGTGGACCAAAATGAATGTGGACCACCTACAATCGTTTGCTATCTGACAGGAGCATTGATCACCTAATTATGGCAATTCCTCTGGAGCAAGGGATCTTCCTCCAAATGATTCCCATTGTATTTCTAGGGGGAAAATATTCCCTTACTATTTATCCCTCTCTGTTATCTCCTTTTTAAATTTTGCTTCCATAAGTAAATATAAATCATAGAATCTTAATGCTAAGGTGATCTAGTCCAACTCCTTAATTTTGGTTATGAGGAAACAGGGGCCAAAAAAATAAATGGCTTTCCTGGTGTCATACTGCTAGACAGTTAACTTTCCAATCAAGATCTCCCAAGTCCCAAGTCAATGATCTTTCTACCATACTACACTGGCAGTCTTCCAAAAAGTGATTCTGCATTCTAAAAAAGCGTTTTGTAGCAACAAGCTAATTTTTACCGATTCATATTCAGTATGATATTATAATTTAGTCAGAAAGACCTCTGGCCAGGGATCTAGCCTAATTCTGTCTTT
The DNA here is from genome assembly GCF_016432865.1 of Antechinus flavipes. Classification (NCBI taxonomy): domain Eukaryota; kingdom Metazoa; phylum Chordata; class Mammalia; order Dasyuromorphia; family Dasyuridae; genus Antechinus; species Antechinus flavipes. The sequence continues at coordinate 548,610,482 of NC_067399.1, read as the reverse complement.
TATGCAGCATGCAACGTATTGGTGTCCAGGATTATTAAATTATAATATAAAAATAGTATTTTTTTCTTTTTTTTTTGCAAATACTGTTGGAAGGATGGCTCTCAAGAAAAAGCATAGAAGATGCAATTATTTTATGATCTGAAATGGATGACTCAATCAACAAGCTTTAATTAAGTGCCAGCCACAATGTCTGGGCTCAATCGGTGCCATTAGGGCTTTACCACACATAGTCAATATGCTGGCTTGACCAGTCCATGTTGTTTTGGACACAGAACATCTTTGTGATGAGACATGTCTAAAATCTTAGCTAGGGATAGATTTAGAACACTTTCTAAAGTTTTTTTTTTTTTTTTTTTTAAGTCTTAGTGGATTATCTTTCAATACCTAGAAGTGGCAGTGGGGCAGGGGTAAAATTTTTTAATTCAAGGGGAAAGATTAGGTTGCCACATTCTCTAAGAAGTGACAGAAATAATTACTCCACATAGAATTTAAAATTTCTTGTATTACAATACCTTTTTTTTTTTTTTAATGGGGAAAGGGACTGTGGGAAGAAAGGATGCTGTATGTGTTTAAACCAGGCAGAGTGCATGAGAAAGGTAAAACATTTGCATAGCAAGTTTGTCTTTGAAAAATTTGACAAGCAGAAGGACTGTACAATTAGAAAACTTAGAAACAAACATTAACTTTGTTTGATGCTCTCATGCCCCCCCGGGGTGCCTGTGAGGCTCCTATCCATTTCTGGATGTGTATTCGAGCATCATTAAGGTTAGCTGTCGAATTTGTATTTAATCTTGTTAGAAGGAGCAGCCATATGTTCATTTATCTTTGTCTACTTCTGGATTCTACAAAGGAAGCAACCATTTTCCTTAATGCAGTACACTTGTGTCACAAAGCAATAGTTCTGGCCTGAACAAATGAGATAAATCCAAAGAGCTGCTGGAAAACCCTTATACCAGAATTTTAAAAAAGAAAAAAACTTTTTTTTTCTTCTTTTGAGTAACAAAAAACTCTAACAGGAGAAACATATGCATTATCAATTGTTACACATTCAAAGTATTGTTCAGCATGAAAATTAAAATTTTCAAAAAATTCCCAGTAAAGATTTTTTTTTTCTATTTACTAAAGAATTTTGACTCAAGGAATTGTTCATGTAAAACTCCAATAACTTGCAGAAAACCTCACATGCCGCAGAATAAAAAAATTAATCACTCACAGGAATTACTCTATTGTAATACTTAAAACAAGTAAAAAAAGTATCACTTTTTTTTGTTTTTTGTTTTTTTGCTGTTAGTGTTCCTTCTTAGCATCTTCTCCAGATGTGAAGCAGTTGGCTCAAATTAAGAGACAGCTCTACCTGTCATTTTTTTTTTCTGAGGCTTGACATTGTTGTGACTTCACACAGAAGCAATTGTCAAGGAGGAATCAAGTGCTAGTCTAAGGCTCTAAGAGTACTTAATTTTTTTCTTTTGTCATTGAGGTTTCAGTCCCTTATTTATATTCCTCAGAAACAAACGAGTTCTAATATTTGACTGGAATGGTAAGTTTTGATGTTAGCCATTCCCTTGGCCAAGAGCTGTCATCTCTAGAGGTAACCCATAAAAGGACAATGGGTATTGCTGTACAAAAGAGGGTTGCTAAGGATACACTTTTGAGAAATTTATGTTTCCTATGGGAGGCACCACACAAGAAAAGGGAAAATTTAATGAGTTTCGGCCTTGGTCTCATCATCCTATGGTCAAAAACTTTTACAGGATCTATAAGAGCTGATGTTGGTTCTATAAATTCTGCAAGAACACTCTAGCCATGGCCTGAATTAATCTTGAGAGGAATATATCTCCCTCATCACCTATTCCACCCAATTCTACTTTGAATGGATGTAGGTTCAGAACTCCTTTACCACTCATGTTTCAAAGCCAGTCTTCATAATGAGCTCACAAGCTGACCATTTTTTTTTCTGTCCACGCAAAAATGGCTCCCCGACCTACCATCTGCCACACCTTTGGCTACGTAAGTTTTCCACATGCCCATGGTCAAAAGTCCATTAAAAAAAAGTGGTCAAATTAAAAATCTGAATGGACTGGTAGCATTTTGCTCATGTACCAGGATGAGTTCATTGAGTTTTATACATCCCACCTGCCTTTGTGGTAAATGGCAGGAATTTCATCCTGTTTCCCTCTTGAATAGCTCCTGTCATCTGAGGATCTCCAAGCAGCTGACAGACTTGAACAGAAACCTCACAACACCCCTGTGAGGTAGGTTATAGTGTACCCATTTTAGAGATAACTGGGCTACTTTTGATGGCAGTGTAAATGTCGCCTCTAGACAGATGAAGGTGATAAGAGGGTTTGCTTATGAGATGAAGCCTTATATTCCTAAAGGGTCAACAACAATGATCATAATGTCAGAAAAAGTCAAAATACCTTTCTAATCCCCTCCCCACCCAACAGGATTGAATGGGGGAATCGGAGGAAGCAAAAAACCCTCGGTTTAAACTTGCTAATGAGTATACCCAGCAGAGCTACCAACACAGACCTTCTCTTCACATTTTGTTTCTACATAATGCATTGCTAATTGAATTCGTACAGATGTCAACTACCATGGAAGATGTCAGTCACCATGTTTAAAAAAAAAAGTATGAAAAATTATCCCCTTCTCAAAACAAAGGGCTGTGGAATATATTTATTTTCTTGAGGAACACAAAGATTCTCCTGATGGCTATTGGATCTTCAACGTGTATGAGGCAGATGCTTTCCTAACACATCATTCACATCTCCAATATTATGACTTTTCCCTCCATCCTTCTACTACCTGAGTGACATCAGTGTAAGTTCAGGCACCATTAGTGATTTCTGACCACACATAGACACAGCACTGACAAAAAAGGGTAAACAACCTTTCAGCTGACCAGGGTGTGTAAAAAAGACACTGACAAAATGGAAAATAAATTCTTTATGATAAATTCATCTCTGATTTCTGTGTTTTCCCCAAATAGAAGTCACAAGCCTGACAGTGACTGTCACTCCCTGTGGGAAGGACCGGCTTTCTTCGGACATCCACCACCTTCCGCCATCATAAGGGAAAAAAAAACAAAAACGATGAGACTAATTGGTTTGGAAGAGCCTCAGAAGCCTTCAGTGCCGAAGTCCCTTGGTCTCTCTCTCCCTTCGCTTGAGTTCCTCTTTGTAACAGTAGGAACAATAGTTTTCAGTCTCTGGGCGACCATAAAAGGAACAGTTTTCCTTCTTGCAGCGGTTCTGCTGAATGGAATAGATGGGGCAAACTGTGCTTCGGCCTCGGTTTTTGTCATTGTTCAACCACGTCTGCGGGGCTTCCTCGTCGGCGTACTCCAAGCAGTCTCTAACGTCGGCGGTGTTGAAGCCGTTGGTGTACGTCTGGGACTTGTGTTCGGCGGGCAGGGCGTAGGCCAGCGACTCCACCGTGTTCACGGTGCGGATGCCCGCTAGCCGGGCGGGGCTGTAGCTCTGGGAGGACAGGGACCGGTTCTGCTGGGGGTACGTGGCGCACGTTTTGAGCGTGCCCACCACGGGCTTGTAGGTGTCATCCTGGAAGCCGGACGGCTTGGAGTTGACGTCATGCAGATGGATCACGCTTTGCCTCTGGACGGGTGGAGTATGGCTATAGTGGGCGGAGACGGGAGTGGGGCCGTTCCTTTTGGCGCTGTTGCTGGGGGAAGAAAATGACCCTGGGGTGGGACTGGTGCGGTCTTTGAATTTTAAAACGAGTTGAGTTGTATGGCTTTGAGGCAAGACTGGTGATGCCCTGTCCTGAGGGGACGATTCCAGTTTTTCCTTGGAGAAGGCCTCTGGTTCCAGCTTCCGGCAGGACGAGCCCCCCAGGGAGGCCTTCTTCTCCGCCTCTTTCCGCTTCTGTTCCTGCTCGGCGTTGAAGCGCTCCTGGGCGCTGGTCAGGTAGTAACCGATCATTTCCTCGTGGAACTGGTGCCGGTGGCTGGTCAGGAGGAGCCCCGCGAAGATGAACTTCCTCTCGCCCTGCATGGCGGCCCTCAGGATGTTAAGGCTCAGCTTCACGTCCGTGCTGTACTTCCACGGGTCCGACTGCTTCTCGGACAGAGCCTTGGCGCTTTTCTCGACGGGAGACACGCTGGCCTTGTCGGTGGGAGACGGGGTGTTCTTCTCGGAGGGAGACGTGCTGGCCGACTGGCCCGACTCCTCTTTGCTGCCCTTTCGAGATTTGGACTTCTTCTCCTTGACCTTATCCGTCCCCTCGCCGTTCTTCCCGTTCCCCGAATTGGCTCGTCCCATTTTCCCATGGACCAGCCCCCCAAGGCCTCCCATGTTCTTTTTCAGTTTGATTCCAAGGGTTTTGCTGAGGCTCCCCAGCTTATTGGCCACAGAATCAGTCCTGTTCTTGTCCTTTTCTTTTCTCTGTTTGTCCTTCTCTTTTTCTTTCCCATTCTTGCCGTTATTGCTATTGGAATTACTACAGATGGAATCTCGGTCTGAGTCCATGGAGTCAGCCAGAGACTGAACATCCTCCCCCGCTGAAGCTGTAGGAGATTCAGGCTGGGCCAAAGGAGCCTAAACAAGAAAAATTAGGAATAAATGAGATCTGAGAAAGACCATTGTTAAGGAAATAGCTTAACCTTAAAAAAAAAAAAAAGCCCAAAAAACAATAACAAAATGCCTCCTGATCTCACTGTGATTTTAACCTTTAAGCTACACTTTGACTAGTCTCTATGTACTGTTTAATTAGCCTTTTTTTTTTTTTTTTTTTTTTTTTTGGTGCACAAGGACATGAAGTGCTTAGAGGAAAATCTGGAGGGACAGAAACATGATCTATTCAGCAGCAATAATGAGCAGGGTTTTTAAAAGGCATGACCGAAGGCGTTTATACTAATGCACTGTAGAGACCCTATAATCTGCATGTTAAATTAGCAGGATTGTTGCCATCTGACGACATTTCTGAAAATGGAGCTTGGGTTTTTTTCTTCTTTCTTTCTTCAGTGAAATCATAAAGGATGTTGCCTAGAAACACAGAAAACTTGGGCTTTTTTGGGGGGATGGGGTGGGGCAAAGGGAGTTGCATCTGTAAGAGTGATCTTTGGGTGACCAAGTCTTTGGAGGGTAATCACTGTATCAAAACATAGAATCCTTCTCCCCCTAAACACTCCCTCCCAGATCCTGGCACACTTAAGGGAACTCGATCAATAGGCCAATTCAATCTTAGGCCAATAATAATCATATTCTGCTTTAAAGCAAGTTCAGACTACTTCCTTCTCGTCCTTGTCTTTGTCCCTACCCCCCATCCCCCCACAAGGCTAAACAAGAAAAAAAAAATGATTCTAAATGCAGGTTCATAGGGTTGTAGAATTAGAACTGAAAGGGACCTCAGATGTCACCCCCCTCTTCCACACACACACACATTCCCATTTTACAAATGAAGAAACTGAAGACCAGAGAAGGGAAATTATTTGTACGGGGTCAGAGAGGTAGTAAGTAGCAGGCTCAAGATTTGAATTCAGACCTCCTAACTTTAACCATGTATCACTCATTTTGAATCTATCCATCTATCCATCCATCCATCCAACAAAAAGTTTCTTGAGCATCCTCAGTACTCTCTCAGTGGACAAGTCAATAGAGTAGCTACTAAGAAGTTAAAAGAGCCATATTCTTTGTCCTCAAAGTATTGATAATTTAGCTGGGGAGAGAAGACATAACTAATATAGGAAAAGTATCAGTAAAAGCTGATTGGCAAGTGTTATCAAAACAGGCTTTTTATGGAGCTGGGTCTAGGAAGATGGGAAAGGTTTCACTAACTAGAGATTGGGTAGGAGACTGGTGAGGGAAGAATAATTGCAAGTAGAACATTGTGAAATAACCCCCCCAAGACAGAGTATATTCTTAGGACTAATTTAAAGAGCCGAGTAGATGCAGTTTAAAGGTGAAAATCCAAGTAAAAATTCCCACACAAAAAGTATTTTCATCTTTTATTACAGAAATTTTACCATTAGAGATTCACTCTTTTGGTTCAATAATTGGCTTTTAATCTTTCAATGTCCCTTATTATTTACTTCTGGGAAATATGGCACCTTAAACTAGTATCTGATTAAAGATTCAATTATTATTAATTACCATAATAGCTAACAGTCATATAGTGCTTTAAAGCTAGCAAAGAACTTTACATAAGTTCTTTATGTTGAGGTAGGCATTATCTCCATTTTACAGCTAAGGAAACAGGAGTTTGGTTTTTTGGGGTCACACAGCTTGGAAATGTTGCAGGAGGATTTGAATCCAAGTCATCTTGATTCCAAATCCAACACTCTATCCACTGAATAGGATAAATAAAGGACTTTGAGGGTCAGGGTCACAGGATCTATTCTATAACCCAGAAAAACTCACGGAAAAGGAATGCTAAGGTTTCAGTAGGGGAGATAGAAGGGTCTTGAAGAATGAAGTAAGGGGAAATCAAAGACTAGTTTCATTGTGATAAAGCCTCATCAAGTTAAGGGCAGGTCACTGGCTTCATCTACTGTTCACTGAAAGACTATTTACCTGAGAATTTCCACCAGGACCATTTTGAGACAAAACTTGAAAGTGTTGGAAGGTAGGCCCATTTCTCCTCTCTGACCAGAGATGTAGAGCTGGATAGGGACCTTAAAGGTCAAACAATTCAACATTTTCATTTTACAGATGAAAAAATGGAGGCTTAGTTTTATGTTTTTTTTTTTTTTTTTTTTTTTAGTTAAGGTCACATAGGTGATAGCCAAAACAAGATATCAATCTTAATACTGTGACTTTAAACCTAGCCTTCTTTCCAAGGAGCTAGGCAGGACAGCCAAATGGCTCCATAATGCATGGAGTGCTGGGCCTGGAGTCAAGAAGGCTCATCTTTCTGAGTTCAAATCTGGCCTCAGACTCTTACTAGGTACATGACCCTGGGCAAGAAACTATTAGCCTCTGTTTCCTGATCACTTAAATGAACTGGAGAAGAAAATGGAGGACCATTCCAATATCTTTGCCAAGAAAACCCCAAGTTGGGTCACGAAGAATAGGACACAACTAAAATGACTCAGCAGCATGCTGTACCTTGCCTCCACACTTTTGCTGGTTTATGAAAAGGGAAGTCTTGTCTAGGGGCCAATGCATGCATTGCGTGAAGGAGGAAAGCCAGTTCTCCTGGGCAGTATGACACATGGAGTGGGAGCATTGAGTCTTAATGCACAATTTTAGATTAACCCTCCTCATCCTCACGACCCAGGACTTCTGCCTCTGAGCTCTGCCTTGCTGGGATGAAGCCAAAACAGCCTACCGTGGGCACGTACAGTAAACCAAGTTGGAGATAGGAGAGAACAGATTGTAATCTGAGGGATTGACTGATGGAAAAGATGAATGTCTAAGACACATTTCAAAGAACCACAGAAATGATTTAATCTGACTCCCTTATTTTCATGATGAGGTCCGGAAATAAAACTTGTAGCTAGAAGCTACAGGACTCCTACTTATTTCCCTTACTTTCTACTATACCAAACCAAGCTTTAAAAACACATCCAATGTTCTCCCCCAGCCTTCACTAATTAAATTATAAAATGATGAATAAGACGGATACTTATAATGAATGGCACTAATAATTGTCAAGGCAAGGTTGACATGAAGGCCCCAACTCTGCCTCCTCAAATAGGCCAACCCTTGTTGGGATTACTTCCTCAAAGCCATATACTTTTACTCCTCTAGCTCAGATGCCTATTTTTTCCCCAAACCAATGATCTGGCTGGGCTAATTTTTACATCTGGGAAGAAAATGCCACCTACTGGGAGAAGGAGGAAATTCCTAGAATTTGTCTTTCATTCCTGCCCTCTCAACCTCCTTCCATCCCCCATTCTTCACACAAACACACAAAGCTTATAATTAATTCTTCTACAAGGGAGCACAGCACGTTCTGATCTTGGCAGAGAGATATCTCTCCGTTGTGACTTGTCTAAAGCCTGTTTTCTGAGCAAGCATGTTTTTCCTGTCTTTTCTTTATATTTAAAAAAATAAAAAAAGAAAACTAGTCTCTTTCCCCTCATATGTTTAGTAAATAAACACACATACATACACACACACAAAAGCAGGGGCTATGTGACCTAATTCATGCCCCACTCCCAGGAAAATAAGACAAAAAGACAGATGGCATCTTTGTTATACACTCATTTTTTTTTTTTTTTAAATCTTCCATTCATTAGAAAAAAATGCAGCTCTTCTTTCCTCCTCTTACAACCTCTGGTGAGAGGATGAAATTAGCTGGGAAGGAAGAAGGATGAGAAGTTCCCAAGGGAAGATGGAAATGTGGAAGAGAACTGTTAATTTCTTTCCTAACAGGAGGGTTTCTGAAAGAGGGTACTATCGGGAAGTTTTCTTGGGAAGGACAAGTCCAGACTAGGAGAGGACAGTCATCAGGGAAAGCTGAGGGAGCAATGGAGCCCTGGCAAGATGTGCTCTTTCCTGCATTTCATTTTCATATCATCAAGCATTTTGCTTCTGACTCAGAATCTCAGAGAGTGTTTCTGCCTAGAGAGGGAAGGCTTACCCGGGTTTCAGAGGGGATGCGGATCCAAGTGACATTCATGTAGCTGTGCAGAAGGTTCAGCTTGGCTTCTAGAGACAGTATCAAACTGAGGAGTTTGGAAAAAAATAAAACAAAATACATACAATATGAGTCTTAAACATGTCAGATGCTCAACTTAAATTAAACACACACACACACACACACACACACACACACACACACACACACATACAGAGCTACATTTTCCCAACCCAATGCTTTCTGTATGTTAGAAGAAAATGGTTTGACATCCTACACGTTTCCCAAGAATTTAGTCACGAATATGGAAATATGTTAAAAAGGATTGTACATGTATAACCTATATCAGATTGCTTGCTGTCATGGGGAGGAGAGAAGAGGGAGGAGAAAAAGCTTGGAACCCAAATCTTACAAAAATGAATGTTGAAAACAATCTTTGCATGCATTTGGAAAAGTAAAATACTATTGAGGGAAAAAAAAAAGAATTGCAGTCACTCACTTGCCTCTTCTTCCCACCCAAAATTAAGCTCCATATCACTCACTTTCCTCTTCCCCTTTAGTATTAGACTGAGGGAGATGTGAATGGGAAGGAAGTATTTTTGGACAGAGATGGGGGGGAAAGGGTCAGGCTCTTACTTGGCTAATCTGGCGTTATCGTTGTCATCTTTTCCCCATTCCCAATCCTTCCCAGGATCAACTGCAAAGTGCAAAGGTAGTAATTTGTGTTCAGAGTCGGTGAGAGGGATGACCGCTAGAGGAGAGAAAAAGAGACAAACAAATGAAAAGAGGTATTAAATTTTGGTCACGTGGAAGGATGCTTCAGAGATCATTAAAAAGAAAGAAAAACCTGGAACCTGGAAACCAAGTGCTTCTTCTCTTAGGCAAATTTTATATATGAAAAGGGTCATCCAGTAGACAGGTCTTGAACTTCCCAGCAGGAAGGTATATGTGAAGTGAAGGAGGAAAACCTTTCCATAAAGGGATATAGAGCTGTCTCATTCTTCCCTTCCTTTCCCCAGGTTCCCAGCAAATATTAGAAAAACAAAAGCTGTTTCTTTCTAGGGACATGCAAATCTTTTGTTATGGCAGGGGGTAGGTCCTCACAGATTCATTTTTAAACAGAGCTAAGGCCCCAGCCATCTTTTATAATTAACCTTTGTAGCCAAATGGAGGCTATGCTGATCAAGGTCTCAATCTTACCTTTCCTTAGGAGAGTTTGCAACTTTAAAAGAGATATGTTCCTGAAGCTAAAGCTTTTTTTAGTGATTAGTCTTCCTCTGGGATAGAGGATTCACAGCAGGTTACCCATAATCCCTTAGTGTTATCATCAATGACAGAATAGACCCCTTAGGATACCTACATGCCAAGATTATGTTATTTTCTACTTATATTTCAAAGAGAAAAAAGGTTGTTAAGTGGAGTATTAAAATGATTTATGTTTTTTTGAAAGATCTCTTTAATTCTCAGAGCACAATAATTGGAGTGTAAATATCTAAATCCACAGGGATCAAAACAGAATTCTGGCCACATTCCCTAGTTATTTTACAAGGAAACTTCAGAGTAAAATACAAGTGGTATCTCAAGGGAGGAGGAAGAAATGAAGTTAGTTTCAGTTCTGAGGGGCCTTAAAGAAAAGGGTGAAAGTGGACGTCAGGTCAATCCAGTGAGATCAAATGAGGTGGATATGAAACACCATATGTAAAGCACTTTGCATACCTTACAACCTATATAAATGCCAACAGTTGTTATTGTTACTATTATCAACAGTTAACAGCATGAGAAAATTTCCTGTAGGATTTGGCAAAGAAGTAACACCAAAGAATGAACAGGATCTCCTTATTGGGAAGTTTTGAGCTCATTCTGTTGGTCATTCAAGACTGAATTACTTGCTTTACCCTGTAATAATACTGAGCTGCAAGCTAAAACACATCCATAACAACTACTTTTTATCATACCTGTGGCCTCCTCAGACCCCTACACCTTACATGGGAGAGTCTGATACTTAAATCACAGTGCTTGACTAGGAAATGCTGGTTTTGCATAGTGGTGTTTCCTTTTATCTTTTTATTGTGGATTTCTCGTGAATACATACATACATACAAACACACAAGTACATGTATGCAACACACAGGTGTATACCTATGCATGCGTGTACATATATGTGTATGCACACACATGCATATGTATATATTTATAGTGTGGGAGTGTATGTACAATATAAGGTACAGGTTGGAATCTGTACCTTAGGCCTCCCCAGATCCATGTTTAGTATAATCCAACTCTGGTGACCATGAAGAAATTAATCTTAAATAGTACTTGACTCTCACATTTGACACCATTAATCAACTTAGCAGTTATCTGGTACTTTGGATAGAACTCCATACCTGGAGTCAGGAACACCTGAATTCAAATGTGATTTCGAATACTCACTAGTTGTGTTACTTGTAGCAAATCACTTAAACTCTGTTAGTCTGTTTCCTCACTTGTCAAGTGGAAACAATAATAGTATCTATCTCCCAAGATTTTCATGAAAAAAGATAGGGTAACATTTGTGATGCATTTTGCAAATTTTAAATTTAAATTTAAATATCACACACACACACACACACACGTGTGCGCACAAACACACAGGAGCAAATGATGTTGATGGTGCTATTTGTCTGACCATTCCTTTTCAGCCTTATTTACTAATTCTTCACTTATCTCATAACCAATAATAATGGATACCAATCCCCAACAACTTCTCCCCCAATTCCTGCAAGATTTTGTCTGGCCCCTCTTTTCTCTTCTCTTTATACTATCTTATTATGATCTTATAAGCTGCCATGGGTATAATTATCATCTCTATGTAAATAACTCCAAACTATAAATCTATGCTTAAATTTTCTCCTGAGTTACAGTCTTACATCACCAAAGACCTCTTAGACATTCAAAATGGATCTCCCATAAGCACTTCAAATTTGCCATGTCCAACACATTTCCCTCAAACTCTGTTTTCCCAGCTTCCTTTTCACTTTTAAGGGTAATTTAGGCTCACAGCCTGGTCTCATCTCCACATCCTTCTAATTCATCCCACATATACAATCCATTGCCAAATCTTGCCAAGTCTACCTTTAGAATATCTGTCACATTCTCTCTCTACCATGGTTACCACTTTAGCTAAGGTCTTCCTTACCTTTCATCTGGACTATTGAACTGGTTCTCCAACAAGTTTCCCTGCTCTTCCTTGAACACTCCAGTTCACCTTCTATTCTACCGACAAAGTGATTTTTCTTAAGTGTAGTTCTAAACATATCCCTCCTCTTCCCCAACCCATGGGTGCCAGGATCAAATACAAACTCGTCTATGTAGTACTTAAAAGTTCTTGTTATCCTGGTAGCTTTCTACTTTCCAACCTTCTTACATTGTACTTCCTTCTATGTACTTTGGGATGCCTGTAATTCCTCAAAAATGGCTTTCCATCTTCCATGTCAATTCTTTGCACTGATTGTCCCCTAAGGCTGGAATTCTCTGCTCCCTCTCTCCTACTTCAAGATTTCTTTCAAGATTCAGCTTCTGTTTTAACCTTCTGTAGGAAAACTTTCCAAATCACCTCTACTTACTTGAAACATCTCTGCTTAACACAGATCTGGCACATGGCAAGCACTCAGTAAATGCCTTTTTTTCAGAGGAACATAAGATAACACGATGATTAATTTTGAGCTAAAAGGAACCTTGGAAGTGTAAGTCCAATCTCTTCATTTTATAGATGAGGGAACTGAGACCCTGAGGAGTTAATTTGCTGCCCAAGGTTATAGAGAGTGTATATACTTGAGATAGGATTTCATCCCAGGTCTTTCTAACTCTGAGTTCAACCTTCTATCCCCTAAAGCAATGATTCTCAAAGTTTTTGTTCTCAGGACTCCTTTAAATAGTTGAAAACTATTGAGGATTCCAAATTTTTTATAAGGATAACATCTATCAGTATTTGCTGTTTTGTAATTTTAGAATCAAAACTGATAGGATTTTAAACTATTTATTTCATTTAAAATAAATTTATTATATGTTAATGCATTTTATAAATATACAACATTAATAAATAATTTAATAAAATGTTATATGATATATTACAATATCATTACAATGTAATAGAATGAATATATGCATAATATAATATAATATAATAAATATGATAAAATATAAAGCTAACATAATAAAATTATAAAATATATAATTATAATAAAATGTGACATCTAACAAAATATATAACAAAATATATGATATGACAGGAATACATAATAAGAATATTTTGTTAATAAAAATAACTATTTTACAAAATAAAAATCAGTAAGAAGAGTAGCACTATTTTTTTTTTTTTTGCAAATCTCTAATATCTGGCTTAATAAAAGCCAGTTGGGTTTGCTAATAATGATTATTGCTAACATTTATGTAGCATTTACTATACCAA